>NW_019154134.1:3990451-4229511 GCF_002288905.1 Enhydra lutris kenyoni
TGGGAAAGGAAGGGAAGAGAAAAAGGTAAAGGGAAAGAGACAGGGGACGGGGAAGGGAAGGGGACAGGGAAGAGAAAAGAAAGGAGAAGAGAAGAGAAAAGAGAAAAAGAAAAAGAAAAAAATGAGAAGAAAAAGGAACCCTTTACTATCAGGTCTTTTTCTATCTCCAAATCAACCCAACTCCTAAGACCTCTGAAAGGTGAGCTGCCTAAGATATTTATAATTTCAATTCTCTATTTTTATACTTCACATCTTCATTGTTTAGAAATCCAGTAAGATTTTTATTCATTTTGTTTGTTTGGCAAAATTGTATCCTTAAAGAGCAATTCACCTTACAGTGTTACTACAAAAGGGGAAAGCTTCTCTGTAACAGCAGTAGCAATTAATGGCACACATTTTAAAATAGTCTATTTAAGATATTTCCTGTCTGAGAAGACCAACTTTAAAAGACTGATCCCTTGCCAGACTGAAGACCAGAAATTACTGAAGGGAAGCTGTAGTCATAATACAGAGAATGATGATAATAAAACCAAAGGCATGGGGCGCCTGGGTGGCTCAGTCATTAAATGCCTGCCTTCAGCTCAAGTCATGATCACAGGGTCCTGGGCTTGTGTTCCTGCTCTCGCTGTGTCTCTCTGTCAAATATATAAATAAAATCTTTAAAAAATAAAAAATAAAACCAAAGGCACACAGAAAGAATTTCAGATGAAATACAACTTAGACAGCTAAGGGGTAACATACTGCACCTCGGTGTAAGTTACCAAATCCTTCTCCTTCCCACAAATTTTCCAGGGGAAGAAGGAAGTATGTGCAGTAGGGTATGGAAGAGTTGGAATGGGTGGAGGGTGTTAAAAAGAAAAACCACAAGCCAAAAAGGGCATCACTTAGGCCAAATCACCAAACCAGAGCTCAATACCAAACCTAACCTAACCTGATTGCCTTTCAACCTCCCCTTGGAAATGTGAATTTTAAAGGGTCAGTCAGAATTTTCTGAGAAGCACAGTTAGATAATCTGTCCATGGAGCCTCTCTTAGCCCCAAAGGAAGATAAGGTGATTTGGAATACAGGAGCAGCTGCAAAGACATACAAATGGCCAATAGACATATGAAAAAATGCTCAACATCACTAGGCATTAGGGAAATACAAATCAAAGCCACAATGAGATACCACCTCACACGAGTCAGAATGGCTAAAATTAACAAACCAGGAAACAACAAATGTTGGCAAGGATGTAGAGAAAGAAAGACCCTCTAATACTGTTGGTGGGAATGCAAGCTGGTGCAGCCACTCTGGAAAACACCATGGAGGTTCCTCAAAAAGTTGAAAATAGAGCTACCCTATGACCCAGCAGTCGCACTACTGGGTATTTACCCTAAAGATAAAAATGTAGTGATCTGAAGGGGTACCTGCACCCCAATGTTTATAGCAGCAATGTCCACAATAGCCAAACTGTGGAAAGAGCCCTGAGGTCCATCAACAGGTGAATGGATAAAGAAGATGTGGTGTATATATACAATGGAATACTACTCAGCCATCAAAATTGAAATCTTACCATTTGCAAGAATGTCAATGGAACTAGAGGATATTATGCTAAGTAAAATAAGTTAATCAGAGAAAGACAATTATCATATGGTTTCACTCATATGTGGAATTTAAGAAACCAAACAGAGGATTATAGTGGAAAGGAGGGAAAAATAAAACAAGACAAAACCAGAGAGAGAGAGACAAACCAGAAGAGATTCTTAATCCTAGGAAACAAACTGAGGGTTGCTCAAGGGGAGGGGGATGAGGGATGGAATAACTGGGTGATGGACATTAAGGAGGGCACGTGATGTAATGAGCACTGGGTATTATATAAGATTGATGAATCACTGAACTCCACCTCTGAAACTAAAGATACATTATATGTTAAACGACAATTTAAATTTTAAAAAATTAATTAAAAAAAGAAAAGTAAAATAAACCCTTATACTTCAAGAAAAAAAAAGAAAGAAAGAAAGACCAGCTGCTACTCTTCTCCTAAGGGAAAGTGACCTGGCCTGGAACAATCCTTTCTCTTATTTGTTTTGTTGTGTTTGCAACTTCCTTACCACACCTTTCTTCCTATAAAACTCTTCTACTTTTGGGGTGCCTGGGTGGCTCAGTGGTTAAGTCTCTGCCTTCGTCTCAGGTCATGATCCCAGGGTCCTGGGATCAAGCCCCGCATCGGGCTCTCTGTTCAGCAGGGAGCCTGCTTCTCCCTCTCTCTCTGCCTGCCTCTCTGCCTACTTGTGCTCTCTCTCTGTCAAATAAATAAATAAGAATCCTTAAAAAATAAATAAATAAACTCTTCTACTTTGTACAACTCCTCAGAGCTCCCATCTACTTGCTAGACAAGATGCCTTCTGATTTATGAAGCGTTTAATAAAGCTGATTAGATCTTCAGATTGGTTGTATTTTGTTGTAATGAGAGCAAGCAGGGAGAAGACAGGTGGTAGAGAAGGAGGCAACCATGAATGTCCCCAGGGCAAAGGAAGAATGAGTGGAGGGACAACAAACAAACACTACATAAATTTGCCTTGAGCTAGTTATTACATTATTTTTCTCAAAGTACTATCTGATTGATGAGATCAAAAAGAAATGAGAACGTTATCAGTCCATGACATACCACCCAAGAATAATGACAGCTCTCAAATACTGAATCCATTCCCCACTCCAAAGGGATTGCTTCCCAAAGGGCTTTATATATTCAATCTTGGCAACAGTCTGAAGAAGTGGCATTTGTCTTAGACTGGGTTCCCTGAAACAGACTTTGAGGCAAGAACTTAAATACAAGAAGACTGGGGATGCTTCTGAAGTGCAGAATGCAGTGTTCCAAAATCTGGTTCCAGCTGAGGCTTTAGCCAATCCTATAGGAAGCTCTGGTGCTGGGTGCCCCCCACCCCCCACCCACTGAGGTAAGGGGGCTGGGTGAGCCAGTTCCCTTGCAGCGGAAGACAATTTCCAGTAAGGAGCACAGCTTTGGGATGGAGGTGGTAGGGGAAAACTCTGAAGAGGGGAACTTGGTGGAACACTACTACCACGTTGATTACCACTATTAGCCACAGTTTACAGATGAATAAACTGAAACTCAGAGAGGCTAATTAACTCATGTATAGGGAGTTAAATCCAACTCCTCCAAATGTTTATCTAAAAAGGCGTAAACTAGTAGGTACAAAATCACTGAAGGAAACTGGAATGATATGAAGGCAGGACACACAGGAGTGTCCACATTAAAGGCACTGATGTTTCCGAAAAATGAATAAGCCAACCAAAAGAGGTATTGGTGCCTATAGTCATACCACCCTGAACATATCTGATCTCAAAAGAGGTATGGTGGCTTATGAAAGTAAGCATGAGAAAATAAAATCCAAGAAGTAAACATAGATATTGAAGAGATTGCCCCTTGAAAAAGTTGATTCATGTAAGGACTTTGAATAATTCTTCCCTCAAGAGAAAAGAATATTATTTTCCTAAAATAGTTACATCAAGATTAACCTAAGCCATCGAGCAAGTGCCTCCCATCTTTGCTCACAGAGCAGGCTGACCTCACCAATAAGAGCATTTCTAACTGGTGTGGTAATGATATCTCAAAATAAATAAAGGAGTTCCTGATTTTAGCTTCCCATTAGCTTAAACGACCACTGCAGATGATATTACACTGTGGTTGTGTATACTTGGTCACCCCATGTCTACCTCTAAGACATCTTACAGATGAGATGAAACAGCGGCCACACATGCAAGTTAAAGAGTTAATTCCAGGAATTGTAACAAATTCACATAAACCCTAACATTATCCTTACATATGACCAGGCATAACAGACTTGGCTTTTCGTTATAGTTGCTACCATTTGTGTTACATATGGTGACCAGGAAGCTGGGCCAACCTGCAGTTTTTGCATAAAATATCATTTCAATGATGCTCTCGGACTCTCCCTGGGACAAATGATTAAGCAACCACTGAAGGATGGGGAGATGATTCTTAGTCCTCCTAAGATACTAATTAGTCCATCAACAGCTGCTTCCCTAACATCAGAGCTGGAATAAAGAGGAAGCTTAAATGCTAATTTCTCTGGGCACAAATCTTAAAAGATTGACTCATCTAACAGGATACATGATACCAACCAGCCAAAGAAGCCCCATGACCTGGGAATGAATGATGAATATCATAGTTTATAATGAATCAAGGAGGGGACTCCAGAAGAAAGGGCCAATCCAGACTGCCCCTCTGCTACTCCTGGGCATAGCTGGAGTTCACGGTCATGTTACTAAGAGAGAAGGCAATTAAACCAGAAAAAAATGGTTATGCTAGTTCCAGGGACAAGCATTTCTAGGACTTTAGAGGCTTATGTAAGGGGAATAAATAATTCTTTGGTAAGTTTATTTATCCATTTTTTTCTACTAGTACTTAGTACCTGGCACAGAACATATGAGAACATGAAGAAAAGTAAGATACGGTTCTTCCTTCAAAGGGCGGACTGGGAATTGCTGATTGTTCACTCTGCATTCATTCTGCCCTTCTGTCTTCAAAATAGAGCCCTGTTTTCCTTCAACTTTTCACCCCAATCCCGGCTCTGGGAGTGGGCCTTATTGCTCTAGGAATGATCTCCATTGCCAGTGACTGGCAACAGAATGAGAATATGGCCCACTTTGGACCAATGAGACACTGAAGAGAGGTTTACTGGGGCCTTCTGTTAATTAGCTTCCATTCTCTTGGAAACTAACAAGGAAGTGTCCCTAACTCTGGCTAGCAAATACCCTATGGGCAGATAGCCCTGGTTTGACACCATCCCCGTGATGGAAGAATCTATCAGATGGGAAAATTTGGGTGTTCAGTGAACACTGGGGAGCCCCAGACCCATCACCACTACATAGCACACTACTTTCATTGCCCCATACATGAGCTAACAAATTCACTTTATAGTTTAAAGCCAGCTTAAGTTGGATTCTATTACTTGCAACCTAGAGAATCCTAATGGGTAAAAAAGCTAAGAATTTGAACTTAGCTCCCCTGAAGAGGTATTTTCTGGAATCCCAAGCCATAGAATAAAAGCCTTAGATAGTACACTTCTCAGAGATGGGCCTGGGCTGAATATTTCTTCATATTTCTGGCATCCTTACAAATACCAAATGCTTAATCTCTCATGGAATTCAGATAAGATAATGTATAAATAAATTCTCTGGGAGAGGAAATTCTTTTCAAATTAAATAGTAAATAGTAACTAATACAAGATTTTCATAAAAATAGGTAACATTTCTTGGGTCCCTAATATGTGCCAGGCACGGTTCTTTGTGTAATTGCTTTGAGTAATTTGTATGTATTAACTAATTTAATCTTTGCCATAATAGGCACTGTTACTACCCACAGTACATTGGTGAAGAAGTTGAGGCACACACATTTGCTCAGATACATATTAAAAAGTTTGCCGCCTGTGTGGCTCAGGTGGTTAAGTGTTGGACTCTTGGTTTCTGCTCAGATCATAATCTCAGTGTCATGGGATAGAGCCCCGCATTGGGCTCCCTGTTCGGTGGGGAGCTTGCTTCTCCCTCTCTGTCTACCCCTCCCCGTGCTCCCACTCTCTCTAAAATAAATAAATCTTAAAAAAAAAAAAAAGTCTCCTTGTTTAAGAGGACACTTCTTGGTAGTTGAATTACTAATGACTAATAAAAATAAAATTTTCAGGGGCACCTGGGTGGCTCAGTGGGTTAAAGCCTCTGCCTTTAGCTCAGGTCATGATCCCAGGGTCCTGCGATAGAGCCCGGAATTGGGCTCTCTGCTCAGTGGGGGGCCTGCTTCCCCCTCTCTCTTTGCCTGCCTCTCTGCCTACTTGTGTTCTGTCAAATAAATAAATAAAATCTTTAAAAAAATACAATTTTCAGACTCCATGTTTCAAACAGTAGGACTTACCTTAAGTCAGTTCATAGCAAGATTGAGTTTCATCTTCTAGGCAGGATGAAGGGGTAAAGAATACAGATTTGTCTAGTTTGTTTATGACACTTAACATGCTATGTTCATCTACAAATTCTTGGAAGCCTGTTTTTTCATTTTGCCGCAGTCTAAAGGTTACTGACACGTCTGAAACTCTCCTCCATGTCTTTAAAATCAATAAAGATCCTAAGGAGGGTGCTTGATGGTATGAGCACTAGGTGTTATAGGCAACTGATGAATCACTAAATTCTACCCCCAAAACTAATAATACATTCTATGTTAACTAAATTGAATTTAGATTTTAAAAAAATTTTTAAATCAATAAATATCCAATGTGTACTACATGCTGTTAATTCTTTCATTAAGCAATTTTGGGGCACCTACTACATGGTAGGCAGCTTTCTAGATGCTAAAGAACTATCACTCAACAAAACAAATATACTTGTTGCCCTCAAGGAGCTTAACTTGCAGTGGGGGAAAGGGATGTAATACAAATCATCTTATAGATAAATATGAAATCACATATTTTGCCTTGAAAGAAAAGGGGACTGCTGAGAGAGAAAAGGTGTCTGCGTGTGAGCCAAAGAAAGCCCTTCTGAAGAAGTGATATCAAACATGAAGAAAAGAGCAGTAGATATCTTTTATTATTTTCTTACCCAGCATCAATTGACATTCTTCTAAAACCACAGTCAGAGCCTTTCTGGACTTGCACACCCTTCCCACGCACACCGCGCTGGTGACGGATCTGCAGCCCCTGGCTGCTGGGGTGCGCGCTGGTGACGGATCTGCAGCCCCTGGCTGCTGGGGTGGGGCCAAGATTAAGCTGAGCCAATCAGTGTAAGCCAAGCACGTGCAGATGAGCACAGGGCCTCCCTGAAGCCAATCACAGCAGCAAGGCCCCATCTGGGGGCTTTGGTTGAAGCTGGCCTCACCCACGGCACTGAGGAGATGACTTTGAAATAGGGAAGACTTGTTTTGGGGTATTTAAATGATACCCACCAGAGGTAGTGTTCATTGGACTATGGAGATGATATGGAACATGGAAAAGAATGGAGAGATTCAAAATATACTTTAGAGCTAGAGAACGATCAGAAATAATTTATCTCTGCCCAGACTCATTGCTTTCTTATTTTGACTTTGTGTTTCAGAGGCCTAGGGGCGGCATGAGAAAATTAGTAAGCTGAGAACCAGACCGCATTTCTGGGGTTAAGTCAGTTAAGTAGGATGTGACAAGTCCTTTGCCTTCTCAGACCTTCACTTCATCTCTATAAAAACAAGGGGGAGTGAGAGTGTCTTTCGTTTTTTCCTTTAAGTGCTGACATTCTAAGCCTGATCACAGGAAGCTACCACATCAAAATATTTGAAAGAGATAAGTGTCCCTGACTTGATTAAGGAAATAAAGAACGAAAGCTCACAAGATGCCAGTGTATAGTCATTTTACGAATGGTGAGGGTAAAATAACCCCCAATGGCATAAGAAGAGGTAGAAGCTTTTGATTCTGATTTTGTAGTGATAGTTTAATCTATGCACTGTTTGCAAAATGGCCAAGATCATATATGTGGCGCACTGTCAACATAACCCACGCTGATCTGGATTCAGATTCTGCTACATTAAATCTGATCCTCCAGGGCACCTGGGTGGCTCAGTCAGTGAAGCCGTCAACTCTTGATTTCAGCTCGGGTTGTGATCTCAGGATCCTGAGAGTGAGCCTCACATTGGGCTCTGCACTCAGAGCCGAGTCTGCTTGTCCCTCTCCCTCTCCGGAGTGTGTGTGTGCTCTCTCTCTCTCTCTCTCTCTCTCAAATAAATAAATAAAATCCTTAAAAAATATATCTGTTCCTCCAAATATAATAAACAGACTGAGATGCAGAAAAGGTACATGAGCAGTACTGGACACAGCTAACTTCACAGGTACTTTTATTGTAACCTATTCACTATAGCAGGATTTCCCAAAAGGTGTACTTACATGCTTTTAAATGGATAAATATGTATTTTATTTTCCTATTTTTTTAAAGATTTATTTATTTCTGAGAGAGAGAGAGCTCATGAGCAGGGAGGAGGAGCATAGCGAGAGGGAGAAGCAGACTCCCCACTGAGCAGGAAGCCCAATGAGGGTCTCAATCCCAGGATCCTATGATCATGACCTGAGCGGAAGGCAGATGCTTATCTGATTGAACCCGCCCAGGCACTCCAAGACTTCATATTTTTTAAGTAACCGCTATACCCAACATGGGACTCAAACTTACAACCCCGAGATCAAGAATCACACGCTCTACCTACTGAGCCAGCCAGGTGCCCTCAAATATGTATGTTAATGGTTATTTCCCTGGTGTTGTGTTTTCTTTACAGAAATATCCATTACCTTAATGTTCCTGCCCCCCTCTGTTTCCTTACTCATTACTGTCCAATTAGTGGGTTTAGAGGAAAAACAAAGTATGGTAGCTCAATCTTTCCTTCTCTATCCTTTCTGATTCTGTTTCCTTCAGGGAAGACAACTTCTGTGCCATCCTTGGCTGTGAGGTAAATAGGGCCACCATGCCAGGAAGGCCTGAAAATGGATGTATCAGTCCAACCCTGACGTCCACCCCTAGGGAACCCATAATTACCCAGCATCTAAGCAACATCTCCCAGTACAGCTTTTATTAGTAATGAACCTGATGTTTTGAGCTCTATTTTCCTGATTCTTTCTTACCTTTCAGGTGGTCCTAAATTTGAGTGAGGGAAAATGACGTTTACTGAGTCTTCTCGAATTTCAACATCTATGTATCCGGTGGATACAGGAAAAACACATGACCAATTAATTAAACCCTATGATTCCATGAATACTATCGCTTAATATGAATCTAATTCTTTTTTTTTTTTATTTTTTTTTTATTTATTTGACAGAGATCACAAGTAGACGGAGAGGCAGGCAGAGAGAGAGAGAGAGAGAGAGAGAGAGGGAAGCAGGCTCCCCGCTGAGCAGAGAGCCCGATGTGGGACTCGATCCCAGGACCCTGAGATCATGACCTGAGCCGAAGGCAGCGGCTTAACCCACTGAGCCACCCAGGCGCCCCGAATCTAATTCTTTTAAGGGAGGCAGTTTGATGTTGATTAAACAAAAAATATTTTAAAAAACAGTAATACAGGTGGTACAAAATTGTGAATTTGGCAAATATATTAAATAATTATGAATTATCTGAGTAACAGAAGTTTGAAGATTACTCTACCCAAAAGGAAAATGTGATACAAGGCATGTCTTGGCTCCACCGAATTTCATCATACCAAAAAGATGGTCAATTCAGAAGAAAGGCTTGTAGTTGATGAAACCTTATATAAGAAACGTATAGAATAGCAATATAGTAAGTTAAGTTGGTAATTATCAGTGTAAAAGAATAACCTTAATAAGTATGCTTTTTCAATCTCAGGGGCCCAGCAGCTGCATCAGTACATTCCTGCTCATCACACATTCTTTTTTTTTTTTTTTTTTTAAGATTTTATTTATTTGTTTGACAGACGGAGATCACAAGTAGGCAGGGGAGAGAGGAGGAAGCAGGCTCTCTGCTCAGCAGAGAGCCTGATTCGGGGCTCGATCCCAGGACCCTGGGATCACGACCTGAGCCGAAGGCAGAGGCTTTAACCCACTGAGCCACCCAGGCGCCCCTCATCACACATTCTTAAGTGTACCCTCAAAGCCCAGCTGCTGGTCTTTAGAACTGTTGCCTATTCAAAGAAATAGAATCCCTTGGAAGCTAGCAATTCCATGATTTGGACAGAAAAAAAAATTAAGAACATTTCTCCAATATCCTATTGTTGCCAAAAAGCAAGAATGTGTTTAAGAACGTTAGAAGAATTGTATAAAGGATAAAGAAGCCAACAGAAAGAACAACCCCCACCCTGAGTATAAGGTGAACATTTTTTTAAGTAAAATCTTTATTGTTAAGAATAAGGTGAGTGGGGAGAAGTCTGAGGGGGAGACAAACCATGAGAGACTGTGGACTCTGAGAAACAAACTGAGGGTTTTGGAGGGGAGCGGGGTGGAGGGTTGGGGGAGCCTGGTGGTGGGTATTAAGGAGGGCACGTATTGCACGGAGCACTGGGTGTGGTGCATAAACAATGAGTCTTGGAACACTGAAAAATAAATAAGGAAATAAAGAATAAGGTGCTAATAACACACACACACACACACACACACACACACACACACACACACACACTAACAAATGTATGCTCAGGTTAAAAAGTAGAACTTCACCACTCATCCCACAAGCTTCTTCTATGAGCCTCATTCTGATCACACCCCCTTTCCTTTCCGTATATCCTCACTTTTATAATAAAGACTTCGTTGTATTTTTTAATGTTTTATCACCCAAATGTATAACCCTAGACACCACAGTCTTGTCCATTAAAAAAAAAAAAAAAAAAAAAGATGTGTCTCTTAAGACGAAGTTACAATCTGAGCATCAAAATTGCTGTCACCATCTTTGCCACCACCACGATTACCGCCATCAGCATGGCTTACAGGAAATAGAATAAGGCTTGCGAAAGCCATGAGTTCAAAATGACTCAAAACAGAAAAGCTAATTTGAAGTGTGCCCCAGAAGTCACTGTAATAGAAAATGGTGTATATAAAAAAACACATTATTTTTATTGGTTTTAATAATCAGGAGAGTTTGACATTTCTTCTGTTAAGCCTGTATGTTTACAAAGCACAGTCACATGCCTATCTCCATCCACTGAAGGAGAATAAACATTAGAAATTTAAACCGAGTAATCCCAGGAGAAGTAGAGCCAAGAACGGGAAGGACTATTTAGCGTGGGTGAGCGCCCACAACAACCAGCCAGAAAGGGGACTCCACAGTATTTATCAATAAAATGTATTAGCCAGATGACCTACAAAGGAACACTAACTACACAGACTCAATCTCTCAACTCTTAAGAGATTAAATCCCAAGGCTAATAAGGGAGATACACACTTTTAATGCTAAGAGAGAAAATCAATTTTTGATTATGACAGGTATATAACAATGATGAAATGACAATTAAAAAAACAATTTCAGAGATACACACTAGGGTGGAAAGTTAAGCCTTAGGCATAAGATAAGGCCTGAAATAGTCTCATTGACATAACGGATATCATTTATCCAGAGAAAAGCTTACCATAAAAAAGGTGGTTTGGGTTAGAATCACCTTGGGAAAAACAAGCAAGCCTGGCCAAGAATTAATCAGTCCATAAACCAAGTCCTATAATCTAGGTGGTTCTCATAAGATACTCTTTTCTTTGAGATCTGCTAAGAATTTTGTGGCCCAAGGAAAGGAGTAAAAATAATAATGCTGTAGCCCTCAGGGTGTATCACAACTAGCAGGAAAAAAATAAGAACAGAAATAAGAAAGGTATTAAACCCATGATACTGATGCTTTTAGAGTAGATTTAAGTGAACTACGGCAATAAATTCTGTCATCTTTGTTTTACATGTTTATGAATTAAGGTTTTGAAGTGTTTAAAAGGACCAGCCATTCGAAATATATGCTTGTGGTTAAATTGTTTAAACTTCTATGTTTAAAATTATATGATTAATACATTTGTCATCAATGTTTAAAGGCCTCCAGAAAAACTGGTTTTCAGTTTTGAGAATTCTATTCATGAACTTAACAAATGGAGCACTAAAGGAATAAATGATTGTATTTCTCTCCATGGGAAAACCCTTTGGAGATAAAAGAATCTGTTGTTTTGCCTTAAGTCACTTATCTCTCCCTGTGTTACAAATGGTCCCCAAACTCACCAGTTTAAAATAACATTCATTATCTCACGTTCATCATCTCGCAGGTCAGGGATCCGGTGGGGCTCAGCTGCCTGCTTCCAGCACTGGGTCTCTCACAAGGCTGGAATTCACATGTCAGCCACCCTGAGTCTCGGGCTCAACTAGGGAAGGGGCAGCTTCCAAGCTCACTCACGTGTTCGTTGGCAGGATTCAGTTCCCAGCAGGTTGCTGGACTGAGGGCTTCAGTTCTTCCCTGGCTATTGCCGTGCCGTGTGGACCTCTGTTCCTTGCCCGTGTGGACCTCTGCATAAGACAGCTCACAACCTGGAAGCTGGTTTCAGCAAGCAGAGGGCAAGAAAAGCCAAAGAAAGAATCGTAGTTTTTTATAACCTAATCTCAGAGGTGACATCCCATCATTTCTGCCACATCTCATTGTGAGAAGCAAGTCATTAAGTCCGGTTTACACTCAAGGGGATTGTACAAAGGCAGGAATACCAAAAGGTGGTGATCATTGGGAGTCATTTTAGAAGTTATCTGTGAAATTTTCCTTAGACATTGGCTTAGAAGGAAACAATACACTGAGGGTCCCGTGTGTGCAACCGAATGTCATGTTTCTTCAAACACCAAGTCACCAAATATGTATTGAACACCTTCTATACACCAGGCACTATGGTAGATGCAGGGGATACAATGATAGATGAGGCACACTTTCTGCCCTTAAGGAGCTCATAGCTGAATGAAGAAGACCAACAACTAAAGGTGAGTTAGCCACTCTCTATTCTCTGCCCCTTCCTGTAATACCTATCATTTTATTTTGCAAATATTCATATAAATATCTGGTTCCCTGTGAGACTATAATGTCCCTAAGAGAAGATACTGTCTGTTTCATCTTCTAGCTCCCTGTTTTTTCACATGGCCTTACTCACAGGAGTCCTTCATTAATGTAACACTTTGAACCTATAAAGCAGACATGGTCAATAATCTATTAGCCATTCACATCTTAGTATGAATTAATGGCTCCAATCTTGTGAGAAATCACCATTAGCAGGGTAAGAAGTACTTGGGAACTGGATAGAAGTGATGTTAAGGGACTGAGCAAAGAGGAAGTTCAAACCATTAAAGAAGATAAACGCTAAGTCTAGTTTTTTCAAGACTTGATTTAACTGCCCCATTCCTACCACCTTCCCCAACTCCTCCGACCCTAAACAATGCAGAAGTTATACTGTATTATGGTTTCAGGTCTTTTCTTCTCTAGGTTTTACATGTTCTTTAACACAGGCAGTAATTATATGCCATAATTCCAACACTGACAGAATTCCATTTCTCTCACATAATTGCATGAATGTGAACTCTCTATAATTACTGTGTTTAATTAGAAAATGAGATGCAACTAATTAGGACAGGTGATAAAAACAACTGTGAACATTTCTTTCAAATTTACCTTTATCATAAAATTCACTCAGATTAAGCCCTAGTGATCCATAGAAGCTTTGTATAAATGCCACTGGCACCAGACTAAATGAACATTATTACCAGAGTGAATTATGTATGTGGAAGACTTAGAATAAGAACAACACCATCTTTCTTATAAACTTAAGCTTAGTTGATGTCTTTGGTCAGTTTAATTTGGAAATTTAAATTATGGGTTACACAGTTAATGTTTAATGTGGACTTCAAAAAAATATTTTCAATGTGCAATTCTCTCTTTAAAAGTAATCTTACCTGGAAGCCAAAACACAAACAGATAAAAGCAGAGTTGTTCTAATGGAAAAGGTTTAGGGCAGATGAGTTGCCACCCCTTACCCCACAGAATCAATAGGCAGGGAGGGGAAGATAAGAGCCCTTGCAAAGCACAGGTGTCTTTCTAGAAGGGTGGGCATGTGAAGGGAAACCTTCTGGCCCTGCAGATCTTTGAAAGAGTAGATAGGTCTTGAGACTAAGCCACATTTAGGAAGACGGGCTGTACAGATGAGTTCTTCTCTTTTAACAGAGTTACAAGAAGAGAGGGTACCCTGCGATGGAAAGGTAAAAAAGAAAATTGGAACCAGCAAGGATACGGATGGTTGTTAAGTAGCCAGCACACTGGCAAACAGGTCTTGCTAAATTCAGCTGAGCTGTTACTAAGGTAGTCTCTACCCCTTGGTTACCACCCCCATTTTCAGTACAGAGTATTACTTTTGCAAAAGCCTAGTAAGGCAAGACATTTGCGAAGACTAGCAGAAGGGCTTGAGGGTTTATGGTCTGGGTGGACATGACATGGAAAGGAACAGCACGTGTGGGGCTAACAGATGGCCAAAAACGGGACTCATTCGATTGTCAGGACAATTTGTGGAGTAAGTGTCAAGTGCCTAGAAGAGCATCCTGCCCATTTATCATGGCTGATATATGATTGTTCCATAAGTAAATAAGTAAATAAATTCTGTAATAAAGCCCCCGCGGTGAGCTCAGCTAACGTGGCCACGCAGAGGAACAGAATCCTTGGAGTCAGTACCAAGGGCAGTGGCGGTGTCATCCAGAGTTCTACAACGAGATTCATTTATTATGCCAACTCAGAGGCCCAAGATTATCACCTCATTAATGATAAATACTAAGGGTACTTTCATATTCCAATCCAGATGATTTAGTATAAATACTTGGAACATAGTAGAAATCCAGTGAGAAATTCCTCAACGAAGAAGTAGATGGATAGATATTTTGTCTTCTGAAAACCTGTATATTAATTTTAAAAAAATTTAAATTGGAGTCTGGATGACAAAATTAAATATTGGGGAGCATTTGAATTATTTTAATTTATAGCATTGCTAGGATTTTTTTTTAAGATTTTACTTATTTTGGTGCTCCTGGGTGGCTCAGTCACTTTAAGTGTCTGCCTTCGGCTCAGATCATGATCCCAGGGCCCTGGGATTGAGTGCTTCATAGGGCTCCCTGCTTCTCGGGGAGCTTGCTTCTCCCTCTGCCCCTCCCGCCTGCTCATGCACACTCTCTGTCTCTCTCTCTCACAAAAATAAAAATCTTTTTTAAAAAATATTTTTTTTTTGAGAGAGTGTGTGCACTTGAGCGGGGGGGGTGGGGGAAGGGCAGAGGAAGAAGAGAGAATCTCAAGCAGAGTCCTTGCTGAGCATGGAGCCCTATGCAGGGTTCAATCTCACAACCCTCAGATCATGACTTGAGCCAAAATCAAGAGTCGGACACCTAACTGACACCTAAGTCGGACTCTATCCTCGTATGACTAGGATATTTTTTTAACCATCATAATTGTCTCTAGTTCCAAAGGAATTCTTGTAGTCTTAGGAGTATCCATTGGCCTTGCTCATGACAGTAAACTCACCCATGGCTCTCCCCAAACCAGCCGCAATGTTTATCACCAATCTAGAAGTGGATATTTTAATGCAAACTTATCTCCACAGATAGGGTTTGCATACGGTAGGTCATAAGCAATAGTTCTGGATACAAAGGACAGCAGACAGACTCTATGGTTCTACCTTCAAGATATATCCACAATCCAACCACTTATACCATTTCCACTAGCAGCACACTGGCCCAGGCCACCGTTCACTGTCATCAGAATTACTGTCATGGCCTCCTGACTGAGTTCCCAGTTCCACTTCAGCCCCATGGTATCTTCTCTCAATACAGCAGCCAGAGAAGCTTGTTAAAATACAATCACACTGTGACCCTCCTCTGCTTAAAATATCTGTATTAGTTGGCATTCCATCAGGAAAGCCAGAAACCACTCTTCTGGGGTATTTCAAAGAGAGGGAATATGTATCAGAGGGAATTGATTACAAAGATTAGTAACTACAGCAATCCACCACCACCGCTAGGCTGGAGGAACGTTCCACCGAACCTACAGGCAGAGCCGCTGATGTGACTACAGCTGGAAGCAAGCTTCCCAAGCTAGCATTCCCACGTCAGCTGCTCGTGGGAACGGCTATCAGGATCCCCCTCAGAGAGAGAAGGGAGGCGCTTCCTTCCTACCATCTTCCAGCTCTGCCAGTACCACCTGTTGGCAGAACTTAACAGGAAGCCAGCAGGCGAGATTTCTGGGAAGTGGAGTTTGCAGGTCTCCTGCCCCAGCAGTAAGAGCAGGGTATGGAAGGAGACGGTATGTGGTTGACGGAAAACAGACCCCATCCAGAGCAGCACTTGACTCAGTAAAACCCAAGTTCTTACAAAGGCTCTGAAGGAAGCCGCCCTCTCATGCCAACACACCCGCGCCTTCCTTTCTGACCTCATTTCCTGACACTTGTCATCTTGTTCCCTGCACTCCAGCCACACTCATTTCTTTGCTGCTCTCCAAACACATCAGGCTCTCCTTCCTGAGGCTAGCACTTGCTCTTTCTGCTGTCTGGAATAATCTTACCCCACATACTTTCACAACTTACTCCTCATCTCCTTTAGGCCTTTATTTAAAGGAAACCTCTCAGTGATGCTTCCCTGAAAACTAATCTAAGATTTCAACCCTCCCAACTCTCTATTATTTTTTCATGAAAGCCTTTATCTTCTTCTAACACTCCAAACACCTATACATTATATATGTGCATACAATTATATATTTTAATTCTCTGTTGCATACTTTCCAGTTGTCTCTGAATATATACATCATATATTAAATACATGTTTTCAGTTGTCAGCATCTCCCCACCAAAATGGAAGCTCTATGGGGGTGAGGATTTTGTCTGTTTTGTCTACTGATACATCCCCAAGGCTCAATAAATACCTGTTGTCTGAACAAACAGATATAATTATTAGTGGATGTATTTATTATGGGATGAAAAGGATTAAAGGTTCCGGAAAGCATGAAAGAAGGAAAAGAAGCCAACATTGCTTACACTTCTTCCTCTGGGAAGCCCTTCAAACCCCACTCAGGCTATATGAGATGTCCCTTCTCTGTGCTTCAAACACTCCTTGTAATTCCCCTGTCCCAGAACACGTCACACAACACTGTAATTATCCGTTTGTACATCTGTTTCTCCTCCACTGAAACTGTAAGCCCCATGCCCTACCGAAGGGATGGTGCCCATATGGGCAACAGTGCACATGCAGCAGGAGGGGCTCAAATTATTTATCATCGAATATTCCTGTCAAAAAAGAGAAGAATATACACCGAGATTTCCTGTTATCATTCCTTCCTCTGGTACTCCGGAAGAAGAGAAGTGCCCAAAGCTGCGAGAAAACATACACCTATTCAGAGAACAGTTAAGTGTCGAAGCAAAGAAAGCCAGTGAACAACCATTCTATCATTCTGGCTAAGAGAGAACAGGCAACATTTATCACGGCTTCCAAAAATATTTTAATCTTTTTATTAGAAGTGTTCATATTTCCTGAAAAGCATTCTACTGTTGAATTATTTTAACAGCTATTAGAGGATAACAAACAAATCTTGAAAAAAATTAAGTTATGAAAACCAAAATTATCATAGAAAAGCCATGTGTCTCTCAGATAACAGATTTTACAGTGATACTCTCAAGGGGTAAGGACAGTGGGTGTTAGAGCTACAAAAGTTCATTAACAAAAGAATTTCTCTAATTTTATAACCAACCTTAAGAGGAAAGAATTACCTTTAGCACATGTATTCACAGGTGGCAGAAAGATAATTCTTAAAAATCTGCCTTGGTGATAGTTTTTCTTTTAGTCGGTTCCAACAGAGAACTACAAAATAGCCAAGCTTTTCTGAAGAAATTGTGGCTTTATCTTAGATTTAATATACATTTATTTATTTACTAATAATTCAGGGGCTGGAAGAAGTCATATCATACGCACATACTTAAGCACCAAATTTATCATAAATAGCTTTGACTTGGCTTATAACCCCAGGAGTTTAGAGGCACGCAGAAATGTCTTATCTCATCTGGTCTTAAGAAGTAGCATTGCTCATTGCCTGCATGAACACTACCCAAGCACTTCACACAGGAGACAGTCAGGACATTGAAAGAAAGGCCTTCTCAGCTCGCCTATCTTCAGCATAAAGCCCATACATGTTGTTTTGTTTCTAGCGGCCTGCTCATACATTCCACATAGGGGCATCCCTTTTCTCTTCTGCTTAATTAAAAATTTAATCTGATCAATAATGATTTGAAATGCACTATAAGCTACAGGAATTCAGTTTATCAGAAACCTGCCTTTTTTATTCCTTTCTCGCTGCATAATTTTGCAAAATAACTTCCAACCAGAAAATGATTTCAACCTGCTGCCTGAAATGTACATTTATTTGCTCACTAGTGCAAGGGAAAAGCTGAGCTAAGTCAAGTAAGATGCACGCACACGTTCCTGGAAGGATAATTTTAGAACCTGTTTCAAAGCAGACTCTAATTCGAAATTGCCTCTGCCGCTTAGAACCACACGGAGATGCTCCTAGCCTTATGAAATGTTATCAAGCGATTGAGTTTTGCCAGTGGTGGAAGTGGTCGCAAGCCACTGTGGCTTCCTTGCTGGGTGAGGGAAGAGAAGGAGGGGGCAGTTTATTAGAAATAGCTTCAGGAAGGATGCGATCACATCGGACGTACAAAGCCACGGGCTATTGACTGCAAATCTGGCAAGGCTGCAGGCCATTCTCATTGCAGGCAGGGCAGCGCAGGGCCCGATAGGACTCCTTAAATCTGTTGGCCAGCATGGAGAACTTGCTGCCGTGGCACAGAGAGCAGGTGGCACTGCCCGAACCTCGGCAGTGAAAACAGTTGTCCTCGGGAAGCTCCCCTTCCTGCAAGAGACAGGTCAGGGTTTAGTGACAACAGTTCCAGACCATGGTTCCAAAACAGGGCGAAGCAGCACAGGGCTGCCCAACAGGCAGAGTACAAAATGCTTCCCAAAAATGCCAGTGCGGAAGCTGGCCAGAGGCATAGAATACTCACTGGAATTTCATCAGAGAGGATTTCCCCGATGGAATCTCTAAGGCAGCAGCCCCTGCTTTGCCTTTTGTACCTTTCCTTTCCTCGTCGCCCTTATCACCATCTGACCTGTGATTTCCGTATGCTCTACCAGGATGAGGGCTTATTCTTCCTTGTTGCCAAATACTAACAGCGAACACTTATAGCATGCTTAGTAGGGGCCGGGTATGGTTCTAAGAGCTTTCTCTACATCCACCTATCTAATCCGTATGCTATCCTGGCGAGACAGTGCAAGTATTAGCATCCTTCCTGCAGATAGGAAAATGAGAGACTGAGAAGTTCAGTTATCTGGCTGTGGTCACACAGCCTGGAAGAGAGGAGGCAGGTTTTGATCCCAGGTGATGGAGCACCAGAGTTCCTGCTCCTCGGGATTATGCGCACAGCCCCTCCCTGTAGCTGTCCCAAAAGCCGGCATTCTTGTGTGACTGATTGAGGGACTGAAGTCAAGAACTGTGAGAGACTCAAGGTTACAATCCTCTAAAGCTTAGCTCTGAATTCTTGCAGTACTTTCTTTTCTTTGAGAACTGTGATAAAGCCTGGGACAGCAATTAGGCACCTTGGACAGTTCCCTTGGCCACTCTGAATCTTTGTTTTTCTGCAAAATGGGACTGGTAATGCTCACCACTCAGAGTAGCTGCAATATGAAATGACAGAGTATATGAAAAGACCACAATATATTATCTGCCATATTACAGATTCTCCATAAAAGTCAGTTCACTTCTAAGCCTTGCCAGTAAGTCTGGACTTACTAGTCCTTGACTCACATCTTACAGAAAATGCCCCGTCTACTGCCATGCTCCTTCCCTAAGACATCTCAAGGAAACCGGCAGACTCTATACTCTGCAAAGATTGTGCATAGACCAGAACCTTCCAAGAAATAAGGGGTGGTACCAGATCAGTAACAGGTGAATCCAGCACCAAGGCCTGTCTATTTTACCTGCTAAACATCTCTCAAATCCACCCAGGTTTCTCCATCCCTGACCAAAATCCTAGTCCAGACGTCCACCAATTCTGGCATGGATCCAGAGTGGAGCCCTGCCTCTCATCTTGTGGGGCTGTTCTCCCCAACCCAGTTGACTCCTATTTGGTTTTAGATGTCAGCTTAGCAGTACCTACACCCCTGGCCCAGGAGGCCTGACCTGCCTGTACTGCCCCAAGCATGGCAGGTCTCATAATCTACTGGAAGCTTCTGCTGACCACATGGGAAGCTCTCTGTGCTAGTCCCTGTCACCATCACACCCAAGCCTTAAAGTGCAGTGCCTGGCACAGTATCTGTCATTCACATGTTTGCTGAATGAATGAACAAAAAGACAGTATCTACAGAACCCTTCCAATTCTTAAATTCTAGGAACTCACAAGATGGCTGGAGTCCACTGGGTGGCTTCATTCAGCCAACACAGCTCTCTTTTATAACTTAAGAATAAAAATAGTCTTGAAAAGGGTGGCATAAGTTCTGAAAGTGGTTCCATTGTGCTACAAAGTACCTAAGAAGGCATTAAATTTCATTTATTCTAGATTTAAGGAACAGAAGTGATTACCCAACTGACAAAAACCTAAATTATGTCTATGCATCCTTTTGTTCATATTTATTGATTGTGGCCATATTTTGATATATTAACAATGGGGAAAGTTGTTTTCTTCCCTTAAAATGTTCAAAAGAGATGTATTTGCCAAAATTTTCTTTAAGCAAATTGTCACGGTCCTTTTTTTTCTGCCATATCCACGTTTTTGTTTTGTACTGGATCCCAGTGAGATTTTAATGTTGCCAAAGGAAGTATAGTAAAATCCTACCATAATGCCATCCATGTCAACCAAAAATTAATTTGCACAGAAGGCCAGGTTCAGATATTAAAAGATTAAGGAAAAAACCTGGTGAACCTGCTGCAGGGAAAAAAACAAATCATCGATCAAGTTTCCTCTACTGTCATGTGGTTATATGATGAAGTATTAGAGGTATCACTGGAGTTTCTACTCTTACCCTGGGATACCACTCTCCTTCCAACCCTTGCCCTCAGCGTGCTGATTGGATCTTTTAATGAGTCATTAAATCAAGTGTTACTGAGCCTCTACTCTGTCCATGGCACGCGAGATGTAAGCTTTTGTCTTCCATACCCGGGTTTTTAAATTCTTCTCAGAAAGCAGTAAGAGGACTTAGAACATCGCTGTACTGCACAGCTTAGGTTCTAGAACCAAGAGACCTAACTGCCTCTTACTAACTCCATGAGCAAGGAAAGGGGATCGGCTTTCATGGCAGACTCAAAGGCTTGGGTAAGCCTGAAGGAGCTAAGAAGCACCAATCTGGAGGCTGCTCAGCAGGCAGGTTAAGACGGTATGATTGGTAGTCAGGTTGACTGGGCTTTGACCCCTGGCTCTGATGACCTCCGGCAAGTTACTTAACTCCTCTGTGCCTTGATGTCCCTAGCTACAGAAGAAGACTGCTAACAACACCTCCCTCAGAGAGTCCTCATGAGAACGGAAGAGCCTAACGCATGGAAAGCGCCGGACATGGTGCCCAGTGGTCAGAGGCCCTCAATAAATGGCAGCTCTTATTATTACTTCAAAGGCAATATCTTTATAAAGCATAAAGAAGCCCAGATGACTTATGGTCTCGGATCCATAGAACACACAGCCAGATTTTCCCCCTTCCGTATTTCTCTGTGGCTCAATTCAATCATTCCTCTCCTTTTCTTTTACGGTTAATACAGAGAGTCAGCATGTCTGGCTTTTAGCCTTGGTCCGCTCTTTCATCACGGTTCTCACTGCTTTCCTGTTCCATCTAACACAACAAAGAGTCTCCTGGTCGGAAGGGGCTTCTTGATGTTCTCCGACCCTCTTTTATACAATAAAACCTGTCTGGGCATTTATTGCACGAGGGATTTGGCAAACAGATAGCAATTTAAAACAAAGTTTAAAAGACAGGCAAGTATAGTATAACCTTTCACAGCAACTTTCTGCTGCACACTTCTGTCCTAGTTTATAGTAGTAGAGCGAAAACACATGGATCTCTCCAAACTGAATTTAAAGATAATTGTCATGTCAGGCCTGTTGCTGCTTTTTTATTCAGGCCTGCAGCATGACCTGCATTTTATCATGCCTGGCTCTCTTCTGAAAATATATGCTCCAACAAATTACAGAATGGTGTGAAAAAGAGTAGAATTAATGAATTTTAAAGTGGGAAAGTAATGCTTTGGGTCATAATGTTTAGTAGTCCGCCTGTTGCTCTGCTAGGTTCTGAACAGCAAGAGAAGGTAGAAGCACAATCCTTCCTCCCAGCTGGCTCTCTGGTTCCGAATTCTAATACTCTTTCCACAAACATTTAACTAATATTTACTGCACACCTACTCTATGACAGGCTCTATTTTTATTTTTCATTTTTTTGACATGGGAATTCCTATGCCACACCCAACATAAATATGGCACCTGCCCTTGTGGAGAAAAATTCTAGTGGGTGAAAGTTAACATCAACCAAAGATTTACACAGGGAAATCTGCAACTGAAAAGGGGGGTGAGGTGCTCTGAGGGGTCCAGTCTTGGATATTTCATCCTCCTAGAAGTGAGGAGAGGCCCCTCTAAAGAAATGATGTCTCCATTGAGATTTCAGGTGCTAAGGGCAAAACAGTGGGGAATCTGGAGAACATTCTAGGCACAAGGAAGTTGCCTCTGGCAGAAAAGGGCAAAGACCATATGAGTGGTAGCTAGAAGGGCAGTGTGTCTGGCAGAATGAGAAGAGATGTTTAAGAGGAGGCTAAAGAGGTGAACAGGCTATCTACTGTCTTATTCCAAGAAGTGAGAGGTCACTGAAGTTTGCAGCGGGGAAAAAGACTGATGAAGGGGAGACGTGATCGGATTTGCATTTCAAAAATATCTTATCAAGTGTGAGATCAGGTTGCAAAGAGATATGGGTCCTTGTGAGCAGAACTTTAATAAGAATCTTCTGCTAGAGTCTGGTCATGACCTTCTGGTTTCTGCCCTCTAAGCCCTACCAGGGTAGACATCACTCACTATGAGGAAGTCCCTTGCCCATTTTGTCACACCAACCCTGAGGAGGTGAGAATAAAGCTGAAACTCCCAAGGGATGGAAACCAAAGAGAGAGAAAATTCATTTCTGCTGCTATCCAAGCTTTTACCCTCTTAGCTTAGATCCATCAAAATTGCTTTTCCCACTGCCAATCCCACACTGTGAACTAATGAATATCATCACTCTACCCCTTCATCTGAGCATGTCTGAGCAACAGTTTCCAAGGTGAGGAGTCAGCACCTCTGAGAGGTGTGGGCAGAAAATCATTCTAAGTATTTCTATTTATTTTGTATCTTAAAAAGGCAAGAAATTAAGCTTCAATCATACTTTCAAAAGAAAATGGTATGCTAATTTTTAATAAATTAGTTGCTACTGGCCTCTTCACTGGGTCAGGCAGTCTGCAGACAAATATAGGACCCAAGGAGCCCTGGAGCAAGCATGATGGAAACTGACCTCATAGCACGTAAAGTGCCAGTGGCGTCCCGGCTCATTCATTCACTTCAAGCATACCGCAGCATAAAGAAGTTCCACTGTCCCTGGTCCAGCAGATGTACAGAGGATAGTGCTTAGTATTAAGGAAACTAATCTCTACAAAACCCAGACACATGGCTTGATAAGATTCATTAAGGAAATTGGATTGAGGATAACCCCAATAACAGAAGCACAAGCAAACCCGTAAGAAAAAGAACAGAGCTGATTTTTTCCATCTCTGGAAGCTGTTCTATGCCATACTATATGCAGAGTGAAGACAATAAATACCTAATCAGCTCTCAGAAGTCACCAAAATCAACTAAAATTATGCATATTTGAAATATAGATGTAACTATTATTGCTAATCACATACCATTAAAATGTAATAAACTTAAAATTCCTCGACATTTTTTAACAGTTAGACATCTAAAGTATTTATATTGACGTTTTCACTTAAGTAGTTTTCAAAACCATGTGGGGACCACTGCTGTAGGGCCAATTCCAAGGAGGACAGTGAACCACTCTGACACACCTGTGGGTACTGGCTATGGGGGAAAGTGCTTTCCGCGTCTGGCAAATGCCCATCATTCTGGTCACGGTCTCCATAGATTTCTTCTTTGCTCACCAGAGACTCTTCCTCAGCCTCTTCTTCCTTCTGGAGAATTTTCCTCATGAAATCTCTCTTGTCCATTGGGGTTCGAATGATTTTCAAGTTATTCGTGTAGATGATGATCTTTCCAAAATCTATAATAGGTGGAGACTAGAGAAATGGAGAATGAGCATGGCGACTTACCAGCAATCACGACATACAGGGCTGCAGAACCTGTTCAACATCCCGGGAAACAGGGGACAAAGAACTTGTCTAGCACTTAGAATTCCACAAGTCCCTAAAGCTACAATTCGTGCCCGGGTTTGCTGGCTCTCTCTAAAAGCCCTGAAAACCAGCTTCCTTCTCCCTGTTGATGGTAACCAACCCCAGCTGAACGAATCCTATGATGGGGCTCTAAGACTTGGCAGGGCCGGAGCCGAAGCTTCTATTCCCATTACATATCACAGTAGCTGAGGCAGAGCTGGGCACAGCGGGTGTTTTATAAACACAGAAGAATGCTTAAAAAAAAAGCAGTTCTCCAAAATGTTTATGTATAAATGATAATATTAGATAAAATTTTTTTAATATTAGATAAAATTTACTGAATTATTATTTTACTCTCGTGGATAGCATTTTTTTGTGTGTCAGACATCATGCTAAGCATTTTACAAACATTACCTCACTTGCCCCTCAAACATCCCTTGAGGTAGATGTTATGATTTCTACACTTTACAGATAAGGAGACTGAGTCACAGTGGGGTTAAGAGCCTCCCAAGGTTATCAGTGGCTGGGATGATTCAAACCCCAGTCTAACTCTAAAGCCCATATTTTTAACACCTACACTGCACTATTCACAAGCATTTTCCCCCCAAAAACCTGTAAGATCATTATGTATACAATGATCATATATATATACATATATATATAGAGAGAGAGAGAGAGAGAAGTGATCTTACATATATGTAATGATCTTATATATGTAATGTTTTTATTATCTGTATAATACGTTAATCTTTTTAGGTCAATAAATATATTTCTGCAGCATCATTACTAATAGCTTATGTTCCTTTACGTGGATTTTTTATGTATGACTTGGTAATTTGCTGAGGAATAATTTAGGCAATACTATAATGAAGCAGAGAAGCATGGAGGAGTAAATGTTTGGGGATTACTTAACTAAGAACCCAGAGATAAGAAAGCTTGGCAACAAACAAGACCAATCTTAATACTGCTGTCCACCAATTGTAAGATACAGGAGAGTCATCTGGCCTCTTAGAACCTCACTTTGCTCATTCCAAATGGGGTGACATCTAACTGGTGGGCATCACCACAGACAAAATCATTATGAAACCAGGAATGCCTTGGGGTGCCTAGGAGGCTCAGTTGGTTGAGCATTCGAACTGCTGAGCCCTGTTCAGGTCATGATCTCAGGGTTGAAAGATCGAGCCCCGAGTCGGACTCTGTGTCCAAACTGGAGTCTGCTTAAGATCCTTTCTCCCTTTCCCTCTGCCCCTCGCCCCCTTCAAGCACGTGCACACACTATCTAGAAAACAAAACAAAAAACAGAAATACTCGGATACTGGGTGGTAAGCAGGAGCTGTCCTGCGACTTCTGTATGCCCTCCTGTCGCCCACAGCTCTCTTTAGGGAGCCTCTACCGTCCCCAAACCCAGTAATGTAGCCGTTAATGCTTAGGAGCCCAGGTCTCAGGACCCCGTCCCAAAGCTCTGCTGGCTTCTGTGCTGACAGGGCAATGTTCCTGGGGTGCAAGATTTTGATGCTCATTCCTGAGGCTAATTATATCGATCTCTAGGGGTGGAAGTGCAATGAAGAACATATAAAACAGGGTTTTCAAAGCTAAAAACACTATGCAGGGTTGTTGCTGTTGCTGGTACTTAAAACTGTTCATTAGTACTGCGTGCACAATCATGCTACACAGCTAATAAATACGTCGGCGCCAAATATTCTGCCTGCCTTTACGAAAGTGTGGAAACCAAATTCACTGGGATGCCACAATCAAGCAGTCTCCTATATACAGCCATAACACATTCAGTCGCAACCTGGCTGAAACAGGACTTCAGAACTGGGATCCCCTTCTTTGGAACACGCAGAGAGTTTTCTATCACATTATTTATGAAGCCAGGAGCTTCCTACTTGGCCCTGTTTTCTCTCCCTCTCTTCAAGGGATTGTGTGGCAGCTTCCCTTTCCTATTGTTTGATGCACACCGGGTTCCTGTTTCACACTCTGGACTATCAGTTTCTGAACATCAGAAGATAAAGATGGTGGCACTTTTAGAAGGTTCCATTTCCACTTCCACTAATAGCCAAAGAGGTTTAGTTACTAGGGAGCTTTTTTTCACATGTAGAACTGGTTTTTTCAAGGTGAAACTCTTAACCCACTGAAAAAGAAATTGTGGTCATCTGGTCCAACCTCCTGCCTCTAAGCTGGTCTGTATCCGAGACACCCAAGATAGTACATTTATTTTTAATGTACTTGAAAGGAGAGGGGTCCCAAATCACCTGTAAGGTGTGTTTATGTTTCAGTCACCCCGACAGCCAAGTTCTTCCTTGTGTCTAAGGAAACCCTCAAGGCGTAACTAAAGTTCACATTATCTGGTGACAACCAGTTGCCCGTGAAGAACACACATTCTTGCATTACAGAGGGTCAGGATGAAGCCATGAATTTTCGTGTTTCCTTCCATAGTGCCCAGAATGGCAACTTGAGTGACTGAGCTTCATAAGTGCTCTGACGTCCGCGGCCACGTGCCTGGAGACTCCTATTCGGGCATCATGACACCTTTCTGCTTAAAATAACAGAGACGCCTTCCTGAGTTCTAGAAATTCAAAAGGCTATGGAGGCAGGCAGGCCTGAGGTCAATTTTTCTGTGCAATATTTGCAAGTTACCAAACCCCATGTGCTATTTTTCCAATTTGTAAAATTCTCAAAGAACTGCCTTGAAAATGCAATGACATATATACAAAAGATGTGTTCAGTAATATGCCATGTCCCTTCCTTCCCTTCCATTTTTTTTAAATGAAACTTATAAACTTCAAATGGTTTCAATTCTTTAAAATATTTATTTGTTTATAACTACTTTCTCTATCATATAAAAAAATTTTTTAAAAGACTCAGTATTTCTTTGATGAGAACCTGGTCATTATCACAAAGGTAGGGATTACTTACTTGCTAAGCACATCCAATGTTCCAGGTACAATGCTGAGTGTTTCTTACATATAATCCTTTTTTAATCACCACAACAATCTTCATAAGTTGATACTTTTATTTAATCTCATCTCATAGAAAATGACATTGAAGCACGACAAGATTAAGTGGTCTGTTAAGCTCCCACAGTAAGTAGGCAAGGGGACAGCAAGCCCGGATTTAAAAGACATCAGAGCCCGTGCCGTTTTTTTTTTTTTTTTTTAAGATTTTACTTATTTATCTGAAAGAGAGAGAAAGAGAGAGCACAGGCAGGGGTGGAAAGGCAGAGGGAGCAGAAGAAGCAGGCTCCTTGCCGAGCAGGGTCCCCAAAGCAGGGCTCGATCCCAGGATCAAGACCAGAACCAAAGGCAGACGCTTAACTGACTGAGCCACCCAGGTGCCCATGCCTGCTTTTTTAAAATGATTATTTTTACTGTGGTAAAATACATAGTACATGAAATTTACCACTTTGACCACTTCTCAGTGTACAGGTCAGTGGCATTATTATGTTCACACTGTTGTGGAGCCCTTACCACCCGTCACCCCCAGAACTTCTTCATCTTCTCAAACTGAAACTGTATCCCCATTAAGCTCCCACTGCTCTATTTTCTGTCTCTATAAATCTGACTATTCTAGGCACTTCACATAGATGGAATCATATAATTATCTTTTTATGACTGGTTTATTTCACTTAGCATAATGTCTTCAAGTTTCATCTGTGCTGTAGCATGTGTCAGCATAGCCTTCCTTTTTAAGGCTAAGTAATATTCAACTGTGTGCATATACATTTTATTTGTCCGTTCATCTACCGATGGACATTTGGGTTGCTTCCACTCGTGAACAACTGTGAATAAAGCTGCTATGAACACTGATGTACAAACACCTCTTCAAATTTAGAGCCTTTACTTATAATTGTTGTGTTTAACTGCTACCCAGTGTTGCTTCATAACCAATATTTACTAGGTTTTATTTTATAGTTGAATTTGCTACTGAAAAATCGTGGCTTTCCAAGCTCTCATTTCCTTAAGTTTCATAAATACCACACTGACAACCGGTTGCAGTGGGCGGAGCTGCAAGAATCCATCCTGACCCCCTCTTACCCGGAGACTGGCTAAAATTGGGAGGTAGCATTTGGATTAGGCAGCAAAGAAAACAAGGATAACTGGATCAAACAGGAAACCTGATCAAGCAGGAATCAAACTCTGAACACGGTCTCCAGAGTACTATGTTTAAACAACGTTGTGGTGCTGCTATGAAGACTCAGTTGTCTGGTTTTATAAGTCCTTACCAAATCATACATATACATAAGTCCCAAGTTGGACACAGGACTTGTAAAGGTCAGGTGGCCAAATTATCTACCATAGCCTGCACAAGGTCTATATAAACCACAGCTTTGTAAAGTCTAAACATACAGGTAAGATTTAGTTTCAAAGAGATACTGTAAGTACAAGATATAGCCAAGAACCTAGGATATAATAAGCATTTGGTAAATGGTAACCATTACTATTAACATTACCATTAATATTAATGGTGAGAATAGAATTGAAATAAAAAGAATAATTTTAGAGAATAAAAAGGAACATCCCACACAACCAAAAGCATGAGGAACCAGAAAATCTGGGTCCTTATTCCGACTTTGCACCTATGACTCTCTAATACTGGGTGGATCCCTTAATAACTTGGCACTCGGTTTTCCTCATCTGCAAAATGGGAATGACTGTAGTTTGCCTTTCTCCTCCAGGCTGCGGTAAAGACCAAGGACAAACTATGTGAAACTGCTTTGTAATGCATAAGTCGCTCCACTAACATGTTCACTCCAGCCCCTTTTATTATCAAAAAGAAACCTGGTATTATCTCTGATCAATGTGGACTCCCATAATTACACTTTTACCAATGTCAGAAAGGCCAGTGCATTTGTCTGTATAGACGAATTATCTGTTCCCTTAGGAAACTAACAATAAAAATGATTAGAGAGTAATTATCTGAATTTCACACTTTAAAGATGAGAGCATATCCTGGTGTACTATTCATTAATAACCTGGCACATTATATAACTGTATTTAATATAAAAGAAAAAAAGGCATTCATGGTCCCAATGGCAGCCACATACACATCTCCTTTTCATTTTTAGAAATCAGTGACTATTTTCCAAGTTCTTCTAGCTTCAAAGAAAATCATGTAGGGGCTTTTCATTATGCATGGTACTGGGGAAGAGAACTGAAATTAAGAGATAAAATACACATTTCAATTGAACTATTAGCTCAAACTTCTTCCCCCAGTAACATTTCCTGTTTGACATGCTTTTCGCCATTTCTTCCCAGGATTCCAACCACTCAGTGTTCACACTAATGAGCTATGGAAAGGCAAAATAAACAAAGAAACAAACATTTTTTAAAAGCAGGCAGCAGGAGGGGGATAGGAAATAAAGTAAGACATGGATAAACCACAAGCTGAGTAACTGGCTGGAGTGAAATGAGTACCTTCGAACACTCAGCTCTTTCAGGAAACAAAACAACCAGTTGTCGCCTAATTTTCTAAAACGCAGTCTGGCCAGCTGAAAACCACAGCATCTCTATTTAATTTACTTACCAAGATAACCCAGCAAATGGCCCAATTACAATTTACTACCCTGGATGGAACTGAATACTGTACATGCTCATTGCACTTTCCAATAAGGAGGCAGCAAGCATGCTATTTTTGTCCCAGAAATATTATTCCAATAGCGGCTTCCCATTTGGAGCACCTACAGCTCTGGTTGGTACTGGAGCATAAGCAAGATAGAAATTTGAATCAGATAGGTGTTTTCCTATATATGTTTTAGTCCTTAAAGTTCATACACCATGCACAATACCAACCTTATGGTCATTCGCCTTGTAATCATTGAAGAAAGGCTGGCTGCCCGCCAAACTGTAGGCATTGCCCTCTCTAAACACGCTGATCCTTTGAGCAGTCAGCTTAGGGGAGTATGGTTGGGGCTTGGGGGCTTCTCCAGACCCGTAAACACCATCCACCGGTTCAAGGGACTCTTGGAGAAAACTGTGAGGGTATTCCTCCTTTGGCGACTCTAATTCCTGCCCATCCTCAAAGACCTGCTTCAACACTCTGCCACTGTAGGAGGAAGAGATTTTAAATCGTACTTTCCGTGGTTTGCCGTCACTCTTCTGGTTCAGCTTCTTCTCAGGGTCCTCCATCAGTAGAAATTTCACCCTGTGATTTGCAGGCTTCAGTGTAGCCAGTAAAATTTGGGGCTCTGAGGAAAAGGCATTTTATTTTCTCTCCTCTTGCGTATAATTAATTCAAGTTGGTGCTGGGGAGTGCTCAGTTTACAGCAACTGACACCCACACATTAAATATTGATAGACCCTCATGCCAATGTAGGCGATTGTGGGTTTACAGAGCGGAAGGAGCACAGTGTAAGACAAGACTGGGTCCCCTTTGAATCCTAAACTCCCCCATAACTTCACCCCCAACACTGGCTTTTCCTAACTTGAGCAAGAGTAGGTTTATTTAGACTGAACAAGTATCAACTCAATAAGGCTCAGTTACTCCACCAGCTAGCAAAGGTCTTATTTTTATTCTTACAACAACAATGACCCAGTGAGCACTTAATAGGCGCCACAGATTTCTGCATGCATCGCCTTACTTGGTGCTCACAATAAGCCGACATTGGAAGTGCACTGAGCCCTGCTTTACAGGGGGAGAGAGAGGCTCAGAGCACTTGCTCCATTTGTCTATTCTGGTGCAGCTAGGGTAAGAGACAGAGCAGGGGTCAGAACTCAGTTCTAACCCTCAAACCCACAGTCAGTCCATTAAGCCAAAAGTTTTCAAACCGTGGTTCCCGGAGCCCTAGATAGGAGGGAACCGCGGATCCTGGATTCCAGGCCTCCACCTCTGTATGAACCAGAGAGGCTACATTTCCTCCATACTTTGTAGATAAGATTTAATTTGCAAGTGCAGCACGAGGCCCCGCTGCCCACTGCAGACAATGCTGAGTAAAGGTCTGACAGGGCGCTCTAGCTGCTGGGATGGGTATCACTGACGTATGAGATGTGGGGCTTGTGAATAACAGTCCCGCAGTCTGGTTGAGGAACACACCCGACACGTACGAAATAACAGCCTCCTCCTTGCAGCAACCTGTCTGGCTCCCACAATATGGATTCTGGGGAGAGAGCGGTCCCTAAGGGAACAAGGATGCAAAAAGGCTTGAAAAGGAATGGGCACATGAGTAAAGTCTAAAAGTCAAATCTTCTGGATTTGAAGAGCTGAAATGGTGGGGTTGAGCCTTTCTCCCTGTTTTCGTTAATGATTTCATCACTCACTCCATTGCCCAGACTGACTTGTCTTGTACTCTTGCCGCCATTGCTATGGATTCTATGACCACTGCATTCTTTCATCCACCCCCACCAACCTGACCCCAGGTCAAGCCCTCATCACTTCTGTTTTCAAGATTGCAACAATCTCCTCATGACCTCCCCATCCAACCATTCTCCACAGGGAAGCCAGAGCCATGTTTTAAAAAACTGCAGATGTCAATCTCCTTCATAAAAGGTCCTAGCCTTTCTGTGCAGCAGGCAAAGTTCCCCAAAACTAACCGTACCATCATTTCCACCCTCATCCTCTGTCACTCTTCTAGGTGCTGCCTGAAACTGGTATTCCAGGCACAGTAACAAGCTCACCTGTTTCTTACAATCACAGGTTTCTGTCTCTTATCCAATGCTGTGTTTCCTGACCAAAATGTCAAGCCTTCACTCCTCCTCCAAGCTACACCTCAAATGTCACTGCTTCTGGGAAGTCTTCCCACTTGCCCCAAGTCAAAGGCCATAGAACTTTGGATCAAGGACCATTAAGCGCTTCTTGCTTTCTCTGACCATTCCTGGGTTTCCCTCCACTAAACTGTAAACACTCTAGACTCAGAAACTGTCTTTACCATTTCTCTATCCCCATTGCTTATCAGTTAATAACTGCTGAGTGAATGACTCCAGGTAAGAAAAATCAAATAAAGCAAACTTTTGGAATAGGGTTGAGCATATTTTATGGAGAACAGGTAGGATCAGAAAGTGGTCAAGAAAAACATTTGTATTTCCACTAAGGAGCGGTTTCACAATTACAAGTTCCTACATAATCAACATAAGGAATAGGTTACACACACACACACACACACACGCACACACACACACAAATTGCATTTTTTGAAAAGAAAGACGCACTCATCATTACATCAGAATATACATTCTTCTAGGCTTCCTAGGGTGCAGAGCTGGCCCTGATGTACCTTGAATGCATTACAGGAGGCTGACACATGGCTCCTTCTGCCCTCAGGACAACCAGGTAGGGCTCAGGCTTCCAGGTGGCCATCCCTGACTACATTAGCCTCATTCACTGTGTACAGAACGAATATCATTATCTTATAGTATTTGAGGAAAAAATTGATTTGAATCAAGCAGCACCAAATCAGAAGTGTTCAGGAGTACTCCACCAACAGGAGCACAGAGAGAGAGACTTTTATAGAGAAAAGGCAGAAACAAAGTCAGGAAACTATTGATTGGCTATTAGTGACCGTCCGCCCTGAGTGTTTTGACTTCATAACCATGAGGTGTGTATGGGCTTAGATTTTGGGTTATACGGATTATACAGGCTGCCACAGCATTAAAGCCACATCAGTTTAAAGGCCTCCTTGTTTAATTAATTTAACAGTTCCCCCATTTTGGTCATCCTCTGATACTCAAAAGATTGACCAAACGCCTGGTATTAGTGTGATTCTCAGTCACCATCAATACTAAGTTGCTCTTGTCTCGTTATGGAACTCATAGGGAATGACATCAGATCCATGGAAGAATTGTCTTTGTGTTCCTCTCATTGCTCATCTTGTTTGTTTCTCCAAGGGCAGTGAGACCACACAAGGGAGACTATTATTAGGAGGGTAACACTAAGAAACTTAAATATACTCATTAGCCAGGTCACCCATGAACCATGTCAGTTGGTATCAAACAAATTTTTAAAATGCACCTAAAAGGGCATCAACCTATTTTCCCAGGCAGCATACTTAGTTGTTGCTACAATACCAGAAGTATCGATTCAGGTACAGCAGGAGTTATTTGCTACCGCACAGACTCTTCTTTGTTCAGCCAGTAAGTAATCTAAAGCAATTCTATTGTCTAAAACCACCTTCGCAGGAAAGTCAAGGGACTTTTACGGTGCAGCTATGGCCTTACTGGTACATTCAGTGAGAGTTGCCAGAATTAAGAAGCACTACCCTCCTGTACATTAACAGAAAAAACAAATAGCAAAAAAGCAAAAAGATGCTGGAGATGAAGATCTTCATCTGTGAACTTGGAAGAGCTGTCCACTCGAGATGCCATCTGCTTCTGAGGAGTAACCTCCCTAGTCAGTTTTAATTTTAGATCTCTAGCAGATGTGCAATTCCAAGAGTCTTAAGTCTTTTTAACTGGGAGATATGGATCCAAGATTCAAATTCCTGAAGTTTGACTTACGTATGGTAGCGAGGAGGACCTGGTATAGTCTCTTCCAAGAAAGGGTTAAGGCAGTCTTTCTTTTCAGTGATTCCAAATCAGAGGGATGAGAGAAAATTGGGAACTTTAGTATGGACAGTTGTAGGCAATAGAATTCAAGATCCATTTCAGCTTATAGGTATATAACAAAGCCCTCAGGACAATAAACAGGACTAGAATCTGATGTCTACACATTTGTGTATAATATCCTAAAAACAAAATTTTTTCCTCTACGATCACCCTCATCTCTATCAAAGATCATCACAGTAAGACTAATTTGTTTGCAAAATAAGTCTAGTCTCATTAGATTTGGCCTGATTATTCACATAAGTGCAGCAAGCATAGTGATCAACCAGATAGGCTCTTTTTAAATCTTTTTGCTGAAACTTTTCATAAGGACTCTTAGACTGGACTGTTAAAAGCCTCCCCAGACTAAGAAACCAAGCCAAGAACTCACCATCAGACTTCACCTGACATACCTACAGATCTGCATGAATTCTCCCGTTTGAAGGTAACCTGAGGGTTTCTGAGGAGCTGCCAGGAAGCCTCCATTACCCACTTGGTAAGTTTACAGGGAACCCTGAAGCAAGGTATTGGGCTAGTTTATCCAAGGGGCTTTTATTGGTTGCATGAAGTCAAACTTAGCTCCTTCAAACTGTCTGGTCATATTTGTTTTTCTTTTTTTTTTTTTTTTAAGATTTTATTTATTTATTTGAAAGGAGAGAGAGAGAGAGAACAAGTTGGGGGAGGGAGGGGCAGAGGGAAAGAGAGAGGGACAAGCAGATTCCCTGCTGAGCAGGGAGCCGTGTCTAGTTTTATATGACTATATACATATTCTCAAACATGATATTCCAGTCAAAGCTTTGGTAATATAACCAATGTTTACAATTGTGTCCTGCTATAAGGAGAACAGATTCTATTGAACTTATGCAAATAACTATATTGCCATGAAAATAAGAATACTCAAAAAATTTCTGAATTCAGTAGGGATCAGATAGGAAGAAAAAGTAAATGTTTCGTTTCTGTTTACAAAGGTATACTTTACGAAATTACTATAAGTCATAGATAGCTTAAGAGAAAAGAGAAAAAGCTTTCCTTAAATCTGGAAGAAAACAAAACTAAGGAAGCAGCAGTGTTTCAAAGAAACAGTTGTAAAAAAAATTACAATCACCTTCATCAATTCATTCAATTCCATGTTATTAATTTTCATTCCACTTGAATCCAGTTTTTCCTTTAGTTCTGGAAATTCTTTCCCAGTTCAGTTTTATGATCTTAAAGTAATCAGAAACCTATATTCAAAAGTACTTATCAGACTTCTTTCTATGAATCTTTCTGAAGATGAAGCACCTTTGCAAAAACATCAGAGTAAATTAGTAATTGTCTATAAATGACAAAAAGACTTAACCAAACAGCCATGGTAATAGATCTGAAGAGAGTTCATCTGATAAGGAAATGTAGTTATTTCTGTTGCACCAATAATTTAGGCTAATAGTTGGACAATATGAGAATACTGACAAATTTCTAACAACTTTAAACAATTTCTGGAATACAGATATTAGTAACAGACATTCATATACATATAACCTAAGAAGGTTTATCATCACTTATTTGACAGTGCTTCCCACATAATTTAACAGACTAGATAACCCTAATTAGTTTAACATCTCTCTTTAACAAGATGAGAGAGCTTCTAACAATCCTCTGGGACATCTCAAAGTTACTCTAAGGTCAAAAAGGCTGCATTTGCAATTTGATTTGGGGAAACTGTCAAAATGTCAAAAGGTGTGAACATCTGACTAAACAGGATCTCAAATGGTTATCAAACACTAAATTGTCGATTTAACCACAGAAGAATTTAAAGACCAATACAGAAGGTTACATAGTTGTGAACAAAACTTAGCTTTTTTAATATTGAGAAAAATGGACTTTCTATTCTTTTTTCTTCTTTTTTATTTTATTTTATTTTATTTTATTGAGAGAGGGAGTGACCCAGAGAGAGAGCACAGGAGCAGGGGCAGAAGGAGAGGGAGAAGCAGACTTCCCTGCTGCCCAGGGAGCCCAACATGGAGCTGGATCCCAGGACCCTGGTATCATGACCTGAGCTCAATCATGACTGAGCCACCCAGGCACCCCAAGAACACTGGGTTTTCTTATGTAATCAACGATCTGATAAAAACAAGTGAAGAGGGTGCCTACTTGTGATCTCTGTCAAATAAATAAATAAAATCTTAAAAAAAAAAAAAAAGCAACAACAACAAAAAAACTTAAAGAAATCTATTCCCATTTTAATCAGCTTAAGCACATACAAAATTCCTTTTCCAAGATTCCTTTCCACAAACCTTCTAAAGAAAACTCTTTTTATATTCATTTAGGTTTTGGCCTATGTTTTTCTTTTTCTCATTCTGGAATCACTGGTCATTCTACTTTCCCTACCTACTTTTCATACACAGCTGTTTCCTTTTACCCTATAATTTCTAAGTGGTTTTAATTACATGTATTACTTATAATTCTTAAACTTTAGAATCCTTTATTCCTAGTGAAAAGGAAGAAATGAGTAATTCTGGATTGTCTGTCATGCTACTACTCTGTGCATCTGCAAATTTAAAATCCTTCTTATAATTTCTAGAAGTATATGTTTCCTCGGGCAAATTTTTAGTGTGGCACAAAACATTTTTACCAAAAGACCTAAATATCTTTAAAAGGAAGCCAAAGTGGATAACCCTATGTTCAATAATTAATGTTTCAGTCCTTTATCTTATTTGGGAATGATCTAGATATTCAATGAATAGTCATCATTTAATTTATCTCACTATATCTTTAAAGTTTTAAGTTACCAGAAAGATTATGGAAACTATTTTTAAGTGACATACCATAAAGCATAATTGTTGTTGAAGAGTTTATAAACTTTTATCTTACTTAGACCTTTTAATTTACTTGTTCTTAACAATTATGTTTACTCATGAAAATTTCATGAGACATTCAACAGCTAACTGTCACTTTAAGTTATCTTTCTTACTGACAGATTCTATAACAAAGTTAACGTAAGTTTAGTTGACTTTTAGTAAACCTAGGTAGAATAAAAAAGATTACAATTGATGCTGCTAATTCTAAGACATTTGTTTTAATTAAACCAACCAGCTTAAACTTTTATATATCAAAGATTATCCTATACCACATGAACTTGAAAAAAAATCTGTGTTAGCTTCTATATTTTTGAGAGTATACTTGATTAATATAAATGTCTGTCTTTAAGCCATTTAAATAGAGTTCTTTACAAATTAGAGCAATACCATCCAGAGGTACAAAAATATCACACATCTGTAACATACATACATAAACATACATAAGCACACAGACAGATGCAGAGATCTTACAGCTTTCATTTTAAAACATTAGCCATAAGACAGATACGATCATGCAAAATTCACTAGTTTATAAAAGAACAGCTGGATCTAAATTGTGTCTCTAGCAGATAGAATAAGTAAAGGTTTTATCTCTTGGGTGGCTAGAACTTTACTAATATTTGTGAAAAAGACTTAAGATTTTTTATTCACCTAATTTCCAAATTACTGTCTTTTTTTCCCCTCCTGATCAGATTTACCTCCCTGAAGTTCACATTTCAAGAGAGGACTCTGAGTTCCTAGAGGAGACAGGTAGAACATTTACAACCCAAAGGCAAAGAAAAGGATATAAGTTTCTTCAAGAATGGTGGGGTTTTTTCCTCCTAAATCCGTATCTTCTACAATATCTGCAAGATTTTTGAGATAAATAGGGGAGGTTCTGGTGTTAATAAAAAGGACAGGTGGGCTTTGCCTTGTTTCTAGAGCCAAATTTCTGTTCTTGTAATGACTCAATTTGTAAGATAAATACAGTTGTTCTTGACTCCTCGAAGAATTGGGTTGCAACCTGCATCACTTCAAGAGGCTGACCCAGCCATCTGACTACCTTATCCTCAATTTGCTGCTTTTTATCAGGCAGATCTTCAACTAGGATAGAAATCAAAAGATTCCCCTGTTCTAGATTTAGAGCTGTGTTTCTTTAGAATGTTTTAGAAACTCCTTCCATAATGGCTTCAGAATGTTGTGCTTTCTCCCTGGATACACAGTTTCATTTTAGCTTAGGGGAGAAGGTCTTTTAAAAAGTTCCTATCAGGGGCACCTCGGTGGCTCAGTGGGTTAAAGCCTCTGCCTTCAGCTCAGGTCATGATCCCAGGGTCCTGGGATTGAGCCCCATATTGGGCTCTCTACTCAGCAGGGAACCTACTTCCCCTCTCTCTCTCTCTCTCTCTCTGCTTCTCTGCCTACTTGTGATCTCTATCAAATAAATAAATAAAATCTTAAAAAAAAAAAAAAGTTCCTATCAGGCTCTGAGTATCAGCTTCTGATTTGGCCAATGTGGGAGGCTGCAATAAGGCTTGAGACAAGGACCAAACCAGGCCCTGACTTGTGCCTCCTTTAAAGTTTGAATAACCTAACAAAAGGTTTAAGATGGGAAAAGTTGAGTAGCACTGAGAAAGGGTCTGTGCTATGTGTAGTGCGCTCACCTATGTGACTTCCCACACGCTTGCTAAACAAATGAGAACAATTCGGTTGGGGTCATAAGTTCATGGCTGGTCCTTGCTGCCCTAGTACAGCCCATAAATTACTTTCAGGTTTGCTGTATCAATACAGAACAATTGTACTGGCATCAGCCATTTGGCGTCAGGAGGTCTGCTTATAGTTAAATGTGAAACTTATTATGGGAACTTGTGGTTGTTTAGACACAGATGTTTTGCTTCTCCTATTGTAATATCACTATATATATGACCTTAATGCTTTGAATAAACTTAGCACTGTTGGACATCCTCCTCAGTGCTCCTCCTGCCCCCATCTCTTTGTCTCTTAATTTCTTTTCACCATCCTCTTACCCTCACATTCCTGATCGATTTGTTGCGCCGGCCACGACAGGCCAACCTCTGAAATTCTAACCACAGAGCTACTTAAAAACAACAAAAACAATGACAACAACAAAACATCTTTCAAATATCTTATCAGGTTTTAGCCAAGACAAAGAGTAAATATTCCCTGCAGTATTTAACAATTCCATTGACACAAAAGGGGTCCCTCCCCAAAAAGTGTGCAAAAGAAACTACCCTCCCGAAAAGCCAGAGCCACTGGCAAAGATAACCAAAAGAGAGACTGAGACAGTTTCCCTGAGAGCTGGAAAAAGTCAGTAGGACTCTAGCTCTAAAAAGAGTACAACCATATTTCTGTTGACCACACCAACCATATTTCTGGGAGCTACAACCTGACAGTTGCCAAGCCAAGTTCTCAGGACACAAAATGAGAAAAACAAGAGGCAAAAGCTATCTCTGGGAGAGAAAAAAATTGATAACTTTTTTTTCTTTCCACCAATCCAAATTTGGAAAGAAAGAACAATGTGAAATTTACCTCCCTCTCTCAACCAGGCACCAAAGAGAGAGACCTGGGAGAGCTGACTTTGGTTAGGGCTCTTAAAATACAGACGACTTTATGCAAATGACTGGAGAAAACTAAATCTTCAACCTTCTGCCATTTTCCCTCTAGTTGAATTCAAACAATAGAAAAATTTTTTAATAAAAAGTATATTTCCATAACATATTAATATAAAAAGGAGTGACTTGAAGTCCAATTTAAGGTAGAATCATTTACTCGGGATTGTGCCCATTTGGCAGAAAATTTTGATTGGTTATTGAAAGGAGACATGACTTATATAATAAAATCAATCAATTTACAATCTTATAATGGGGATCATTACTTCTTAAAAGCTAAGTGATGGAGACCTAACCAAGTGATTAGACTTGGTGTCCCTACTGGCAGGGCAGACTGATATTCTGTGCCTCATAATGTGATGCTTCATTTGCTGATGAGGTGTCCAAACCAGGACATTCTTGATGGTGGAAGGCACTATTTAGGATTACAATGGTTCAAAAGGAAAATGGGAATAAATAATCACCCCACAGATCCGGTATAGTTAAAGTTTACTAATCCTGAATTTCAACCTAGCTTTTAGTTTCCAAGAAGCACAGGAAATAGAAGAATGAGCCAAATGACCCCAAGAGATAACAAAGCCATGTATGTGGGACACCCTACAAGATTACTAGTCTCACCACAAAATAAATATATGGGAAAAAATGTTGGGATGAGAGGATTATTCTAGATTTAAGGAGATATAACCAAATGCAATATATGAACCATGAACCATGATTGTTCCTGAAGAAATCTGACTCTAGAGTTGGTATCACATGGAACTAGAGAATTGTTGGCAGAATAATGCCATGTGATTATGTGGGAAAATGTCCTTTTTGTAAGAGACATATGTTGAAATATTTAAGGAGAGGTGTCACAATGTCTGCAGTTTATTGTGAACAAGTTTATCCCCCAGTATATATTTATATTTAAATATACAATGCATGTATGTGAAGTAAAACAAAATAAAAAATGTCTACAATTCTTGGTGGTTGCTTATTGTACTACTCTAACACTGATTTAAAATAAAAAGTGGGCAATAATGCTCTTACAAAAATACTCAAAAATACCTAGGTCTACTTCTATCCATTCTGATTTAGACCCCAGTGTATTCTGAGTCTTCCTAGGAGTATAATTTTTTTTTAAAGATTTTATTTATTTATTTGACAGAGAGAAATCACAAGTAGGCAGAGAGGCAGGCAGAGAGAGAGGAGGAAGCAGGCTCCCTTCCTAGGAGTATAATTTTTATCCTCTCCTGTCTGATGTCATTTACCGGACTTTATTTTTATGTGTACTTTGGGATTTGGGAGATTACATTAGATATGTGTCTTGATGAAAGACATGTGTAATTATTGCAAATTGAGTATGAACATTATCCTTTAGCAATCTTTCCATATCTATCATTTCTAATCAGAGTAGCACTTATAAATTAAACATATCCTTTTAATCTATTCCTACATAACTACTCAGAGTGTGTGTGTGTGCGTGCGCGCACATGCATGTGTGTGTGTGTGTATTTAAACCCCAGTCTGGCCTTTTGAAACTCTTCTGAAATACTGTTATGGCAGAAGATTATGATAGCTATTGGTCATTTGCAGAGAACTGTGAGTGTTCACGGGACTTTATATCTAGCTTATAGTTCCCTCTGCTCCACCACCAACTAAAATAGAAATTTTCAAGGCAATGCTTCAAGCGACTGTATTTCACATCACCATTTTTCCCCCTAAGGTGGTCTAAGCTCCCTCAGGGATGGGTTTTTTCATTATGGACCTAGGTGACATGGGATAGAGTCTGATGGCTTGTCCCATTTGTCCCACCCAACCCCCCACGTCGCAGGACAATCTGACAAAGATTGCATCCACATCCTGCATCCAAAGTGCAGGATCAAGAGGTTCTGATGAAGTCAGACATTTTCTCTTATGCCATTATTTCCCAAAGTATGCTTCATAGAACTAACAGTTATTCCTTGGAGGGGAACAAAAAACCTAATAAAATAATTTTAAGAGAGGATGGGTTCAGCCAAGCTAAATTGATTGCTTTACTGCAGGACCTCTCAGAATATTAACTATGCTAATGTACTTTATCAGTCTCCACTGAGAGATATACCATTTCCAAAATGTAGTGGCCACAAAACTCTTTCCTGTTGGAATTCTACTTCATGGGACCAGTGTTCTGAGGAATATAGTCTCGGAGGTGCTGTCCTAAGATGCTTTTCTGCTTAAAAATTCTCATCTCCCACTCTCACTTCTTTATAGTGAACAACAGATACTGCTTACTGAGTGTTTGCTATATATGAAAGAGGTATTTCAGATAGGAAAACTGGGAAACTGAAGCTCAGAGAGGTTAGGTTATCTGTCCGAAATGAAATCTGACAGTTGTTATTCTCAGCTCAGTCTGATCCTGAAGTGCAAACTTCCCAACATTTTGGCTTCTTTCACCTCACCAAACTGACCACTGGAGGGGAAAGAAGTCAGTTCCTTAAAAGTGGAACAGAAAATTATTTTATCTAGTGTAGTCGTAATCTAAAACACTTAACAGACTTCTGCATATATGATAAGCGAGGCCTCTCTGTGGCTGGAATGGAATGGAGCTGCCCGTGTGGTGGCTTCCCTAGGTTTACCTCAGAGGAGACCCCACAGTGTGCTTTGAAATTTAACCACCTGTATTATCTGTAAATCCCTAGAAGGGAGCGACAGGCCATCTTCGGTGTACTTTGAAATGCTTTTTCCTCATTGCCTCTGAGTAGAGCTGGCACCAGGCTTTGCATCGCAGGCCAAAACCCCCACGTCAGAAGTCAAGGGAAAGTTCCCAGAGGACCAAATGGAGGGTGCGTGTAGTGGAACAACATCAACCCTGCCAGAAACCACAAGCCAAAATCTGGGGCTTCATTAAAAAATAATAATCACTTGGGGTTATACTACCACTGCAAAGACCCTGTCTCTGCAGCCCCTGGTTTGCCAGCTAGAGAATAAGGTACTAGTATTTCTAACTCCTCTCTCACTTCTGACTCATTATGCATTGCTACTGTACAAAAAGCAAGAAGGGATCTCAGACGCAGCAAAATGGCCCTGACTTTTCTCTATCCCAACACTTTCCAACAGAAATTTAATGTGATCCGCATATGTAGTTCTAAGTTTTCCAGCAGCAACATTAAGAGTAAAAAAAAAAAAAAAACGAAATTCATTTTAATAACCTCAAATTCAAGAAATCTAAACTTCTACCATTCACACACATAATCTATTCTAAGAATGGCTGTTCATAACATAGTCTATATTCTTTTGACTTACTAAATCTTCAGATCCTTCTAATATTTTACACTTGGAGCATCCCAATTACTCCTGTAACTTTCTATTAGAAATATTTGATCTGTATTCAGATTTCAGGAAATTTACAGTAGACAAGTAGATTCCCATACCCAACCAAGCAGGTCCAATCATACTTAAAAGTTTCCCAGTAACTGAATCAAGCATTAGTTTTAAACTGCGTAAATTAAACTTTTAAAAGCTTCGTTCCTTAGTCACACTAGCCCCATTTCAGGACTGAGTAGAAACATGTGACTCGCAGCTACCCTATTAGGTAGCACAGCTAGTGCCGCAGTTCTTAAGGGGACCAGGAGTGCCCCCTTAGCGGCATTCTGGAAATGGATGGAAACATTTATTTCCTAGTACTGCACTCACAATGAATAAACACCACAGATATTTAGTGGGTGGGAGGCTGGGGATTCAGAACATTCTGCAATATGAAGGGCAGTCCTGGCCAAAAGAAAACTGTCCCACACCCCAGCAGCTCACATGGGTAAAACACTTGTTGATAATCATCTGAATCTAGAACTGTTTGTGTGTTTGTTGGTGTGAGCAGGGAGCTCGGCTTTAATACACAATACATTTTGGGGGATCAAAAATTCATATAAACTAAAGGAAGTTTGTACGTTATTTTAATTAGAGCTCTGCCAAGCATAGTCTACCATTTTAGAAAATCACTTCACAGACTGAAAGGCTGGTCCTCCCTCAGACAACATGCGGAGCTGTCGCATTCCCAGGGGTCCTAGGCAGAGGCAGAGTATCTGACACTTCATCACATCTCCTAGGGAAATCACACCCAAGCATTCGCTATGACAATACATAGTATTTCCTTATCAATTACTTTCCCCTTCTTCCTATTTATACTCAAGGTTTTTTAAGAACAAGGGTGTTGTGTTGGTTTTTTAAAATCCTATTTCTAGGTGGATTACTTAATCGACTAGTTTCATTCCAGAACAGTAAAGGGCTGTCAAGAAACAAGTGTTAGTGAAAGCATGGGCCTGACAATCACTGCTCCAGGAAGTGTGGCTAGTTCCAACCGATGGGGACTGCCACCTGCAGGAAGGGAAGCAAACTGAGGCTGCACCTGTGAACCCAGGAGGAAAGAATGTGGGTCAGGAAAGCTCTGCTTCAGTTGAAGAAATGGGTATTTTGCACCGCCAAGATTGAAAGTCCTGTGCTTCTAGGAGATAAGGTTATGGAAGCGACCACACAACCATGGCTCTGCTCCCAAGCCGTTCGCCGTCTTTATGGGAAAGTACTAGATGTGGGTCTCGGGGGTAAAAATCAGGTCAAGTGGACAAGAATGAGTGGCTGGTCAGAGACACTCCCCACTGGCTTCGGACCTCTCTGCTGGTAACTTGTTCTGGTTTAGTTGATCTAGGAAAATATAACAAGAGTGCCATATTTTCTGCACATATATATTTTTTTCAAAATTTACAACTTAGAAAATCTATATAAAAACTTAGCACAGGGGATGCATGAAAACAGCCTCTTGTAGGATAAAATTTAAAAATTAGTGAGGTATAAATAATAAAACAAAGGGTCTGCTTTGCTCTTCCAAAATAAGTAACTATCACTATAAGTCTAGAATATGGCCTTCCCAACATTTTATGCATTTATATACATATGTGCTCAAATGCAAATAGATGGCTTTGGTGTGTTCTTATTTTTTCTTTTTTAAGATTGTATTCATTATTTGACACAGAGAGAGAGAGAGTACAAGCAGGGGGAGCTGCAGGAAGAGGGAGAAGCACGCTCCCGCTGAGCAGAGAGCCCAACGCGGGGCTGGACCCCTTAACCCTCAGATGAACTGAGTCAAAGGCAGAAGCTTAACCAAGTGAGCCACCCAGATGCCCCGCTTTGGTGTTTTTTAAACAAAATGAAATTATTATAGAACAGGCACATGAATACAAACACATATGTGTATATAACTCCATTATATTAAAATATTCCTTGGAGGGACTGGATGTTCCCCTGTGATCACACAGTAAGTGATGGAACTTAGATTCTACCTGGACTGTCTGACCCTGGAGCCCACATCCTCAAGGAGCTATACTATGCATCATTTAAATACAAATAAGCTCCTATATTATTCCTGTGATTTTTTTTTTCCTAGCACAAGCAATTCCTTTTATAGTAAAGATTATGCCTAGCCCTCAAAAAGGCAGTGCAGGATAATGCAAATGACACAGGCTTTAGAGTTAACTCCATCTCGTTGTGTGATCTTGGACAAATTGCTTAACCTCTCTGAATCTCAGACAAGTGGGTCAGGACCCTGAGAAAATGAGAAATGGCCTGGCTAATTTTCTAGAGGGACTTATGAATATAAAAACTTCTTACAGATTAAATATAATACTGTATACTAAATATACTTCAATTTTTTTAAAAAGAGAAAGCAGGGGCGCCTGGGTGGCTCAGTGGTTTAAGCCTCTGCCTTCAGCTCAGGTCATGATCCCAGAGTCCTGGGATCAAGCCCCACATTGGGCTCTCTGCCCAGCAGGGAGCCTGCTTCCTCCTCTCTCTCTGCCTGCCTCTCTGCCTACTTGGGATCTCTGTCTGTCAAATAAATTTTTAAAAATCTTTAAAAAAAAATAAAAATAAAAAAGAGAAAGCAAGCTCTTAAGGATTTTAGATCCAGGCATCGTTTGTGGCTAAAGACTGGCAGTAAAGTCCAGAGTCTCTACTGGTGAAATCTAGAGCACTCTGGTCACTCCTTGAGGTCCCACCATTATAAATCAGTTTCCTTTGACATTCAGCACCCTCCCTATCTCCCTTCCTCAAAACGTCCTCCCTACCCAGTGTTAGAGCTATCCCTGAAAGCAATGAAAGATTTCAGGGCCACGTGAGGTTTGCCTTAGTGTCAAAAGATGAGAACTCTTATCCCAACTCAATCCATGGAATTACTGTGTGACTGGTACAAGCCCTTAGCACTCTCTGGTTTCGATTTCTTCATCTCTAAAAATGTCAGTTGCCTAAATAAACTCTAAATTCTCTCTCAGAATGAACATCCTACAACTCTCTCTCTAGCAGTGATGACAAGATGGGAAGGAAGAGAATGGTGGATATAGCGAACATGAAGAATCTGGTTTTTTACCCATATTTATTGATTTGTCAGAGGCTACAGTTGATTGCCTCTCTCTGGAGTAGATGCGCAACTGTTGTTCATGCAGCAAAAGCCATTTTTTGCCTGAGGAAACAAAATGTCCTGGGAAATTTCACAAAAATTGCTCTTATATTGTCTGAAGAGCTACAAATTCTCATCAAGCAGGGCATTACATGAAGCCCAAGATCTCAAATGTTGTCAGTAAGTATTCTTCCCCAATGAAAATTTCTACAACACTTCAGAGATGTGTCCTGGGCTGCTTAGTTTAACAATCGTGTCAAAGGCCAAAGAGCACGTGTGGCTGGAGCTGAGTTAGGTCTGACTAACTCCAAACACAGGGAGCTGATTTGTATGTGAACATGTGTCTCTACCCAGAGGGGCGGTTAGATGCTGAAAACAGAACTCTGGGAGGATTACATCAATCCCCCCACCCCCACCCAGCCCAAGGCCCCTCTATCCCACGCAGGTCGAACTCCCAGAAACAAAAACACACACACACAAACCCCACAATCACCCCACTCCAAGAACCATCAATGCTGAGCAAACAGGGTAAAAGAAGGAGACCTAGAGTAGGAGCCAGGACATTGTGGTTCTGGCCTGACAACTGATGGATCTTGACCCTGGAAATGGTCTTTGGGCCTTAACTGCACTATTTGTAAAATGAAACAGCTGGACTTGAACTTGCTAACTCTGACAATCTCTGATTCTTGCCTGACACCCTGGGGAGCTATGTTGGCTTTTCCCAGGCTCTACCTGGCTCTGGTAGCTACAATTTTTGTCTGTTCTGCACAGTTTCCCAATGGCGGAAGGATTTTTGAGCATCTCCTCCCCCTGCTCCATGTGGTCCTTGCAGGAGGTACAAGACCCCACGACTCTCGCCACAGTGATTTGTTTAAGGTTGAGTAGGGGAACTCAAAGATACTCGCGTCATTCTTTCTGTTACCTATTGCTGAAGACCAAAATGCCCTGAAACTTAATACCTTTAAATGACAACCACTTTATTCTCTGTCATGGTTCTATAAGTATGGCTTTCAGTCATGGGGAGGTTGGACTGAGCTGGAGCATCCAGAATCACACCTGGCATGCTCACTCGTGCTGGTTGCTGGTGCCGGGTCGAAGCTGAAGGCACCCCTGTGACTGCTGACTGAGCATCTCACTCCTTCCCCATGGTCTCTCCATGTGGCCTGGGCTTCTTAGGACATGCCAGCTGTGTTCCAAAAGGGAGCATTCCAAGCAGACAAGTTCCAATTTGCCAGCAACTAATCAAGCTTCTGTTTACATCATGCTTGCTAAAGTCCCACCACACATCCAAGCCCGGTCACAGAGGGATGGCACGATACAGCAACATGAATACCAAAACACATAGTTCTTTGGGGGGTCACCAATTAACCAACAAATTTCCTTTTGTAGTTACGCTGGTTCGAGTCACTGCCACTTGTTGCCAAAAGACTCACGAGTCTTTCGTGATTAATACAGAGTTAAAAGATCTGAATTCATGAAAAGTACAGTATAGGGAATATTATATTATATATATTATAATAAATTTGTATGGTGACTACACTTGCATTTAGCATTTCATAATGTATATAATTGTCAAATCACGATGTTGTACCCCTGAAATTAATGTCAACCATACTTCAATTAAAAATAAACAAATCTTTGCACAATTTAAAAAAAATTTTTATTTAAATTCAATTTAGTTAACATATAGCATATTATTAAGTTTCAAGGGTAAAATTTAGTAATTTGTCAGTTGCATATAACACCCAGTGCTCATCACATCACATGTCCTCCTTAATGCCCGTCGCCCAGCTACCCCATCCCTTAAATCCTTCCCTTCCAGCCACCCTCAGTTTGCTTCCTGTGGTTAAGAACTTCTACAGTTTGCCTACGTCTCTGTTTTTATCTTACTTTATTTTTCCTTCCCTTTATTTATATATGTATAATATATATATACACACACCACATTTCTCTATCTGTTCATCTGCCATTGGACATCTAGGTTCTTTCCATAGTTTGGCTATTGTGGACATTGCTGCTATAAGCATTGGGGTGCATGTGCCCCTTCGAATCACTATTTTTGTATCCTTTGGATAAATACCTAGTAGTGCAATTGCTGGGTCATAGGGTAGCTCTATTTCTAACTTTTGGAGGAACTCCATACTGTTTTCCAGAGTGGCTGCACCAGCTTGCATTCCCACCAGCAGCTAAAACAATTTTTTAAAAGCCCTACATTGAATTCTTGTCCTTACCACTGCGTGACCAAAAAGTTCCCTGCCTGAGATTCCGCATCTTTATTCTTAAAACAGAGATAATATCCAGTTCAGAATACCATTATGAAAAGTAAGTAAGATGAAAGGCCTCAGAATATTTTATAAATCCAAACATAGTCTACAAATAGATGCGCTATTCAAATAAACATATCCTGGTGATGATGAAAAATGACAAACTGAAAGTTTAACTCAATTCGTTTGTTGTTCATTCATTTCACAAACAGTTCTTAGATACTTCTTAGGTATAGAGTACTACTATAACTGGCTGGCTGTGTAGGGGGAAAAACATGTCCAAGCTCTCAAAGATTTTAGAGTCCAGTAGGGAATATAGGTATATACAATATAACATTCACCCAAGGCAAAAAAAAAAAAAAAATGCTGCCTTAAGAGAAGAATAAATAAAGTACTATGGAGAGGGATGAAAGGAATGAATCATTTTGAGCCGCATGGGGATTAGAGAGAAAAATAAGGACATTTTAGAAAATATGGTACTTAACCTGGGCCATTAAGAATGTGTTGGCTTTTATATGCACAGAGAATGTAGAAGGCATACAGGAGAGTGGTCACTAAATGAACAAAGGCTGGGACATACCGAAGTATCATGTATGTGTATGTATGAATGAATGTGGGATGAACCTGACGATGAAAACTGTACTTCTTTTACAGAACAGCCCTCCCTCTCTCTCAATCTATGGAGTACTGGTGGGCCTGATACCCCTACTCTCATGTTCTACTCAAGGGGTGGTTAGATGAATCAGCTTAGCCAATGGAAGCATTTCATCACCCTGGATCACAGTGACCAGTTCAGAAAGAGGTATCTGATTCAACCTGGGCCAGTGAGATTGTCTCCTGGACTTGTCCCCATTGGGATTATTAATGTAGTATTATGTAGCTGAAGTTTACAGTGACCAAGAAAGCCTGTCTGAGAATGAAACTAAAAAGGAAGAAAAAGAGACAATGGACAAAGGGAGTCAATGACCAATGGCTTCATTTGAGTTCCTGCATAGAGCTACCCTAAAAGTAATGCATCCCTGAACTTCCAATTACATTAGAAGTGATCCAACCACATTCAATTTGAATTGATTTTCTGTTTGTAATGAAATGATTCCTGACTTAATAGAGTTGGGCACTACAGTCATCTCTTAACCGTCATTCATTCATTCATTTGAAAAATATGCTCAAGTGCCTACTTTGTACCAGGTACTATTGGCACCGGAAATAGAGTGAAAAATCAGACAAATATTCCTCCTTCATAGAACTTACATTCTGGAATGGATGAGGGGGTAGATTAGACAAGATTATAATTATAATGGGGATAGGCAGGATCCTGGAGGGCTTCATAGGCCATTTTAAGGATTTAACTTTCGTTCCTTTGTTTTTTCTTTTAAAGATTTTATTTATTTATTTGAGAGAGAGTAAAAGTGTGAGAGATCACAGAAGGAGAGGGAGAAGCAGACTCCTGGCTCAGTGGAGAGCCCAACACAGGACTGGATCCCAGGACCCTAGAATCATGATCTGAGTTGAAGGCAGATGCTTAACCAACTAAGCCAACCAGGCGCCCATTAACTTTCCATTCTAAGAGACAGGAAGCCATTGGAGTGTTTTGTGCAAAGGTGGGGCATACACCAATGCAGATTTAAAAGGATCCCTGTGGCTATCACACCAAGTATGAAGGAGGGCATGAGTGAAAGCAAAAGGCCAGTTAAGAGACCACAGAAATCAGGAAAGAAGATGGTAGCTTGGTCCCTGGTGGCAGCTGTGAAGGTGGTGAAACATGGGCAGCTTCTGAATCTATTTTGAAGGTGAAGGCCAACAGGTGTTGCTGATGAATTGGACACAGGGTCATTTAAGAGAAGGAAAAATGGAGAAGACGCCAATATTTTTACTTGAGCACAGATTTGCTGTTATTAGATATGGAGATACTGAGAGAAGAGCAAGTCTGGGGATGAAAGTCAGGAGTCTGTCTTCATCACATTAAATCTGAGTTGCCTGTTTGACTTCTAAGTGTAGACATGGAGAAGACGTCTCAAGTCCAAAAACAACATCTGATTTGGAGGTATATACATCAGCACCAATCTCAAAGATAGATCAGAAGAAGCTTTAGCCTCATGGATAACAAGGGGAGAGACACCCCTTCTGCCTTACTTTTCCTCTGTCATGTCCTCTTTCCATTTATAACTGTAATTGCCTGGCAAGGCAGAGAGCTCAGATGTGTTTTCTTCAAACCTCAGAGGTAGATTCTATATTCCAACAATCCTATCCAAGAATATTTTTTCGAAGAAAATATTTCAAGTTTAAAATTTTAGTCTAAAAATCCAAGAGAATATGAATGACCACATGCCAAAAACGAGAAACAAACTTACTTACCAGGAACGAACTTTCCTAGCAGAGAAGTCTCAGGGAAACCTGAAATTCCTGGGACCGTACACAAGGAGGAGCAAGACAGGCACAGAGAGTAGCGCCTGGGCAACAGGTGGCAGAGTAGGTGTCGGTTCAGAAACCTGGTGGGTTTTATCAGCTGATGAATACTGAAATGCTCTGATGATTTTTCAGCTTAAAATAGGAACAATGAATATGGAGGGATCTTTTAAATGTTAATAGAAGCAGTATTAAAGAAGAAAATTGAAGCTATTGTTTTGCAAACAGCTGGATCTACTAAAGCAAATTCAGTGTGTATTTCTGAGGGTTCCTTTCAAAATAGGCTTAATTATAATAAGCAAAAACTCCCGGGGAGGCACACTACAGAGAAAAGACCTAGGGATTAGGAATTAGAAGATCTGGCTTCCAGCTCCAGCTCTATGGGAAATCCCTGACTTCTGAAAGGCATGTTCTAAAATGCAGGGTCTAAAATCAATCATTCTGTTGTAAAATGGAAGAAAGACAATGTGCGTAGTAACAATGGAACTAGAAGCACTGAGAGCTACCACTTGCAAACACTGGGCTAGGCACCCGATGCACACTGTTGTAAGGCTTCCACATCCGGAAGATATCCAGGGTAAGGCTGAGAGATTTGGAAGAAAATAGCATGGGGGCACCTGGATGGCTCCGTGGGTCATGATCCCAGGATCCTGGGATCAAGCCCCGCATCAGGCTCTCTGCTCAGCAGGGAGCCTGCTTCCTCCTCTCTCTCTGCCTGTCTCTCTGCCTATTTGTGATCTCTGTCTGTCAAATAAATAAATAAAATCTTTTAAAAAAAAAAAAAAGAGCATGGTTTCAAATCCCAGCTCTGAATGACTGCAAGCAAACTACTCACCATTTCAGCACTCAGTTTCCTCATCTGCAAAACAGAGATTATAGCGCTTCTTATTTTATAAAGTTATGCAGAAGAGTAAATGCTATATTATAGGTGAAGCACTTAGCACAGTGCTCAGCACACAATAAGAACTCAATAGTTACTAGCCTTTATTGCTATCATGTATGAATGTAAGAAGGCCATGGAGGTGTACAGACTTTAAGACTGTCATGTAATAGCTGTCAGATTAGAGTGAATGAGTAACGTGTCCAGGATTACGTTGTTGTTAAGTAATAAACATCACTAATAAGTAGTTAAGAATGGGGAAGTGTTAATTGAATTTAAATAAAATAAAGAAAAAATAAAAAAAAAAAAAGAATGGGGAAGTGTAATTATTTGTATTTTAGCATTTGGAAAGGATTGTGGGGTTTTTTTTCTCCCTAATGCCGAACTCATTTCAGGCACAAGACTTCCTCCCATTCTGTTCCTTAGCAGGCATGCTATTAACTTCCATCTCTGTAGCTGCTTCCATCCAAAAATCCATTTTTAATTTCCAGAGAATTTTTCCCTATTAACCTAAAAGTTTCCACTACTCCCATCTGAGAGTCCTACTGACATCACCCAGATTTATTTTCTTTACAGAAGTTACGAATTAACTTTCTCATTCAGTTGTTGTCTATCTCTTCCTACCAGAATGTAAGCTCCTTGGGGGCAAGGATTTTGAATGGCTTCTTAAGGTTTCCATGCGTAGTGCCTGAAATAGTGCTGAGCACATAGTAGATGCTCAGTAAATGAAAGATGAATGAATAACTGATAACAATTCTCTCCACCTATCTGAGTCTTCTCACTACAATTTCATTTTATGTATAAATCCTTTTCAGTTAGTCTTCTGTCTTAGATTCATGAGAAAATGACCAAAGAGTTGGGAAAAATACTCCTGCTCCTTTTATTGCCCTTTCCTGTGAATTTACAAGACTAACAGGACACTAAAATCAGACAAGATTTTCTCGTCTCCTGGAGGCTGGTGCTAAATTGTGAGGATTAATGAGATTCCCACTGCTCTCACTCATTCTAAGTGTCATACCAAGGCTGAACCAATATTGAGACTCATATTGTACATAGGAGTTCATTTCATTCCTACGCTGCTGTACCTGCAAGCAGAGTCTCCGTCAAGTTTGTTTTAATAACAGGTTCCAGAGGGAAATGCCAACTGAATTCGTTACTAAAATAAATCGAAACTACACAAGCAGACTGGAGGGCAAGAGACATCCAAGAAACTTTATCTTCTCAAACTCAGGGGCTGATGATAAATTGACAGCCACTGAAACACATGCTCTCATTGGAAGATAAGATCTTCTTGGTCAGCACTCCTGGACCACGGCTTGACCTTTGTGAATCCAGTCTCTCCATTAACCAAGCAAAGAGGATCTTGTTGCCCGGAGATGTGCATTTTCCTTCTTGGCAATAATTTCTCCACTGCCCATACAAAACAGTGGATTAATAATGACATAATAATTTACCATCTCTATTCTAACCTCTGTTGCAAAGCCTTGTGTACAGTGCTGACGATAACTATACTTCTTAACTATACTCTCATGGGGGAAATGACACGAAATACATATAAATCAATTCATTATAAATTTTAAGAAGTGCCATAGCTGAGACCAAGGCATCTACTTTAGAGAAAGCAGATAAGATTTAAGCTAATATCAAAAGGACAAGAAGGTAAGCCATGTGATACGTGTGTGTCATGGGGGGCAGATGTGTCCATCAACAGCCATATTCCCATTCTGTGGATGAGGAAACCAAGGCTCTGAGAGATTAAACTTCCTTTCCCTAAATCACTCACTTATTACAAAACGGCTTGTTTTTGCTTTTGTTTTTTATTGAAGTATAATTAACATACAGTGTTATATTAGTTTCACGTGTACAATATAATGATTCAAAATTCCAGACATTTCTGAGTGCTCATCAAGATAAGTATATGCTTACTCCCCTTTATCTGTTTCGCCTACCTGCCCACCCACCTCCCCTCTGGTAATTACCACTGTGTTCTCTGTATTTAAGAGTTTGTTTTCTTCTATCCTTTTTTTTCCCTTTTTGGTTCATTTGTTTCTGAAATTCCATATATGAATGAAATCATTTGGTATTTGTCTTGCTCTGACTTACTCACTTAGCATTATATACTCTGAGTCTACCCATGCAAGTTGTTGCAAATGGCAAGATTTCATTCTTTTTGTGGCCAAATAACATTCCAGTGTGTGTGTATGTGTGTGTGTAATATGTTTTCTACCCATCATCTGTCAGTGGACACTTAAGCTGCTGTAATTTGGCTACTGTAAATAATAATGCAATAAACATATGGGTGCAACTATCTTTTTGAATTAGTGTTTTTGTTTTCTTTGGGTAAATACCCAGTCGTGGAATTACTGGATCACACAATAATTCTACTTGTGATTTTTTTTTTAAAGGAAACTCCATACTGTTTTCCACAGTGGTTGCACCAGATTGCATTCCCACCAACAGGGCATGCATGAGGGCTCCTTTTTCTCCGTATCTTTGCCAACATCTGTTATTTCTTGTGTTTTTGATTGTAGCCATTTGACAAATATAAGATGACATCTTACTGTGGTTTTGATTTGCATTTCCCTGATGATAAGCGATGTTCAGCATCTTTTCATCTGTCTATTGGCCACCTATATGTCTAAGAAAGGGTTTCGAAAGCCATTCAGTCTAGCTCCAAGTTATACATTTTTTCCAAGGTTCTCTGGCATTTCTTGCTTAAATCAGAGAAAGATGGAAGGCTGACACTTCATCAGGGGAAGAGGTTGTTTCTTTCCATGGGTGTCCCTGCACATTGTGGTGATCGCTGAGTGAGATTGCTAGGGAAGCCAAAGTAGCCACTGTGGGTTTACAGTTTGGAAAAGACCTGGCTTAGTAACAGAAAGGAGGTAGGAGGAAAGGGAGACGGAAATGAGATGAAGACATTATAGTCAAGAAAAAACTCTACCTGGAGAAAATGTGACTGACAAGAGACATAAAGAAATAGATAAGAGATACAACATAGGAAGACAGAACGAATGTTGAGACAGCCAATTCACTCCCCCCTTGAGAGTACACTCTGGGCAGTACTTAGATATTGACTAAATTTCAAAGTCTATTTCTGAACTCCCCCTCCAATCCCATAACCAGCCAAATTTGTCCCATTCTCTCCTTTATTTATTTAAAATGCACAGACTGTTATTCCAATGCAAGGCCCTGACAACACAAAGATAAGTGAAATGACTGGTGACTGGTCTTGTCTAAAAGGGTTCACTTCTGGAATGCCTGCATGGCTCAGCCAGTTAAGCATTTGACTCTTGATTTAATTCACATGGAGAACTCAGGGTTGTGAGATCAAGCCCCACATCAGGCTCCGTGCTGAGTGTGGAGCCTGCTCAAAATTATCTCTCTCCCTTTGCCCCTTCCCCCACCTCTCTCCCAAAAATAAATAAATACATAAATCAATAATAAAATAGGGTTCATTTCTGACTCCCAAAGTTGGCCAGCAAGTGTCCGAGCCAGGGGCCCTAATGAGTTTTACCACTGTTGGACGTCAGTGTTGTCTCAGGCATTATGACCTCTCTAAAAGTAAGAAAGTGAGTAACCTCATTCTACCCACCAGAGCTCAGGGCCTAGTAAAGGAGACAAATAGGTCAGCAGACAGTTACAACCCAGTGGGGCAAGAGCTACGGGGAAGAGAAGTGCCAGAGGCCATGGAAACTGAACCGAGGGTTCTTACCCCTGACCAGGAGTCAGGAAGGCTTCGTAGATGAAATGCCCCTTCATTTGTTCAATCAGCAAGTAATTCCAGAACTTCTGTTATGTGCCAGACATTGCTCTAGGTGACAAGATATAGTGATGAACAATAAACCTCTGATATCCCAGGGGGAGGAGAAGACAGTAAACAAATAAGAAGCAAATAAATCATTTAAATAATTTGACAGATGGTGTTAAGTGTTGTGAAGTACACAGAGCAGAATGAAATGGAGGAGAGGATAGGCAGGGAAGCTACTTTTCAGTGGGTGGGCAGCAAAGGCACCCAACTATCAAGACAAGCCAGCCATGTGAAGACCTGGAGGAAGAGCATACGAGACAGAAGCCAGGGCAAAGGCCTAAAGTGGGGACAAGCACGGCCTCATCAAGAAATTGGAGGAAGGCCAGCATGAGTAGAATAAAGTGGTCAAAGCGTAGACAGAGAGGAGATGAGGGAGGAGAAATAAGCAGGGCCAATTCCCAAGGGCCTGGTACAGACTTGGGATTTTATCCGTAGAGCAATGGGGAGCCATGGAAAGAGTTTAAGAAAGATACTGTTGTGCTCTGATTTACATTTTTAAAAGGTAACTCTGGTCAACTGAATTGTTCACCACCCAAGATTGTGAGCATGTCTCTCTCTCTCTCTTTTTTTTTTTTTTAAATAAACCTTTTATTTTGGAATAATTTTAAATTCTTAGAAAAGTTACAAAAATAGTACAAAGACTTCTTATACTCTTCACCCAGTTTCTCCTGTTAACATCTTACATAACCGTGGTACAGCCAGCACAATGAAGACATTTATACTGGCGGACTACCATCAACTAAACTACAAACTTTGTTTGAATTTTTTTTTAAACATTCTTTTTTAAAGATTTTATTTATTTATTGGACAGAGATCACAAGTAGGCAGAGAGGCAGGCAGAGAGAGAGAGAGGGAGAATCAGGCTCCCCACTAAGCAGAGAGCCCGACGTGGGGCTCAATCCCAGAACCCTGAGATCATGACCTGAGCTGAAGGCAGAGGCTTTACCCACTGAGCCACCCAAGCGCCCCACCACTTTGTTCTCGAATTTTAACAGTTTTTTGACCAGTGCTCTTTTTTTGTTCCAGGATCCAACTGAGGAGAGTACACTGCATTTAGACCCATCATCTTTTAAATATTCTTTCTGTATTTGAGGAAATACCTCAAGCTAGCAAAAGCCATAATCAGCTTCCCTGGTTTGTCATGATAGATGAGGGGGAAGAGTGGGCTCAGGCAGGCTGCTTCTGGAGTTACCTGGAGTCACTTAGGCAAGTCATCTAGGCAAGGGATGTAGGAGCCTCCTCAAAAGAACCGGGTGGGAGTCAGTTTACTCAATATAGTCACATCTCTTACTGTCACCTCACAAAATAACGGTAATTTTAATGCCTCCAAATTAGGAAGAACACAGGCTCAGAATAGGCATTATTTCTACACTGAATAAATTTAGCATTATGACAAAACTAAAACAGTACTTTAAATTTTTTCATTTTTATCTGAGAAGAATGACACTTTATGTGGACATATACCTATCCAGCCCCACAGAGTCTCATCTAGGGACAGTGGCATCAAAAAAAAAAAAAAAACAAAAAAAACAAAAAAAACCCCAAAACCCAAAAACCTATGTGGGAATGCAAACTGGTGTGGCAACTCTGGAAAACGGTATGGAGGTTCCTCAAAATTTAAAAATAGAACTACCCTGTGATGGAGTAATTTCACTACTAGGTATTTACCCACAGGATATAAAAATATAGATTTGAAGGGGTACACACTCCCTGATGTTTATACCACCATTACCTACAATAGCCAAACCATGGAAAGAGGCCAAATGTCCATCAACTGAGGAATGGAAAATGAAGATATGGGGTGTATACACACACACACACACACACACACACACACACACACCGGAATATTATTCAGTCATCAAAAAGAATGAAATCTAGCTATTTGCACTGACGTGGGTGGAGCTAGAATGTATTATGTTAAGTGAAATAAGTCAGAGAAAGAAATAAAACAGATGAACTTATGAGAAAGGGGGGAAAAGAGAGAGGGAAGAAAACAAACCATAAGAGATTCTTTTTTTAAAATTATTTATTTATTTATTTTTAATAAACCATAAGAGATTCTTAACAATAAGAGAACAAACTGAAGGGTGACAGAGGGAGGTGGGTGGGGGATGGGGTAGATGGTTATTAAGGAGGGCACTTGTTCTGTTGACCATTGGTTGTCATATGTAAATGATGAATCACTGAATTCTAGTCCTAAATCCAACATTACACTGTACGTTAACTAACTAGAATTTTTAAAAAAATTTTTTGAAGGAAAAAGCATAGAAAAATAACAACCAAACCTGTGGATTTATAAAATTATAATCACTTAATCAACAAACATTCACTGAACACCTTGTGTATTTCAGGCACTATGCTAGCCTCTCGAGAGAGATATCTCCTGACCTGCTCTAGCCTATAGTCCTATGTGGACATCAGAAGCGTCCTGGTTTTAGAAGCATGCTAGGGACTGAGAAAAGCCACATAATGAATTGCAGAACCTGTTCAGAGATTTATTGCTAACCTGATGGAGATGGTGATTACAGGCAACGAGACACTGATGTGTCGGGTGCAAAATGAGCACAACAGTTGGGAGTGCCTGGCAGGAGATCATATCTGGGATGGGAAGGGTGGCCACTCCTCTTCTTGGGAAAAAAAGCCTCCTGTGAGAGGTGAGGTTTCCAGGGTAATTTAATCAGAGGAAATGGGTTTTGAGGCAACTTCAGTTGTGTCCACCCCTGAACAAGCAGCCGTCTTTCTTGAGAGCAGTATCTCTTCCCTACTCTTTCTTGATCATTTCAGTAGGTCTAAATGGGGATTCAAAGGTTAGAAAACCTCCTGGTAGGAGGTCTCAGACCAGAAGATAAAAATCTTGATTCGAGTCAAGATTAAAAAAATAATAACAACTACTACTGAGCTCCTATAGTAAGCACAGCAGATCCAGACGAAGAGTACTCAGCTGCCTCCTCCCCAGCACAGAGGTAAAAGCCAAGGGCAACAACAACCAAGTGGTGCTGGGGTCACCGGATGAGTTCTGCTCACAGCCATCCGTGAGACTGTGCTCAAGGCAAAGCTAGGCCACTGAACAATAGGCTCCTTGCTCCCTTTTCCTAATGCTGTAATCCGAGAAGCAGTAGTTACTTTAAATAGTGGTTTGGAAGCTTCTCGCATGAGGATATTCCGAGGTGCTTCGTTAAGAATGAAAAACAGCGAGTCCCTGTCTCAGGCCTCTTAAATCAAAATGTCCAGAAGCTGCGCTTTAGAGAAGCTATCTGAGTGACACTGACCTATCTGAAACTCTGAGAACTGATGTCCTAAAGGCCCACTACCAATCTTTGGATGGCCACAATGAGAGAGAAGTGAAGGGAAAATGCAGATGACTGGGAGAAGGTCTTGTAGGTTGGGACAGGGAGAGGCAAGAAAGAGCAGGGGCATTTCCCACTACCATTCCTGTGCCCCGCTTCGTGTCCTTTTTCGGTAATCTCATATGGTCTGTGGCTGTTCTGTAAACCCTATAGTTATTATTATTGCGTAGCTTGACCCTTCCAAGGTTATGGTCCACCTTGGTTCTCTAGAGTCCTTTGGGCTAAAAACTTCAAAATCCAGGTATTACTCTCAACACTGTCCAACTTTCACATAGAAGTTTCCAGACAACCTCAAGCCAATCCGCTGGTTAAGAGAGGCTCTAGAATCTAGACACTTAGAGGGCTTTGTCTTTGGACATCTTGTCCCTCAGCTTCCTCCTCTGTACAGTGGGTTCACTACCAGAACCCACCTCATCAGAATGTCGTGAGCAGCAAATGAGGTCATCTGTTCAAACTCTCAGAGTGTGTCTGGAACACAGCTCACGTGTGATAAATGTTACTTCAAACATACAACCAGTCAAAAATACTGTCCCCTGCCATGGGGAAGTGCCCATAGCACACTCAGCTGACAGAACAGTCACGGGGGGGTGGGGGGGTGGGAGTTGGGGAGAAAAAGAAAGATGAGCTTATTCACAGAGAACTGATGATGCTGTGTGGAGAATTCAAGGAGCTGTGCATGGCTGGGTGGGAGTGACGGAGTAGAGGAAATGGGGGGACACTGCTCAGAGCCCCTGCTTGCACTGGGGGGGGGGAATCATGTATGATGCAAAAGGTAAAGGAGAGAAGTGAGAAATTCATTGTCTGTGCATCTGTCATCCTGGATGAGCAATAGAGATCGTAAGAATTCTCAAGACCAGGCTGAATCATTAGATGGAGAATAAAAAGGCTTATTATTAGGGGAAATTGATGCTTTGTGAAAGCAGAACTTTTAGAACAAAGAGAACCAGACTGACATTTTGTGTAGCTGGGAAAGTGCATTTCAATCATGATCCGTTAGAAGCCTTGGGGTCTTTTGTTTTATTGTTCTCTTGTCCCATTTTCTCCCCCAGTCTCTAGGCTGAACCCTGGAAGGGTGAGGAGAGTATGAAAAAACTCCTGAAGGAAAGTTTGGGGAGGGGGGAGGATTTCTTGTCCAGGAAATACACACAATCTGTATTTTGAAGGGTTTCATTTGAACTGCTTGGAAAATACGTCAGAGGCGACTTTATATTTTTTGAAGGAGGCGGTTCAGGGGTTGGAGAAGGGTGTGGATGTTAACTATCAGGATATAAACATAGTTCAAATGAAGGTGACTGTGTTACCTTGGGGAAATTACTTAACCCCTTGAACCTCAGTTTCTTCAGCCGTAAAATGGGATGGAGGTTATAACCGGCCTTATAGGGTTGTTGTGAAAAATGAGTCAAAGTAAGCATGGGAGGTACAGAGCAAGGTCTAACAGAAAGGGCACTCTCCTCATCGATGTCATTGTTGTTACCACTCCTAACAGGTTATGGAAGCGACAAAGGAGCCTGGCAAATAATTAAGCTGTTTCCTGGCTTAGAATCATTGAAGCCCTGAGAAAACACACAGATCACTCGTTTCAACCCTAATAACAAGGGGAGCCATCACCAGATTTATTTTGTAAGTTCCTTGTCTTTTTTGAGAAAGCAATTATTCCCATGGCTGGAAAAGTTCACATCTCTCTCTTGTGTGTGTGTGTGTGTGTGTGTGTGTGTGTGTGTGTGTGGTGTTATGTTAGTCACCTTTAAGTTAAGGAACGGTACCGTTGTGTCAAGACAGACCGATTCTGCACAGATTTTGCCTGTTGCCCCCATCGCATCCCATCATCAGCAACTAATTCCCGAGTCTCCTTTCTTCCCCAAAGTTGGTCCCCAAGGCACAAATGGCTCAAGAAGGAATAATTCATATTGTTCTTTCTCAGGTGTTCCTGTTTTTTTAGCCCCAAGTATCGCTGTTTCCATGTTTTGGTTTGTGGACTGCTTTGAAGGTATTTTAGAAAGAGAAGAGGTGTGAGAATGAGAGTAAATGTGCAAAAAATAGTCAAGGACCATGATCCAAAAAAAAGAAAACACATCCTCTCACTCACGTACACATTGAATCATTCTGTGAACCCTCATGGAATCCCCACTGTATGGCAGGCCCCGTGCTAAGAGCCTAGAAGTTCCCAGCCTGGAAGTTAGGTAGCAATAAACAATGATAACAGTAGAGAGGGAGGGACACCTGTCACACCCTCAGGTTTGGCCCAGTGATGCCTTCTGGTAAGATTACAGGACTCATGTCCTGTGAACCGGCCTCAGGAGTAGGTAGTGAACACCCAAGGATATCCCAAAGTGCCTCTGTGTCCCTCACCTGGCTCCATGCCTCAACTCCCTCATTAGTCTTCATGTTGGAATAAAAGACCATCCCCTTGCTGAATGCCAGTAGGTCTAGAGGACTTCATCATCAGCCATGCCAAAACCACTTTCCTTAATTCCCTTAACAGAGCTTAACAGTTCACAAAACATTTCTATGTTTATTATCTGTTGGTAAGACAGGCAGTTTTGTCCCCATTTTACAAATGAGAAAGTTAAATAATTAGCCTGTGGCCTCACATTTCTTTTTATTAGTGTGTCAAGTTTTTATTTAAATTCTACTTACTTAACATGTAGTGTGGTATTGGTTTCAGGAGTAGAATTCAGTGACTCATAGCTTACATCTGAGCCCCACTGCTCATCATCGCAACCGCCCTTCCTAATGGCCATCCCTCATCTAGCCCATCCCCTGTCCACCTTCCTCCATCAACCCCCAGTTTTTTCTCTATCATTAAGAGTCTCTTATGGCTTGTTTCCCTCTCTCTCTCTCTCTCTCTTTCTTTCTCTCTCTCTTTTCCCTTTCCCCTATGACCTCACATCTCAAAGGTAACTGAGCTGGGACTTGAACCCAGGTCTTCTGATTCCAATCTAGTGCTCCTCAAAGCCAGCCAGGATCATCGCTACTTTCTGGCACCTAAGATGAAGGTACTCTTTCCTCTCAAAAGTAGATACATCATACATGTGATGGAGAAAATAAACTTGAAATAGAGTTAACATCCCACACTGCATTCTTCAAAGAGCTCCAAAGTAGGAGGGGCTGAGAGCTCTCCTATCCTCTGATGCTCACAGCAGAGACTGCCCAGTCCCTCAGGCACCAGGAAGAGGTCAGATTATCAGGGAACAGCTAATAATAGTGACCGGTTCCTGGAAACTTACCAAGAGGCCAGCACTGGGCGACATGTTTCAGCTACATCACTCCAAGTCCCCTGACTCACCTGCTGCCACCTGTGCAACCACAGCCCCTGCCACTGCCATTATTTAGGGACTTCTCCTCATCAAGAGGAAAACCTCAGGAACAATCCCCTCATGTACATCACTATCTACTACCCACCCACCCTTGTCATCCCATGAACACTGTGGCCTGTATTAAAACACTGCTGTGCGGCCCAGGATGTAGCCTCTTGGGAAGGCTAACAGACTTGGGGTCCCTTAGATCCTCACTGTACCCCTTGACCCAAGCCTACCTTTTGTCACCTTTGCATCTGAGCCACTGAGTGTCCCACATCACCAGGTGAGAAGAGATCCTTCGGCTCATGGCTCTAACCCCTGCCTCACAGGGGGTGAGAAGTTCTTGGAGTCAGGCAGGGTGGGATTCCTCATAATATCTTTCCACGATCTTCCATAGTATCTTCCCATTTTTTTGCCCAGGCCCCATGCAGAGGGCTCCTCCCTTCTCTCATAGTCCAAAGCTATATAAAGAAATTGGGAAAAGCTGAGAATCTAGGCCCCACAAATCAAATGAAACTTGCTGGAGAATTCTGTAAAAGAGACAGCTCGAGGAGGTCATGCAGAAGTGGTGCCAGCCCAGAACTCTTAAAAGCAACCCCCCCCACCACCACAGAAACAATAGCTGTCATTCCCTGAGTCCTCACATGCTTACCTAATTATCCCTCATAAGCACCCTTCGAAATGAGTACTATTACTGCCTTCAACTTAGATAAGAAAATGGAGTTTAGATGGTCACTTGATTAGGTCATACTCCAAGCTACAAAATCAGGAGATGCGCCCCATCTACCTGACTGCAGAAGCTAAACTCTGAACCCTAATTCAACACTCAGCCCCAGGCCCGGCTGTTTGTAAAGGTTTGCAGATCCAGGTAGCATTTCGAATTTCTTGCATTTCAAGTGCTCTGAGAAGCAATGATAAAGGAGAGTTTAAGTATTGGGTGGGTGGGTGGGAGGGAGGAGGAGAAGCTGTTAATTTTAGATCTGTAATTCAGACTGCTCATTAGGTGGCAGAGGTGTCACCGTGCCCCTTATCTTTGCCATCCACCTTCTAAAATAAAAGAGTCAGGGCCTATGATTTCCTCAGTGGGAAGATTTTCTTTGACATACTTAAAAACCCTGGGGATGATGAGACTTTCTATAAAAAAAATCTCTTTGGAGATTCTGGCATGTGGAAGTCTCCTGTCATTTTCCCCAGTTTTCCCCAAACATGTCCTCAACACCCAGTAGAAAGCAATAGGAGAATATCTCAGAAATTTGTTTTTTGAGCCTGTCATGCCTCAAGGGGACCAGACTGATAAAACTGCCAGTGGGATCTGGTCAGTCTGGGCCCCTCATTCCTGTGGTCTGGGTCATATAGATGCCCTTAGCAGAAATGACTTGTAAACTCTTACCCCCTAAAACACTAAATTCCTCCTCCTTGCTACTTTTTTTTTTTTTAAGATTTTATTCATTTATTTATTGGGGGAGGAGAGGGTAGAGAGAGAGGGACAAGCAGATTCCATGCTGAGTGCTGAGCACAACACAGGGCTGATCTCACTACTCTGACCTGAGCCGAGATCAAGAGTCCCATGTTTAACCAACTGAGCCACCCAGGAGCTGCCCTCCTCCCTACTTTTATCAGTTCTACATAAATTGAAAATTAAGTAATTATTTCACATAGTAAAAATAAGGACCCTAAAATTAGAATTCTAGCCAGCTTGCGGTGTCTATCATATTGCCCCTGCCCCACAAGACAACGAATGATAGTAGCTCACATCCATCTGGTGTTCAATGTGTGCCAGGCACTGTTCTCCAAGTGTGGCCTGGGAATTGGTTTGAAATGCAAATTTTCAGGCCCCACCCCAGACTTACTGAATCAGAACCCCTGAGGACGATAGAGGCCTGCAATCTGTTTTAACAAGTTTTAAACGAATGATTCTGGCGCATTCTAAAGTTTGAGAACCCTGCCTTACTTTACAGAGTCCTCACAAACACTGTAGAAGGTATGGGAATATTGAGCATTACTGTTCCCATTTTATAGAGAAGGAATCTAAGTCTCCAAAGTACTGTGCCACCTGCCCAAAGTAAGTAGTCACACAAGGACTGGAATGCAGGTCATTCTGTTACCCTAAATATGCTTCCCTACCGGTGAAAAGGAAGCATGACAGGGAGTCAAGGAGACAAATGGCTAGTCCCCTGGAAACCAATTAAAGGAAGCTTCAGTCCAGGGTTGGGGAAAAAAAATTAACATCTATGGAACAGCAGTTATGTGCCAGTGACGATACATAAATATCTCATCTCATTTAATTCTCACAAAAGCCCATGCCAGGTGAGCATCCTGAAATCAGGTAAGATCAGGTAAGCAACTGTGCCAGGCTCTCACAAAGCAAGGTGCAGAGAAGAATCTGAATCCCGCTTAGTCTGTCTCTAAAATCTTCCCAGCCTTCTGGGAGCACACATACACATTCAGCATATTCACACATGTCCTCATGGCTAGGAGACTAGAAAACCGAGGCTGAATGCATATGCAGCAGCAAATGAGATCACCCTGCTCCAGGGGTGAAAAACCACCTTGACAGCAATTGTGTGACTTTCACAGTGTCATCAATCACCCCGGCTGCTCCTCCCCTCCCTTCTTCTGCTCACAAAACCACAGACCTTTTCCTTTCACCTCCTGAGACAGGGAAGTCAGGTTCTCACTAAACTGAACGTGTTTCTGCTCTTCCTATTAATTGCACATTCACCTACCTTTCCAGGGAAGCAAGGCCCTTCATGGGCAAGGACTCCAAGAATGAGATGAAATACCAGTTGAAACCCTAGCGATATTCAAGGAGGATTATCATAATGTTATGGATGCTTTTAACCAGCTCCCCATACAGAATACATACACACCCTCGAAACTGGCGTGGAATCTACCAGCAACCTTCTAAGCTGATGGCTTAATTAACTTGCAGGCTCTGTATGCCATGTCATGAAATGTCTCTAAAAATCTAAGAGCACAGGAACGTATAAAATTTAGAAACTACAGTTTCTCAGCCATCATTCCGTAGAGGTTTGTTTGTTTGTTTGTTTTTTAAGTTCACTTATCTTTAAGTAATCTCTGCACCCAACGTGGGGCTGGAACTCACCACCCAGAGATCAAGAGTCACATGCTCTCCTAACTAAATCAGCTAGGTACCCTTAGAGGCCTTTTGTTTTTAAGAAACAGAAAGTTACTTTCCCTTTTCACTTAAATATACAGTATTTCCCCCTTGGTTCATAAAATCGAGGAAACATAAAACGAAAACTCTGGGTGAAAATATTTGACATAAATATATAAAACAGTTCCAAAACCTTCGTAGCCTAAAACCTGTACATGGCTCTCAGCGGCTTTCGGGACGGAGACCAGGCATCCCAGACTGCTTCATCAAGCCCTTGTGATCAGGGGGCTGCCCACACTCCAGCCCTGAAGCCTGACATGCCCTGCCCCAAACACAGTGCTCAGGCTTTAGAGAATACAGATTGTTCCCAGAAGGTCCCAGGTTCTCTCCTGCCTTCAGGCCCTCACACCTGTGGGTCTCTCAGCCTGGAATTCCCCACTCAGGCCAGGCACCACCTCTTCAGAGAAGTGTTCCCAATTTCCAGGGCCGTCTCCCACAGCCCCATGTGCTGACCCTCATCATACTACTTCTCACCTTATTTTGTGATCATCTTTTTACTTTGGTATCACCTTCCAAGTCGCAAGCTCCAGTGAAGGTTCCTGTGGCCCAATACCAAGTAGGCACAGAGCAAACACTCCAAACATCTTTGTTGAATGAACAAGTGAATGAGTAAATTAATGAATGATGATCCCTTATGCTTTTCCCACAAGCTTCAGATACACCAGGAGAGATATGATTATTCTCTCCCTATATCTTTAAGATTATGTTTCCACTCCCAGAGACTCATCTAGTCCAACAAGGTCAGAAATATCTCAAGGCCCTAGTCCAAAACATTATCTAGATAAGCCCGTTATCATGATCTAAATGTATCTAGATGAGCCCAGGGGTATCCACCAAATTCAAGATTCTTGAGATCGGTGACCAAACCAGAGGCAGGCAATTCCTGGAACTGGTTCTTGTCTGAACTAATCTGGAAACTCACTTTGGTTCAGAACTTCTTACCATTAACGCCAGCGTAAATGCATTTTCAGTCTTTGTCCCAGGGTCTGAGGGGGTGAGGGGACTGTCCCCGCCACACACACACCGACGCCCCCGTGCGTGAAGGCCTGGGATCCTACCTGGCCTGGAAGTGGGACCAGGGCTGCACGCACTCCTCATACTCAGGTCTTGGACACACCGCCGGCCGCAGGGTCCCTGGCAAAAGGACGACCCTTCCAGACCTGAACCAAAACCGGCCCGAGACAGGCGGTGCTGGCACTCTGACCCGCTGACCCGGAAGGGGAATTTCCAGTCCGCCTACCAGAAGTGAGTGTAGTGCTTAGCGGAGGACCCACCAGGGATCCCCGCGACCTGTGTGCAGCATCTACAGATTTGTCACCTTAGGAGTTTAGGACTTTCTGAGCTGAATACCTTTCCCGACAACAAGGGCAGAGCCGTACCTGATACCCAGAGCACATTCTGGAGGAGTTACTGAGTGACATGGTCTTGGCCCCATTCCCAGGTCGGGGGTCCCCAAGCCTCGCTGTGGCCCGTGAGCATCCCTCTCAGTTCTTTCTGAGTCCCTGCTTGGGCATCTCTGCTGTCTGCTCAAACTCGGACCCTGCTGAAAACCCGCTGAGGTGGCTGTTGGTGCCAGAGGAAGGTGAGTGCCAGTGGGAGGCTGGGAGGGGCTGGGACCAGGGCTATGGACTACCATACACTTCTCAGTCTCTCCCTCCAGGTTGCTGGTGCAACTGCTCAGAGTGGAAGTTCAAGGTTCCACCTTTCAGCACCTTTTCCCAGGACTGCCAGGTCTTCCAGCTGATTGTCTTCTGCTTTAGGGACCCATGGCTGGTGGGGTCAGAAGCAGGGGATAGGACGTGGCCTGGGCAGCTAATAAGACTGCTAGACTAGGACTGCTCTTGACAAGGCCATGACCAGCTACATGAGGCTTGTGGTGAGCTGCCTGAAGGCAGGCTGGGTGGGGAGGAGAAGCTAGTTCTCTAGAGGGTAGATCAGTTCTCTAGGCCCAAAGGTTGGGGCAGTGCCAGATCTACTGGGCTGTGAGCCAGAAGCTACTTCCTGGCAGTGGTCACCCGCCAATGGCGAGGTCTCCATTATCAGGAAAGGAGGCATGTTTGACCAGGTCCCTTTCCTGGCATATCTGATGGTCTTCACTGAAGGAAGTAGACACTCCCCAAGCTACACCTCTGTTTCTTGGTGGGGGAGTCATGATCCCAGGGCCAGCTGTGGTTCGAGAGGCTTATGATGCTCAAGGTTGTTCAAGAGCTCTGTTAGATACAGCCCTATTAGGGGATGCCTCCTTACTGGAGATCACTGTCAACCTGCACGTTTCCAACAGCCACCCACTCTCCCTTCCCTCCACCAGTACAAGGCCTACCTACAGAACCTGGTGGAGGAATGAATTTCTAAGTCACTGGGGAGGCCTGAGCCCTCACTCCTCATTGTATAGATCCCTTGCCCCTCACCTGGACCAATAAACTGATTCTTGCCATGGGCAAACAAAGAAAAACACCCTCAAATATAAAGCCAAGTATAGATAGTACTGGGAAGACCATACTGCGCTATTGTCCCAAAATATGATTTGCCAAAGATAACCATTGTAAGAATATTTTAGAGGTTGATAGGCAGTGAGACTGCAAGACAAATCCAGTTCATAGATGACCACTTACAATATATATATATATATATATTTATATATATTTAAAGGTTTTTTTTTTTAAAGATTTTATTTATTTGACAGAGAGAGATCACAAGTGGGCAGAGAGGCAGGCAGAGAGAGAGAGAGAGGAGGAAGCAGGCTCCCTGCAGAGCAGAGAGCCCAATGTGGGACTCGATCCCAGGACCCCGAGATCATGAGGCTTAACCCACTGAGCCACCCAGGTGCCCCACAATATATATATATATATATATATATATATATTTTAATATTTCTAGTGGTTGCCCCAAAGTGAAAATCAGGAGGTTCGTGTAACTGAAATATTTTCATGGAGCTTGCAGAGAAGTAAATAGAGTGTCCCAAAGTAGCATGAAAAGTACTATGATTTATAGGTTATCAGGCAAAATCCAAAGATCTGCCAACTCATTAGCAAAGATGAGCTGAAGCTGATCAGTTGCTTTCATGTAGGGTGTGTTCTCAAGGTTGTCACAGTCCCTACCTGACCCATTTCTAAACCAGTCTGGCCCCCTTATGCATCTGAGTTTGCAGTCGTTGATGTCAGTCCTTACAAAGCCCTTCTGTAACATTATGAGTGTTAGGAACACTGCCTACAGTCTTTTTTTCCATTATGTCCATGTCAGTGTATACAACTCTACCTATTTATTCCACTGTGTGACTGTATTATGATACAGATAACCAGTCCTATCCTGCTGGGTATTTCAGTTAGCTCCACTTATCTTCAGTTACAAGCAACAGAACAGTAAATACTCTTGTTTATATCTTTGCATATTTTGTGGGCATTTCTCTTGAATAAAATTCTAAATGGTAAATTTATTAAGTAAAAGGAACACATATTTAAAATTTCTATAGATAATGCCAGAATGGGGCAGTAGGTTTAGAATCTAAGCCTCTTTTTTTAGTCCCAAGCAAGGGACAAGAAGTGGTTGAACTTGGGAGACTAGCATCAAGAGATGAACTGTCTACCATACTTCATACTCCAGTACTCCTATCCCTAGCTAATGGCTACAAAGATGATATTGATGATATTGCAAATGGACCTAGCTATGGACCTAGCTAATGGACCAGGATAAATATATTTAGAATTCTAGCTGAAAAGTTAATTCAGTCATAAACTGGGCATGAAAAACAAAATGAAGTAACAACTCTGGTTATATTTATGACATTTTTCAATTCTTATTAAGAACCAAAGGATTTTTTTACCCAAATGTGTTCATGAGTTTTTAGTTTTTTGACATTTTTATTGTCTAAAAAGGAACTGCCACCTATATTCCCTCCTTTTGTGTTTCAGGTTTTTTTTCCCTTTCTGTTTCTAATAGATTAACCTGATATTACTCTGTGAAGGCTGCTTATGTTTCCAAGGCTTGGGCTCTCCTGTGTGGAAATAAAGATAAAAATTTCCAATCAAAGTGCAATGAAGTATTGATTAAATTAGCCTCTTTTTTTAATGATAAATGCAGCAAATGGGATGACTTGATGGTTAACAGTGCAGACTCCCTGGGCATAAGGCCTGACTTCTCCAAATACTGGCTGGGGCAAAGCATAACCACTCTCTACACCTCTGTCTCCTCATCTATTAAGATGAGAGTGATAATAGGGTTATAGTTCCTTGCACAGAATCTGGCACAAAATAATGTTAATTGTTATTATTTATTCCAACATAATAGCCAACCCCACCCCCTCCTAAAGTTCTACAGGGTGCTGCAGTGCCCATGACCAAATAAGCCTCTGGGCAGCTGCTCTGTGAGTTGACAGTCCTGTCATGGCCAAGTCGGAATGAATAACTCCTTCAGGGAAATACACCAGGAGTTGGGCTCAGTTTTAAACTATACTTTAGATGCAACATGCTAGATAATAAGAGGCCTGGTAAGAGACTAATAGCTGACCTTTACTGAGCACTTATTCTCTGTCACACTCTTTGAAGCATTTTATGAGCATTTTCTCACTCTATGCTCACAATAATCCTATGCAGCCAGCGGTGTTACGACCATCGCTGTTTTCCAGATGAGAAAACCAAGTATAGAGTGTTTAATCAACTTGCTGAAGGTCACACTCTTGTTTAATAAGATGGCACAGACCTTCTGACTCCAGAAGCTATGCTCTTAACCATTAGAATAAATTAGAAACAATTGCAGAAAGAGATAAATCACAGGTAGAACAAAAAAGAGGAATTCAGATGCTGTGGACTGGTATCTTTCAAGCAACTTGTATGCAGCAGACACTATTCTAAGTGCTATCAACATAATTAGGAAGTTTATTACTTAGAGCAAACCTGGGAAGTACATATTATTGATAGCACTTTTATGGATAGGCTTAAGCTGTTGAGTACCTGGGGTCACAGAACTGTTAGTGATAGACGTGAGTTTCCAAAGCATTCCCAAGCTTTCTCCCTAGGAATGCAGTAAGAATTCCAAACACAAGTGAGTCATCCTTCTCACTCAGCAAATATTTATTAAGCACTTACTGGTGTCAGGCACAAATGAACAATACAGGAATGGTTTCTGCACCAGGGAACAGAGATTACGTGGAAGAGAGATATAATTTATAAGGCCAAATGAGTAAATAACATAATATTATATAATTAATGTATAATTAGCACCATTACAGGGCCCAAGAAATGTCTAATTGATTTGACAAATGTTTATAGTAAGTTATAGGAAAATAATTCTAATTCTTAAAAAAAACGGGTGGGGGGAGACATTTGCTTCTCGTGTATTTCATACCCTAGAAGACCTACCTGTTAAGAGACAACAGCTAGGACTAATCAGGGTATTAGGGAATTACTCAGTTTTGCAACTTTCCCACCTGTGATCAAAAGTATAAGATTGTGGTTATGCAATAGCCTAGGCAAACAGTCAGCTTTTGCACAGACTTGCCCTGAGTTGAATAAGAATTAAGGTTGCATCCTGCTCATGGTTTTGAATCAAAACATTTACTGATTTCATCAGAAAGGAAACAGTAAAGGAAGAGAAGGAAGACTGGTTAGGAGTGATCACAGCCCTTTTCTTTTGTAAGGCACAGTATCTGGTGTGGATTAACATCTATGTACAGCAGTTTCGGAGCTTTGTAATTTGTTTTTCTTTTTAAATGGCTGTCTTATCAATGGTAATGTATAGGGTCTTAGTGTTACAGGATTTAACTCCCCCATTGTAAACGTTTTAGTAAATCTATAGTGATTTAAGCCATCTTCTTTATCTTTGAAAATTTTATACCAGTAACATGTCCATTGTAAAAAAAAAATTAGAAAAACACATGAGCAAAATGAAAAAAATTAAATAAAATCAACCGAATAAGTCCAGAGGCCAGAAATTAACTGTTGCTGACATTTTTGCATATATTCTTCTAGTCTCAATAGTATTAAATACTTTGTATTATTATTAAATAACTTGGGCTCATACGCCTTGTAAGTTTCTGTATTCGGTTAATTGTGAATGTCCTTCATGTCATTAAATATACATCTCCACTATCATTTTTGATAGTTGTATAGTATGTGTGTGTGTGTGTGTGTGTGTGCATATCTATCTATCGATCTATATATATCACTGTTTATTTACCCACTCTGTTGTTGTTGAACATTAAGAATTTTTTAACATTTTACTATTATAAGTAATTATATGAGGAACATGGTCGGGTATAAATCTATTAATTAGTATAAATTTCTGGAAGTAATATTTCAGGGCCAGAGAGTAGGGATATATTTGCAAGGTTTTGAATATATAGTTTTTACTGGTTTTCTTTTCTGCCTTTCTTTTTTTTTGACTTTTTATTTTGAAATAATTATAAACACAAGCAGTTGCAAAAATGGTACAGAGAAGTCTCTTACATCCTACAACCAGCTTCCCCCAACATCTTATATATATTACAGTATAAACACTAGGAAATTGACATTGGCACAATACAATAAGTTACAGACTTTACTTGGATTTGACCAGCTGAATTATTTTTTAAGCTGAATTATGTTTTTAATATTAATAGAATGGTAAGAAGCATTCTTACTTCCTACTTTGTCTCCTTGCACAAGTGCCTTTAGACTTTCTTTCTAATCTTGTAAAGAATAAAACTATGTTTAGTAGATTATTGTCTTCTGTTGAAAATGAAGAGGAGGAAATCCAAGTAAGAGCCCCTCACATAGGTGCACAGGTGGTGAACCACCATTTAAGGCACAAGAAATGGTAGGGTTCTGCCCTTCTTTAGGTTCTTCACAGTCATTTTAATTCCTTTATGACAAACTAGAACAGGGTTTCCCAAAATCTGGGAATACAAAATGGTTATCACAGGCTTGTATAGTGAGAAATTTGCCACTTTTTCCTTCACTCCTCTGATTACTTCAAGGAGAAAGCCTCCGTGCATGTCTATGGCAAGTAGCATGAAGATAGGATGCAAATGACTGAAGTTAGGGATACATTGCGTTAAAGCATCTTGGTCCATAAAGAACCAACCAGTCATATGGTCTACTATGTTCTTCTTTGGCTTTAGTTTGGGTTAGAGAAGATAGCTCTTGGTTCTCTTATGGGATCTGCTTTCAAGAAAGAAGAAACATAAGAAGGATCCTACATCTATTAAGCATTTATTATATGCACCATTTCATTGACTCCTCAGAACAAATCAATGAAATAGGTCCTATTAGTAACTTCATTTTATACATAAGGAATTTGCCCAAGTTTTCCATCCTCTGGTAGAGCTGAGATTCAAATCAGGCCTATTGGAGTTTGAAACCATGCACTTGAGTACTGGTTTCTCATTAAACTTAAGGACCATAAGTCATTTCTAGAAAATGCGGGGTGGAGTTATCCTTGCTAGGACTTTGGGTCACATTACTGTGGGTCTAGTGATTGCATACCCTAAAGTACCTCTAGTACTTTATTTATACTGGTGATTGCATACCCTAAAGTACACTCTTCACCTACAGACACCTTCCTGATTGGAGAGGAAATTTCACAGTCAACTTCATTTCAGACCTGCATCTTTCAAAGAAGGAGAGAATGTCTCATAGCCATTCAACCCCTGCCATTCCACTTTCCTTCATTTTTCCACTATTGGAAAGTTTCCCACTTTCCTCCAATCATTCCTCTCCTTGAATATTCCAAAGGTTTTCCAGTATCATTAGAAAACCAAATCAGAGAAGCAATTTTAGCATCAGGGAAACATTAAAGTGAAGTTTCATTTAAGTATTTAAAACATTTCCAAATTTATGCTAGGTACTGAGGAAAGAGAGCAAAGGAGTATAAAACTTGGCTTCTGCCAACAAGAGTCCAGTAACGGTCAAGAAAGTCTTCATGCTACAATGCTTTAGATTTCCAATTACTTTAACCCCTTTGGTGGATTTATGGATTACTTTACAAATGATCAGCTTTAGGGCAAAGATCCTGAGACCACCAAAGTGTTAAGAGCCAGTCAAAACAAATAGCACAATTCTAAAATTATAATTCCAAAATGCAGGTAAATTTGATTGACAAAAATTGCACACTTGTTTTGTGACCCAATTTTAAATTTGAAAGAAACTATGTGAGCCTGAAACAAAGGCTTCCTTGCTTGCTTGCTTGAAGGTAATTTATGTGCGAGCAAGTGTGAAGGATGGAGGAATGATTCAGAGAATAAGGAAGAAACAATATGAGAATACATTACTGTGTTAGCCACTCAATAGCTAAATGGTACTCATCCCACAGAACCTTATGAAGAACCTTATGAAATTTCAGGACTGCCTACTCCAAAAGATGAAAGGAGGAAGTATATTTCCATAGATTTCCCATTAGTCAAGAATCCACAGTTGTGGGTCAGGCTCATATGACTGTGAAGCAAGCTCCCACTGTTATCTTATATTGCAACATTAGAGAAGCTATAGGGCAGGGGGCAAGAGATACATGGCAGGGTCCCGAGGAAAGATACCACCATGTAGTGTACACCTGAATCTGGCAAAATTTCTAAGAAATTTAGCCTAGGAGATGAGGCTAAGAACGTTTGAAGTAGTACCCAAGAGGTGTCCAAGGTAAAAACATTATCAACAGTTTGTTGCCCCGGGGGTGGGAGGGGGTGGGGCAAGAGACCTGGATAGCTCAGTTCACAGAGCATGGGACTCTTGATCTCAGGGTTGTGAGTTCAGGTCCCACGTTGGGCATGGGGTCTACTCAAAAAAACAAAAAACAATTTGGTGTACTTATGCCAAGATACAGTTTTTTAAGAGCATCATTCATTCATTAGTAAACCATTCAAAAGCATTTATTAAACATCAACCACATGCCAGTCACTGGGTTAGGCTTAAGGGAAAGAGCAGTGACAAGACACGTAAGTGCCTTGCTTTTCTTGGAGCTTGTCTGTTTGGGGAATCAGGCATTAAATCATTATAACATAATTACTGAATTATGGTTTTGATAACTGCTATGAAGGATAAGTTTAGGATGATAAACTTTTTATTCATAAGAGTCAAGGGAGGCTTCCCTGAGGAAGTGGCATTTAAACTAAAACTTGCGGGGGTGGGAGGTTAAAAAAAAAAAAAGCAAAGGGTCGGGGAGAGTAACTAGGAAGAGAGGAGGAAGAATATAACTGGAAAATGTTGCAGACAGAATGAAGAGCATGAACAAATACATTCTGGTAGAAAAACAAGCTGTCCTGAGTCAAGAGAGAAAGCCAGTGGGACTGGTGTGGGTGGGTGAAGGGGTGATGTGCAGTAAGTTGAGGCAGGAGAGGTAGGTAGGAGCCAGATTATGTTGGGCCTGGTAAGTCAGAAAAGGGATTTGGGTTTTATCTAAGGTCAACAGGAACCTACTGAAGAGTTGTGAAAAGGGGAACAATATGATCAGATTTAGATTCAGATTTTGTCTTACATAAATGGAGATATACCGGTAAATACAAGCCGCAGAAACTCAAACATCACACGGGTATGGAAAAAGTACAGTCTGTAGTCATTACGTACCAGTACGTAATATAAACAAGAGCGTTGATGAGGTGGGAGGGGTGGAGGTGGTGGACTGAGCCTGGAGTCTGGCAAGGCATGCATAGTTCAACTTTTTGTTTATTTTTGAGGACTACCTGTTCATCTGATTTGATGCCAAGGTAGCATTTGGGTAAGCCAGGATGAAATCCCCATTTACACTCCCCCCTTTTTTTTCAAAAGCTTCAGAAGTTTCTACCAAGACTAACTTCAGGTGTGGGTGGTGTTGGGGACCACCTACAGGGTGTGAATTAGGAGGTGTTAAAAGACCACTCCGGCTCAGTGTAAGCTTTGTCTTAAGATTCTAAGATTCTACCATCACATTTCTATTCTGCTGAATCTTCACTGCCAGATACATGGTGCAGAGCAGCCTACTGGATCTGTGCTGCCTTCCTGGAATGGAACTGGGTTTTTGAGTTTTGTCAGGGATGGGAGGGTTTGAAGCTACTTGAGACCACTGGCCCACCTATGGCATGAAGGTGCATGAGACTGGGCAGTTTCTATCGTCTTGTTTTAGGTTGGCTCTGAGATCAACTGGTGTGTACATATGGACATATGTATAAATGTGTATGGATTTATACAGTAAAGATATATGGGTTTATTTATGGCATGTACCTGACTTTATTATGTGGGAAGCAATAATGGAAAGGAACACAGGCCCTGGGACTGGGCCAACCTGGGTTCAGATCAGAAGCTTTGTAATCCTAGGAAAGTTATGGCACCTACCTTATTGGGTGGTTGGGAGGATTTAATGAGATAATCTATTAAAATCTTAGCTCTGGTCTGTGGCATATGGCAAGTGCTTCATAAATATTACTCTTAAGGTTATGTGTGTGTTTGTCTTTATGCAAGCATGTGTGTGTGTGCACGTGGTGCAGATTTGGGCATCTAAGGGAGACAGAGTGTGTTTAAGAACAAGAGAGGGGAGGAGAGAGAATGTTGCCCACCCCTGCAGCAAGAGTTCTGGCACTGGAGCAGACCTTTCTAGAGGTTGAGGGGACTGTAGGGCAGCTCACAAGAGGACAGGGCTCAGCTTTACCAAGTGGGAAAAAGCACAAGGGACAACAAAGGGCCTCAGACTACAGGAGGCTTCCTGATGAGCACAGAATTTATAAAAGTAGACATTAATTGAAGGAGACAGGCAACAGGGTGGATTTGATGTTGCTAAAACCCCAAAAACCTTTCATAAAAGAGAGAGAAAAAAAGAGTTGAAAATGGTTTCCGGGGACGCCTGGGTGGCTCAGTGGGTTGAGCCGCTGCCTTCGGCTCAGGTCATGATCCCAGCGTCCTGGGATCAAGTCCCGCATCAGGCTCCTTGTTCTGTGGGGAGCCTGCTTCTCCTCTGCCTCTGCCTGCCGCTCTGTCTGCCTGTGTTCGTTCTCTCCCTCTCTCTCTCTGACAAATAAATAAATAAAATCTTTAAAAAAAAAAAAAAAATGGTTTCCGAAATTGACATGTATTCAAATCAGGTCTCTGCTCAGAGGACAGATAACTTCATCTGCTCCATCCCAAAGCTCTCCCCTGTTGTGAATTCCATGCATCTTTGCTTTTTCAGAAATAACATGGAAGAACTTTGTAAAACATGTCACCCACCACCATCTGTTCTGAGGCCTCTTGGTCCCCTCTTAAGATTTTCCCATGGAGTTGTAGCGAAGTACTTTCTGCATCATACAGAATTGTTATCCTTAAGTTGAGAGAGGAGATACAGTAAAAAAAGAACACCAATTTCTAGTCCCGGTTCTGCCCCTAACTCACTGGGAATCTCTTGATCTCTCTGAGCCTAGCTGCCTCATTTGCAAAAGAAGTTGATTGGTCAGCTTGGGTCATTATCTTTTGACTTCCTACCATCCCTGATGAGGTTTACCACCCTTCAACCGTCTCTCCTCCCCTTAAAGCTATATCACCATAAGACACAGTAATGCAGAGCACAGAACACTTGTTTCTTGCTAGCTCTGACTCCTGGAGTAAGTTATTTGACCTCCCTGGGTCTCAGTTTCCTCAACAACTGAGGATAAAGAAGAATGCAGTGTATTAGCAGCTTGCTAAAAGGATTAAATGAGTTAGTATAAGTAAAGTAGAACAGTGCTTAGCGCAGATAAGGGCTACTCTGGGGTTAAGTAATATTATTATGATTATTTACTTTATTAAATACCTATGTAACTTTACATGAAATGTATTATTGATAAATCAAGACATAAAAGTGTAAGCATTATTTGGGCTATAAAAAGAGTCCAGTAGGCACCGGGCAGGGAGAGAGGCTGGAACCATTCCTTTTTCAAAGCCCTTCTGTGCTTTGATTTTTCAAAAATGTGTATGTGCTACCATGATACTTTTTTTTTTTAAACTTAAAGAGTTTTAGCAAAGAGATCACAAAACTCTGTCTCAAATCTACAAATTCAAAGAATAACTATGTTTTTAAGGAGCAGTACTTTTTAGGTGGCTGGCTTATCTTTGTTATAGCTACCATTAATATGTTTGACCTTTTCAGCAAATCCTTATAAAGGTTTAAAATAAACACAGTCACCTTGGCATGTGTATAACTGAGCATGTTTTAACTTCTGGGAAAGGAGACAAAATGAGAAAAGTGAAAATATGAACTGTAAATATTTAGCCTTAAGGGTTGGCTTACATCTTGTCCCTTATAATCTTTTCCCAGAAATCAACTCAGTTACGTGAAGGGAAGATCAGGAGCAGACAGTGAACTCAGAGAACAGTGCTGCTGACTGCCAGGCAGCGAAAGCGTTAACAGGGCTGAGTAAGGCGATCCCTGAAATGAGTAAGACTCAGAGTTGTTAAAGTTTTTAAAGCGCAGCAGCAGCAGCAGGAGCAGCGGAGGCTCCTGGGGAAAAGGCAGCCAGTGGGAGGGAGCCTGGCCAAGCAGAGGATCGCGCTGAGCTGAACTCAGCTGGGGTTACAAGCTCAAGGTTAGTGGCCCCCCGCACGTCTCCCCAGAGCTAACGTCTTTGGAGAGTTGTCTCAGGAAGGCAAGGCGCCATCTCTCATCCTGGTGTGTCAGGTTCTCTTTGCTGACTGGTGGGGCCACCCGCCCTCCCGCCAAACCTTCCAGGCTGCTGTGCACAATTTTGGCACTTGTGAGGGACAAGTGACTTCTTCCCAGGAGACTTCTCTCAACTGGAGACTTCTTTCCAGATGTCTAAGAGGAAACGGTTTCCGGAATAAGGGTGTTTTCAGACCACACACATACACTCACGAGCACGCGCAGGTACAGCAGCAGGCGCGCGCGCGCGCGCGCACGCGCACACACACACACACACACACACACACACACACCTGTATACACTGCTCCATCTTGATTTTTTGCAGGTTGTGACCACAATCCAGAATTCCTGTCTCCTTCAGGTGAAACTGAGAACACTTGTCAAAGTAACTAAACAGGCCGTGTGACTTCATCTTGTGGGAGGAATATTGTCTCGGAGGCTAGAATAATCAGAGAAGAAAAGGAAGGGGAGAGGGAGGGAGGGAGAGAAGAAGGGAGGGGAAAAAGCTTCCAAGCATCCTGGCATGTAGTTAAGGCAAACAATTTTTGAAAATAGGTTTCTCATAGATATTTTTCTTGAACATTGCTAGAACAACATAATGGGGGAGGATGTATAGTGAAGGAAATAATTCTACATCTGTATGAGATTCAGATAAACATATCAATGTAAATTTGCCTGCTTGTGCTGGAGATAACAGATAAACCTAAGAGAAGAAGGCCTAGATAGCTTCATAGAAGTGGCATTCTGAGGAGGCCTTGATTTGAGAACCGAAACCGATTGTCTGACGGGGAACAGAAGCTCCTTCCAAGCCCTAGGTGGGAGAGAGGCGCACATATGCCACTTCAACCAGCCACTCTTGTCTCCACTCTTGCTTGCACACAGAAAAGCAGTGAGTAAGTCGTCAGTCACTGTGCTGAATGCTCCCTCTGAGATCCAGCAGGCAGGAGTTGAGCCTTCTACCTGCTAGCACTGAATCAGAATGAGTCATTTGAAACTTGGGTGCTGGAACAAAGTAACTTGCAGACTGTCTCATGAGACACTGCCTCCTTGTAGGTGGGATATACCTCCCGGAGCAGTCACATTCTTTTCCTCTCTTCCTTTCTCATTCAAACAGGCAAGAATTCTGAGGCTCCCAAGAGACCGGATTTACCTCCCTAGCCCAGCTCACCCTACAATGCCGACTTTCCCCCTCCAGGTCAGGACTGGAGTTTTAAAATAAAATGGATGATCTGACGTTACTTGATCTTCTGGAGTGCCCCGTGTGCTTTGAAAAGCTCGATGTCACAGCCAAAGTCCTCCCGTGCCAGCACACCTTCTGCAAACCATGTCTCCAGAGGATTTTCAAGGCCCACAAGGAGCTGAGGTGCCCCGAATGCCGGACCCTGGTGTTTTGCAGCATCGAGGCACTGCCAGCCAACCTGCTGCTCGTGCGTCTTCTAGATGGTGTGCGCTCGGGGCAGAGCTTGGGAAGAGGGGGCTCCTTCCGCAGGCCCAGCGTGCTGACCCCTCAGGACAGCAGGAAAAGCAGGACTAACCCCAGAGGTCTACAGTCCAGCCCTTTCCGCCTGGTGCCTAATATCAGAATCCACATGGATGGGGTAAGAAAGATCTTATTTGTTCATATCATGTCCATTTAGAGGTTGGATTTGTGTATACCAGCAGCTAGGGGTTATCTTCCTGTGGTTAGGTTTCAAAGAGCGCCGCCACTGATTCCCCAGAGATAAGTTTCTGTGGGCAATGATCATTTTACCAAAACCTGGTGGAATCCTTAGCCTGTCTCATCCACCCAGGAATTCTTAGAATTGTTAAAGTCTCCTAGGCTCCTCCTGCTTCTTGTCTAGAAGGTAGTAGCACAAAGAAAGCCTTCGTGATTATTTTTCACCTTTCACTTCTGCTGTTTGCATCCAAAGCAGTGCATGGGAAATACACGGAGGAGGGGAAAAAGAAAGAAAAACAAATCCAGCTGCCTTTTGCTTTTGAGATCTTTGAGAAGTTAAATGTCAGGTTTTGTTTTAATTTTACCCAACCCCATCTTCCCACCCCATGTCCTAAAGTGCTAGTATGACAGCGCTCATTCATGATGCATTCGGGAAGCTATCAAGATAACTTGAACGCCCGAAGACTGTGCGGGAGGAACGCATATCCGTGGGTGGACTGCTTGATAGGAAGGCTGGGCTGTGAAGTACGACACGTGTATACAGCAGCCCTGCAGATATCTTCCTTTACAAAATCAATCAAACGTACTTAAATTGCTCCTCAGCGGCTGCCATGACCGCAAGGGCCCAGGAGTGGCGCATGTGAGATCCTAGTCATGTGTTTGGTGTTTGGATAGTGCGAATCGCTCTGGCCAGCCGTGCACAGGGATCCAGAGGTCTCCATCTGATGTGGCTGCGAGCCTTTTGTGGGAAACTGTGTTCAGGGCACATCTCAAGAGGAGGACGCAGTCCTTGTGAGTCCTGTGGGATTATGCACACTGTAACCCCAGGAGTCACTGTGTCAAAGTAGACGCAGAAAGCCATGACCTGGGTGGCCGGCACACTTAGGGAGTCAAGGCTGGCTTCTGTGAAGTCTTACCTAATGCGAACCGCTTTAAAGCGAAAGCAGAGTCCCTCAGCTCCATTGTGAAGAGTAACAGCGGGTGGAAGGGTCATCGCGGATTCCTTCCCGCACAGGAGAATCGGCTTATGATGTGCTGTCAGGACACTTCTAAAATGTTCCTTTCAACGGCTCACCCCCTCCTTCTGTTCAGGGCATCTACTGCCCTTACAGTAGGGGAATGTGGCAATGGTCGAAAACGTGAGCGGGAAGAAGCGGGCATTGGTGTGATTTCTTCACTGCAGACTTTTTATTGCCATTGTGCTCCTCTGTGTGACCACATTCCAGAAAAGGGCTTGGCGTCCTTCTTTCTTTCAGGCTTCCTGTTAGCCCAAGGACTACTCATCAATCAGAATCCACAGGCCTGCAAAACGCAGGGTGTGGGTAGGCAGCAAACTTCTCACAAGTGCCTTGTCTGTAGAGAATAGGGCTCCATCGGAGGTCAGCAAATCCTCCTTTGAATTTCTAAGACACAGCAACCTCCCCTCCCCCACCCAGCAAGGTCTGACTTGGCTCCTGGTGGAGTATCTTCACCGCTAAGAAAGTGTTGCTAGACTGGGAGGAGGCAAGTCCCTAACCTCTTGGAATGTTTTTGTTCAGGTTTTTATCTTTTTTGATGTGGCTGTGTTAAGAAAAGGTAGCCACAGATGTATCCAGGGCTGCCAAGTTTTTGAACCGTAGAAGATTCCCAGCCCCTCCTGGCATAGGGAGCTGTGGGACTGAGAGGTGGTGATATGTAAGAGACAGCCGGTAAGATACTGCATGTCCCTGGAACTCTTTCACAAGGACTTGTAACATCAGACAAAGGTGCCAGTGACGGGGTCGTGCCCATCATCTGAGCCGCACTGGAACAAGTCCTTGTTGGGAGGCAGCAGCCCAGAAGCAGGCTGTGGGCGGCCGCTGCTTTCAGGCAGGCTCTGCCTTAGTCCAGATACTCCGCAAGAGAGCAGAGCTGGCAGCCTCCCCCAGCCACCCCCGCTGCCTTCATTTTCTTAGCCATCCTTCCTTACTTGAAGTGGCTCCTCTCATCCCTTTTGCCTCTCTCAATGGGGCTGTGAACAGACCTGTTCCTGGATGTAAATATGGTTGTCATTCTGCAGCCTGTCTCTGCTTCCAAGAATGTAGCTGTCTTTCCTGTGAGGGCACAAGCAGGCATGCCTCCCTCAGTGAAGAAAACTGAGTCTTGTCTGGGATGCCGCACTGTCCTGAGAGGCAGAGGAGGCACTGGCGTCCTCAGTCAGATCCTCGCCCTCCCTGCCTCCTCAGTTTACCTAGTTCGGTCAGCCCCTAGAAATACTTGCTCCCCACCTTCCTCCAGGACAGTGTGAAAATTATCTTTGCAACACACTCTCAGTGCCTTCGAAAACACATGCCCTATAAATGCAGAGTATCATCATTATCATTAACTTAAACCTGCTATATGACTTTGGACAAGCCACTTAAGTTTGCTGGGTCTTAATTTAAAATTCTATAAAATCAGAAAATATATTGTAAAAACAGAGAGCCATTGTGAGGCTTAACTAATTAGTGTTTACATAGCACGTTGAGATCCTTAGATGAAAGGCATTTGGAAGGTCATTATCATAGTAAACATTATTATTGACTGTCTATTGTGCCCTGCGTGCATGAGGAATTCCACGAGACACAGAAGGAGTGATAGCACTTGGCAGGACAGTGAAATGGGTATTATTACTGAACTTAAGTCTGGGACGAGTCCAGCCCAGGATAATACTTAGTATAAAGTAGTCCCCGAAGAGGGCATAAATAACCTGTTGTCGCGGGGTACCATTTTGTAAAACACCCCTTCCAGGGACCACGAGGTTAACCTGACATTCTCTAAGAGTTCCCTTCACTCCCTGTCTGGGAGTTCGTGAAGCCCAAAGTCTGTTCTGCTCACCCAGGCTCGTCTAATAGACGAGCTCATCGGGATTTTCTGTTGGCTCAAAGAGGCCGGGTGCTTCTCGTGCCAGCCAGCATGCCAGATGGATCCAATAGTCCCACTTCCTGGTGCCAGCCAATTAGAGGAAAAACAGTCCATTGTGCCTACCTGTCCAAAACCCTCCCAAGTCTACTGGGTAAAAAGAAAACCTGAGGCATGGCCGTCGGTTCCTACAGCATGCAGTTATTTCAGACCAACAGGTGAGATCAACAGACCCTTGGACAGCCCCCCGCCGCTCAAACCCTACCAGTTCTTACTGCTTCCCTCACAGCAGTTAGGCGGAAGGAACTTTGCATTGCCTTCGAGAAGATTACAGCCTCCTGAATAGCTGATCTCTCTTCCTCCTTACTGTGAATTTTTAGAAATGTTTCTGAATTAAGACAGGCAGGAAAGCAGTGAAGCTTGCAAGCTTAGATTTGAAAAATGTAAGAATTCAAATCCTCCTGCTGCTGCTCAACAGTTGTGTACTTTGGGTGAGTCCCTTGAACCTCAGGGCCTCAATTCCCCATCTGTGAATTGAAGATAATAGTAGCGCCTACTTCAGAGGGTTGCTGGGAGAAATAAATGAGGTGACTCATGTCAATTAGCTCTTAGCACGGGGACTGGCTCATGCTCGGCAAATGTTAGCTGGTGCTGTTTTTGAAGTGACTCAGGACTTTTCGCTCTACATTGCGCGTCCTCTTTCACCCGCTTGTTAACAGAGTGTCATCCAAAGATGGTCCCTGGTATCCTGATTTCTGGCCTATTTGATTTTTCTCCACATGACCCATGGCTGTGATTCAGATGTGTGATTCTTCCCAACCTGCACTGGCTTGGAAGCCCACTTCCAAGACCCTGAAGGAGCTAGGAACTGATTCCAGGAGAAAACTCGCTAGCAGCCTTCTCTTCCCCAAAAAACAAGCTCAAATAAACACCTCATGTAGGTGAAGAACCTTCCATTCCCAGCATCTCTGATTCTTCCGTAACTTCTCTAGTTGCCTTTCTCCTGCCTCTCTGTCCCCAGCACAAACGTCTCTGCCCCAGGTCTTGCAGGGCCGGACTTTCTCTCTTCTTTGTTACACATCATGCCAACTACACACATTTCTGTCTCACTTACCCCAGCTCAGCGAGAACACACCTGCCACCTCTAGCGCACAGACCAGGTGGCTGTGTCCTAGAAACTTCTTTAGCTGGTGTTGCAAGCACCTGAGGGGGGGCAAATCAGGTCAGAAAACACACAAGGGAATTGAGCTAAGTAGAAACCGGAAGGTATCCAGCTTCTTTTCACAGCAGCTGCTGTGTCCTGTGACACAGACAGTGGTTTCTGCAAAATTGGCAAGGAGACTAAAACTATCCCAAGCCCCTGAAAACAGCAAGCAGGGGCCACCTGGGTCAGCAAGGACCGCATGCGACAGGTGGAGGAAGTCATAAAGGCAGGAGCTAAGGTGGAGAAGTCAGGAGACCCAGATGGTTCTCCACCTTCATACACATTGGTGCATCTTTTTAAAAACCATATGGTGCCAAATTGGCTCTGCCCCCAGCCTCTCTCTGTGTACATCTTTCCTAGGTACAATCCCTTCCCTTTTATTATTTACCATAATGTTAGGGATATGTTATCAGATAGAGCTGGGTTTGTGCTGGGATTCAATTTGCTTTAGGCAGGTCACTTAACCTCTCTTATCCCCAGTCTCCATATTTGTATAATGCAGATAATAATGGTGTGCATCTATCATGAGCCTATTGTAAGATTAAAATGAGATAATGTATGTAAAATGAGTACAAATGCCTGGCACATCACAGATGCTGATAAATGTTAGCAACAGAAAATAACAAAACAGTAACAGTAGAGGAGAGAGTCTGCTGGCCTGGGATTTGGAGTTCAGCCTCAAATAACCATCCAGAGACTTCCATTTAAAAATGAAGCAGAGGGGATAGGGAAGGGAAGGGGAGTTTTAAAAAGACAAGACTCCAGTGATGGAAAATAATGGTTCTGAGTGGTTGCTGGAGACTATGGTGTTTCGAGAGACAAAGTGACCAGAAAGGGTCATGAGGGAGTTTTCTTCAGTGGGGCAACTGTTCTGTACCCTGACAATGGTGGTGGTTATAGGAGTCCAGGTATCTGTTAAAATTCACAGGTATGTATACCAGGAGAGAAAAAAAAAGTCTGTTTTACTGTCTGATGATGTTTAAAATATTTTTTAAGATGGGAAGAGAGCTCTTGTACACATCTTATAGTCTCTGCCTGATATCACCTGGCCCAGTCTGATTTCCTTTCATCTCTTCATGGACTGGATCAGTGCTGTTTTTGAGGACTTTGCCATCATTTGAATGGCCAGGGTAGTTCCTGCAGGTGCGTTCCTCTCTGTTTTAGCGAGCCATCCTATTACCTGTTTCAGTTTTCTCATCAGTTAAAGCTGTCTGGCCGAAGGGTGGGACAAACACAGCAGCTCCACTCCCAGAGGGTGGCCAAGGCAGAGGGGTGGGGCAGCGGGCTCTCCCAACGCAATCTCAATTACCTACCACTCAGGGCAGGTCACCTAAGGGATTAGCCAACACATATTTTTGTGTTGTTTTCCTTTTCTCTTAGGAAAGGTTGCCGGCCCATACAGCCCTTCATAGGATAGAGAGATTATGCGAGCAGGAGGGAGAACATTTGTTCAGTCGTTTTACTCACAAAAAGCATCTTCATCTCTCCCGTTGCAGATGCCACTGCATAACTTTTGGCTGAGCTGGGATGCATTCAAATACAGCTCTCCTCACTTTCCTTCTCATTTTCTTTCTCATTTCTTTCTTAAATCATGCATACATATTAGAGCAGTCTTTCACAAGGCGTAATCTACGTGCTACAGATGCATGTTCTTTCAAGCTCAGGGTCAAACAAACTTAAGCTTAAAACAGAGCTAAACAGGGGTGCCTGGGTGGCTCAGTCAGTTAAGCATCGGCCTTCAGCTCAGGTCATGATCCCAGGGTTCTGGGATTGAGCTCTGCATTGGGCTCCCTGCTCAAGTGAAGAAGGAGTCTGCTTTTCCTTCTCCTGCTCTCCCCCACCCCCAACTCATTTTCTCTCTTTCTCACTTTCTCCCTCAAATAAATAAATAAAACCTTCTCACACACAAAAAAAGAACTAAACATTTTTTTTTATTTGCAGCAGCACTTGTCAGAACTTTTAGCATGCTGATGAAGTAGGAATCTCTAAGTGATAAATTATAATAAGAAATGTTTCCCACATTTCTTTGACAGTGGCATGCCCCTCTCCTCCCTTTTATTAATACCTTGAATAGTATTAATTGTACATGCAACAAATTTGGGAAAATGACTTCTACTAATGCAAAGGCAGCTGAGCCCACAAAGAGAAACTGTGTTGTAATTAGAAACTACGGACTCATTCCAAGAAGAGTTTCAGGCAAGTTCTTGCTATTAGAAGATATTTTTGGAATTGAAACTCACTATCACCTCCTTCTGTAGTGTTTCTTTAGCTCCTATCCGTGTCTAGCTGTGTAAGCACTAGGGGAAGACAGCAAAGTTAGGATTTTCACCTTTCCAGTGCTTACTTTCTAGTGGCAAAACCAACTAGTCAATACACATATATGTATATACATATGTTTATATATATATATACATAAGTGGACATATATATATATACACACATATATATATAAACGTGTGTGATACACACACACACACACACACACACACACATCCCTGACTCAGAGATATTACCCATTAGACCTGGCTCCAGTAGGAAAGGAAGGCAGCATTTCAAGTAGGAACATGGCCCTGTACCTTTGGCGCTGTCAAACCATTAGAAGATGTGTTACAATTTTCTTTATAGCACTTAAGGGAAAAAGGAAATAGTACCATGTTTGATATTCGCTGTAAGATACATCCAATTTTAGAAATTTTAAGATATAAAGAAAGGGGTAGCTTACTTATTGTCTGATTCCATTTATATAAAATTCTAGAAATGGCAAACCACATAGTTATTTGGTGAGGTATAATGCAAATGTTTTATGTGATGGTGTATAGGTTTGTCTAAATTTATCAAACTGTACACTTAAGAATAGTTGCATTTTTTTCCTCTACAAATTATAACTCAGTAAGGTCAATTAAGACAGGGAAGTCTTAGACTCAAGAAATAATGATTTATTAAAATGATGATTAATAAATGACATTTACTAAAATGTCAGTGAGGTGATTTAGTTTGAGAGAAATGAAGCTTGGCCAACCAAAAGAAATTTCCTAGAAAAAAACAGGTGTTTTAATGGTCATGAAAGACATGATCAGGGAGGGAAAAGGCAGCATCTGTTCTGGGCATGTGGGTGCTAGGTAAGACAGGACAGGAATAGCTGGAGTAGAATCAGAGTTGGAGGAGAGGGAGAAGGAAACAGATGCAGTAGAGACCAGGTAACTGGATACCTAGCCTCAGACCACCACTGGGAAGACACATGTCGAGTACTCTGTATGGTAAAGTCTCTCCACAGCCACACTCGTTCCGTGTCATCTAGTGGCCCATGGGTTGTATCTGCCTAATGGATTCAGTGCAGCCAAACACTGCTCCAAGTGGCTGGCTGAGCTTACCGGGCAAGTGAGGAGCCATGTCCACCCCCTGGCAGACACAGCCATTTTCCCCCATTGAAATGGCTGGGATACCCAATAACCCTAGCACGTAGGAATGGCAGCCAGTGCGTACAAAGTAGGTGGTAGAACACAGGAAAGGAAAGAAAAGTCCATTTGTCATGAGCAGCTTCCTGCAACTTGGGTCTGTGTGTCAGCCCCAGGGGCATATAGCTCCAGACCCCAGCTCAGAAGCCAGGGCGTTCAACAGAAATCTTCTAAGCACCTGCTCCGTATCAGGCTCCGTCTTGAAAGCCCACACCGTTGCAACCTCATACCACAGATGCTCCTGGCCTCAGACTCGAGGACTCAATTATTAGCTGAGTTTGCCTCTGATCTCTGTCATTTCTCCAGTCTTTTATCCAAGCCCAAGGGGAACAAGCAACTTTTTTGGCTTCTCAGTACTGTGCTCAGAGCACCCAGCCCACAGCCTGACCCATATTAGGAACCCCCAAATATTTTATAAATGAATGAATAAATAAATGAATACCTTCATGTCTGTGGTTGACTTCATGGAATCATGGAATAACTCTTGATGATGCAAGAATGAACTCTTCATGAATCAAGCCATTAGAGAGCTATGGGAGGAATGAGCAGCACGTTATTTTTGGTGTAAAGTCATGCAGTGACTGAAATCTTCTAGATGTGAATCACCTTATTAAATACCTTTTTGGGTGACAGCACTCTCTGAAAGACACAGTGGGCCAAGTTCAAAACCACTTAGCTCATGAGTTGCTAACCCTCGGGACATAGGAAATGCCACTCCACATATGGCTAAACTTTGCATCAGATACCAAAAATTTTGTGTGCTCCTTTGATCTTGGGAGAAACATTGTCTTGAGTTAATTGACAGTCACAGGGATACCAATGACAGAAAGGAAGAGGCTGTGAAAGAATTTGCTGCTAGAGTTGTTTGCTGAATTGACCTGGCCTCCAGTAGGAAAGGAAGACAGCATTTCAAGTAGGAACATGGCCCTGTACCTTTGGCGCTGTCAAACCGACATCACACATATATTATAAAATACACGGATTTACCACTTCAGTCATTTTAGGTGTGCAGTTCAGGGGCATTAATTCACTTACGGTGGTGTGCAACCATCACCACTGTTCATCTCCAGAACTTTTTCAGCATTCCATACTGAAACTGTACCCATTAGGTAATAACTCCATTGCTCTAAGTGTGTGTGTGTGTGTGTGTGTGTGTGTGTGTGTGTGTGTGTGTTTTCAAACTTCTTTCTGAATAAGAAGAAAAAGGCATTTTAATATTGTTTTTAAAATATATATTCTAATTTTCTGCTGCTTCTGAGCTTAGTCTTCTAATAAACTAAGTAAATAAGTATGTTGTGATTCAAAACAATGGCTCTTAACTCATGTACCAACTGTGCTTCTGGGTAAGTTACTAAGCGACTCTGAGCATCATCGCTATAAAATGGAAACAGAAAGCTCACCTCCTCGGGTTATTGGGAAGATTTAACAAATTGATACCTGTAAAGTGCTTAGCCAAGGTCTGGACAAAGTAAGCTCCTAGTAAAGTCTGACTGTCCGCTTGCACTCCCTTCTAAAGTATCAGCACACTTACTGCATTTGGACTGCTGTTTTACCGCGTTGTAGACATGGAGTAACAGCGATCAGGGCCTCCTTCAGAGGATAAATCGAGATACTTCTTGTAATGTTCTTAGCACGGGACATGACACACAGTAAGCCCAGTGACAATGAATGTGAGGCATGGTTGCTGTTACTTCCCATTCATTCAACAGATATGTATAGAATGCTTTTTATGAATAAGACCATTTTCTGGGCTCCAGTGACAAACAAAAATAAGTAAGATATGATCCTTGCTCTCAAAGAGCTTACGGTCTTTCGAGAGAGCCATGTGAACTAAAAATTATGATGCAGTTAATAAATCTTAAAGGATTCGCTGTGGGTCAGACACTGGGTGAAGCACTTTTACTTGGCAGAGTCTCACTTAATGCTTTCTACAGGCCCCTGAGATGGGTGCTCCTATTGTCTCTACCTTCATGTAAGAGATTTATGCTCAGTTTATGTTCATATGAGATAACATATGAGAAAACTGTTACAGATAAAAATTGATAGCATCCTCTATCTGTGTTTGGGCAATTAGGGAGGTTGCAGATGGTCTGATTCCTAATCACCCAGGCATTCACAGAAACCTGTGATACTGAGGACTGCAATCCTCAGAATAACTGAGAGGCACATACTTTGGGTGGTGAGCCCTGACACCATAGTCCTGATGCTCCTGGATCCTGTACCTTTCAGCCACCGTGCACATGTGCAGCATGGAAAGCCAAGAGAAGAGATGAGAGAACTTGGACTATTCACTGTTACTCTCCCTTGAGAGGCTCATGGGAGAACTTTAGCCTGGAGAGCAGAAGAATCAAGGCATATACTCCTGGGGTGCCTCAAACAGATCACCCCAGCCCAGAACCAGGGGTTCAGCCAGGCAAGAATGAAACTCTCCACCAGTCAGGAAACTGGCCCAAGTGGCCACTACAGCCCATGCTTAGGTCTCAGTGTAACCTTCACTCCTCTGGGAAGTCAGCCCTCTTTCTAAGTCCTAATCTGGCCATAGGTTCCTCCTCAAGTTCCCAGAGGCCCCAGTTCCTCTGGCTTCCACAGCACACATCAGACGGTACAGCATTTTCCAGTCACCTCTCTCCCACTGAACTATAAGCTCCATAAGGCTAAGGAGGTGTCTTGTCTCCTCTGTCCCTAGCAGACTGGCTGAAATGCAAACAGCTTTCAGTAAATATTTAATGACTGAACGTGTGCTGCTTGCCTTGTTGTAAGACTTAGACTCAGCACTTAGACTCAGCAGCTTCATGGCTCAGGAGCTCCTGATGTCTTCCCCTGAGGCTAGAGGGAAAGGGGATATACCAGCCATTTTGTTCCCAGGATCCCTTCCAGCCCCTGTCTTGTTGACAAGGGTGTTTCTTGATGTCAAGCCAGGTGTGTTAGGAATGGCACGTAGGTGCTTACAGGGGATTCAGAGGTAATTGGGAGGTTAAAAAAGAAGTCAGACCAGAATGGAGCCAGAGAGAACACCAACTGCCTGACATGCCACAACCCTCTGAGCAGGGTGCCCTGGATCTGCAGAATGAAGGATGATATCGATGCACACATAGAAGTATTTTAATTGGTTGCCAAGGCAATGCAGCAGAATCAGTGGGCATGGGGCAAGAATAGAACTCTGCAGAGCTGTGTTCAGGAGGGGTGTTGCTGATACCAACAAGCTGCATGGATCTGAGAAAGGCAGGGCTGCCCTCAATCTCATTTGGGACTTCTGCTTAATAAACAGGAAAGGTGAGAAAAGGAGGGGCAGAAGAGAAAACTCCCTTCCTGGCTCTCTGGAGAAGCAGGAAGGACCATCTTCTGAATTTCAAATTTCTCCTTGGAGTGGTAAATTCCCGTACATGAGGGAAATCCATGTGGACTGGGTCCATGCTTGAAGGCAGGGGGAAGAGGGTGAGTGAAGAATGGAGGGAGATGGCCACATTCTCTTCCTCCTGAGAGATCATAGAAAGACCCGGGACACAGAAGCTTGCCTTTGAACAGGAAGGACATTTCCCATCTTCTTCTTTTCTGAAGATTTTGAAACACTAGGATTTCATTTTCATCGTTGTAAAATTTTGCGGTTGAGACATGTTCTGGGTTTCCTATCTTCCCTATTCTAGTGGTTATGCCAAGGCCCAGCGAAGCAAGTAGACCTCATCCTGTGCAATGTTTGTCCTGATTGCTTGGGCAAGGAGGGAGGGACCAGGAAGGAGAGAAGCCAGACAGGACGGGGACGTGGTTACCAGTCAGCACCTTAGCCAACGGCCATCACATAGTTCACACCGGGTGCCAGACACTGTGCGAGATAACCATGGTTTTCCTTAAATCCTCCAAATAACCCATGGAGGTCTGTGATATTTTCTCACTTTAGAAAAGTGGCTAGGAAGTGTCAGAACCAGGATGTGAACCAGGTCTACCTGCTTCCAAGGACTGGGCTCTTAACCAGATCAGTCCAGGGGACCAAGACAAGCATGGTGGTTCCCTTGGAGTTCCACGGAGCACTGCACTAACTACCATTGCTGGGTGGGAACTGTTGGCACCAAGAGTACCATTCTAATGTTGCTGATAAGCTTCCAGAGTATAATGTAATCTGTGGCCAGCCCAGTTCCACGTTAATGACATGCCATGTCTTGACTGGGTGCCACTTGGTCAGAAACTTAAGGTTTTAAGTAGTAACAGTGAGTTTAGATGAATAGGGAAACAAGACAGGGGGAATGGAGTCAGAGAAAAGAGGAGGTTAGAGAAGAGAAAGGCAGAAAAGTTTGCATCTGTGATCTACACTGGGGTAACAGAAACCAGGGAGGGACAAAGAGGAAAGGGAAGCAAACTAATCAAGGGGCCAAGTCCAAAAGGGGCAGAATTTGGGGAGATAACGTTATCAGGAGTTATAACAAGCTCTGATCCAGAACTGCTCTCCTTTGCCTAGAAATGTGAACAGAGTCAGAACAAAATATTTAGGTGCCATTCCTCTTGGAAACCTGTCATCTGGACAGGCAAAGTGGTCCATTATAGGTGGGGACAAAAAGAGCCTGAAATTCAGGAAAGTCAGCTTCTAATCCTACCTTAGCCGAAAAACCAGCCATGTAACATGAAATGTATCTGAGTCCTTAATAGATGTTCACAGCTACTGCAGTTACAGGAAAAGTCCCAGATTCTCTGAACCTCCAGATTCTAGCATCTCAAATGTAAAACTTGTCTTTTTGTATTTTACAGAGTATGATGCACAAGAATTTGGATTTACGTTTTTCAGAAATAAAGGTTTCTGGAAAAATAGGTACCACCAGTTATGGCCCCTTAGAGTCTTCAAGGGACTGTGCTAAATATGTCACCTGCAAAATTTCAAATCCACAGAGCAACACTGTTTGACAGACAAGGAAACGGAGGTTCAGGAATACTGAGTAGCTTGCCCAAAGTTACTCATGTAGACTGACTCCAAGACCACATTCTTGACCACTCTTGACATTATGCTGGTTAACCTTGCAGCAACACTAGCTCTGCCTCTCTTATGCAAAGAGTATAAACAGCATATACCTTCTTTAATGTATTAATATGGCATTTATAAATTTCTCTCAGGTCATGTTACCTTTGTAAATCTTGTCACTCCAGAATTACGTAATACCAACCATATGTGCAGGGATTGAGTGAGGCTTCTAATTCCTTTGTATTCTAGAATCACATGTCTAAAAGAGATCTTAAATGTCCTCCAAGCCAGCCATCCACCTCTCCTGCACTTTAGTCCTCTCAGACTTGCCACAGAACTGGTGCATTTAAATCTCCAGCATGGGGGAGTCTTCTGTGCCTGAACACACTCTGTTCCCTCCACCTCTAACAACAGTATTAGAAAAGTCTTCCTGAAACTGAGCCAACAAAACATACTTGTCCTTTCTTTCCATGAGTGACTACAGGTTGGTGAAGGCAGCTAGAAGAGGTGCATTTTATTCTTATTTCTTATCTTCTCCAGGCTGAAATACTTCACTTCGTTCATCTAGTGAGCTGGTTTTTCAATATTCTTAACCCAGGGGGTGAGATTGAAGAAAAAGAGCAGGAGTGTGAAGTCATAATAGTTGATTAGAAATCCCAGTTCTACCTCTTGTTAGCTGTGAGACCTTACGCCAGTCATTTAATCTCCCTGAGCCCTGATCTCTCCCTCTGAGAATGGAGTAACATTACCTGCCACATATGTTGGCTCTGAGGATTAAATGAGATACTACACATGACACGCTCAAGGACTGGTCCGTGAATGCCTGCTGAATACATGTGAATGATTTTTGTTATTCTTCCCTATTATAGTTGCCAGTCTCTCTGCATCGGTATTCATCTTATTTCACTGAGAGCACCCAGTCCAGGGTCCACTTGCTTTCTGTTTAAACCATGCACAAATAAACATAACAGAGTTTTGTCCTCTGAAAGATCTCTGAACTATTTATACACTGGGTTTCGGGTGGCTTCAGGAAGAATTGCCAGACTCCTAGAGAATCTGTCTTGGGATCTCTTCCCAGTGAAGAACCTCTAGGTATAACAAGCATTGCTAAAGCAACACTTTAACAGGAACGTTATTCTTGCAAACACCAGAGAACGTACCTTTTCTTTGGCTCTAAGTTTTGGAGGGCACATTTAATATTTCTGTGGGTGTATGGTAGGCTACTGGCATAAACTCAATAAAAGGAAGATATTCTGCACTGCAGTAATAATACCCCTGGTATGCACTCATGACCTAAACATATATTGAGTGTTTGCTAGGTGCCAGATACTAAACAAGGCACTACAGTATGACCATAAACAAGATAGACATATAATGTACACTCTCCCAGGATAGATGAAAAGAACCAAGAACTCCATGGTCTTATTTGGTATCCCAGAATCAGGCCCTGTCACGAAGATTGAGCGCTTACAGATGATTTGGGAGGTGTAATGATATTGGCAGGAGAGTGGAGATATACAAAGGAGGGATGGTGGCTAGTAAAGGTGTGTTATGAAGCTGGTTACCACAGGGGGTGACTGGAACTTCATCCTTTAGGAAAGCTCTGGGAAGCAGCTCAGAATTATCCTGGCCAAGAGGTGAAAGATCTTGGGTATTTATACCCATATGCCTGTCAGTCATTGGTTAAGAGATGCCCCAAGGAGTGAAGTAGATTCTAGAAGCTCCAGGGAGGCTTCCTAAAATTGTAGGTGCCCACTATTGGAAGTCAGACTGGATTGCACTGAAATGGTAAAAGTATCTGAAAAAAGGTGGGTTGCGTACCATCTGCATTACGTGTACACACTGAATTACCAAAATCACAAATTATGATAAATTTGCTGTGTAAACTAACTCTACACAAAGGTTTGAAATAGAGGGTAAAGGGGAAGGTTTCTGACCAGAGTAGTCCGAGAACACTTTGCTAAGAGGAGGCATTTTTGTCGAGACCTGAAGGATGAGAGGAAGCCCATTGAGTGAAGAGCAGAAAACTGGATTGCAGCTCTGGAGAGCATCCTGAGCCCTGTGCCCAGAGGGCAGAGGGCACTTAGAATCTGGAGAACTGACGAGAGACCCAAATGGCTGTGGGGAGTGGGGGAGAGTTGGTGGGGAGCAGTAAGGTAAGCAGTATGAAAAATGGCTGCAGGGGAAGGTCTAGAGGGACCAAGGTGCCATGATGATGAAGGGAGATTGGATCCTACTTCTAATGAGAAAGATCCAAGATGATTGCTGACCTGATACTCAGTTTAATACATACTTTGGCTCCTGTGTGGGAAGTTAATATCTGGGGGACAAGGATGGAAGTAGAAGATCAATTCTAGTCTTCTGTCTGGGGTGCCTGGACTAAGATGGTGGCAGTGATAGAGACAAGTGGATGGATATGTGAGCAAATCTGGAAGCAGAAACAGGAGAACCTGCTGTAGTTTGGCCTCTTTCTGTGTCACTCACCTTCACTGTGCTAAGCACTTCCATTTAACTCTTGCAACCTCTGTGTGAGGTATTACCTTCCTCCCCATTTTACAGGTGGGAAGACTGAGGTTCGGGAAGATTAACTTGCTGAAGTTCACACCAGGAATAAGAGACAAAGATGGATTTGGCCAAAGTGCTCTTAAGGAGCTCTGTTGTAGCATTAAAACTGAGAGGTGGGGTTTGGCCACATGTCACTCTCTCTGAATGTGTACGTCACTGTTTGCTTCAACAGTATTCACTTGCAGGATATCCGTGAGGCAAAGAGAAAATCACAGGCATTAGGGATGCCTGGGTGGCTCAGTTGGTTGGGCATCTGCCTTCAGCTTAGGTCATGATCCCAGGGTCCTGTGTTCAAGCCCTGTGTTGAGCTTCCTGCTCATGGGGGAGTCTGTTTCTCCCTTTCCCCGTCCCCCACTGCTGCTCTCTCTTGATCTCTCTCTCTCTCTCCAATAAATAAAAATTTTTAAAAAGAAAAATCACAGGCATTAAAACCAAAAGCCATGGGTTTGAATCCCAGCCCTCTCACTTGTTGACTATCATTATGACTTTCTGGGCCTCAGTTTCCTTCCTAGTAAAGTCGCATAACACCTACTTCCAGTGCTTGGTCTTGAGATTAAACGGTAGGCTGTAAAGCTGGATCAGTAAGGTGTCCCAGTACCACTTCAGCCCACCTTCCCAGGTGCCTCCGGCTGGGAGAAGAACTGGGGCCAAATCAGGCTCCCAGCCTTGGGAGCTGGGTCAGGAGACTCAACTCTGAGGACTCCGGGACAGGTTCCTTCAAAGGGGAACTCATCCAGGCAAATTCCTCCCATGACTCTGGATACTGCATAAAGGCACTCCTAAACCGAGTTCATTTCAGGCTTTTTTGAAAACTGCTACCTTATAAGGAATCATAAAGCATAGGTGCTGAGAGCCACAAAGGGCTATAAAAAACATCTCACCCAATGTCTTCCGCACACGTGGAGTCTAAGGCTTAGCGAGAACAGGCTTTCCAAAGCCACAGTGAATAGACAACATGGACCAAACTCCAGGTCTCGCGAATCTCAGTCCGAGCGCTTGGTGTGTCGCCAAAGAGCCTTGCATCTTCCGCAGACCATTGTAATTACTTCACTGGGCTTCGGTCAGAGGCCTCCAAAGCAGATTTCGGCGTAAAGAATATTTTTAGAAGCATGAACACATTCAGATCACGTGTAGTGTTTTGCACCGTGGCCTCTTCAGGGCACTTTCAGACCTCCGGCGCCCAACTGCAATTTGGTCTGAGAGGCAAATAACCATTTACACAGTCTCACAGTTTATGCCAATTTTGAGCCTCAAAAGGCAGTTTCCAAAGACTCAGAGGACAGCACAGGGAGGAGCTAAACGGAGAGACATAGACTAAAAGTGGCAATGAAACTGTTTCAAATGAAGAGCAAAAGGTCTGAAAACGCTAAGAATGGAAGCTTAGCTAAGCACCACAAGTGCTTCCAACATCATGGATACTGTTATCCAAAAGCACTTTTGTAGGCAGCCATTGACCTCACTCCAGTGATTTTGGTGTTGCTTTTCAACATTTTAAATTATTTCCAAAGAATAGAAAAATGATTCTTGGGTCACAGGAGATGACTATGTTTGAGCCTCCCATATATAATATTAATTTGCTATCATCTGTGTTTGCAGAACTCTTTCAATTTCAAGTCACAGAAACCCACCTCAGGCTACCCCAGATAAAAGTGGGACTTTGTCAGCAACAAGAGCAGCAACCTCGGGGCCTCTTAAGGACCCAGATTGTCCTGTCAGATCACTTTCCCATGTCTTGACTCCACTTTTTTCTATATATTGGCATCATTCACTCCGATTGCAAATGACATTTTCCATGATGCGTGTCAAAGAAGGTGCGTCCTCCTGGGTTCTTAGTTACAAACAATAGAATCTACTGCAAAAACAAGATTGAAGAGACAGGATTCATTTAAAAAAAAAAAAAAAAAAAAAAAGGATGCAAGGTAGTTGCCAGAACTCCTAGGAGGGCTGCAGAGCCTGATTTGAGGCCACCTTGCTCTGGCCCCTCCTCCTACTGCTGCAACTGGAGGTCACCCTAGCGTTAGCAAACTCTGCCCCCTTCCTACCAAGTGGAGGTGAGTCTACCTTGGTAGACACAAAGAGTCTTCCTCGTTGTGTCACTAGCTCCCAGTCTGAAATTCAAGTCAGGTCTCTCCAGTTGATAAGACCTAATCCCTGACTGCAGGCCATCCTGATATAGCTGGCATCTGAACTTGTTAATTTTGAGGTACTTCCTGCCCCCCACCAAGATATATAGTGTAGGTGAGTTCCCAAACATGGAAAGGGGGTTCAGATGCAGGGCATTTGAAAGAATCCCAAGCATGTACCGGAAGAAACACTGCAACAGCTCAGATTTACACTATTCCGTCTCCACAACTCCAGGAGAGAAGGAAAGTCTTTGCACCACCTAGTTCCATACATACCTGTCAGACTGAAAGGACCCAGAAACTTTGAAAAGTAAGGCCTGATTCTAAATCCTAAGGCTCCTTTGTGTCTGATCCTGACAAGGCTAAGATGGAATCATGTGTCATCTTCATTTCCCTCCATCTGAAAGATGTGTTCCCTGAGCTTTTGTTGAAGATGGCCACGTTGACCTACCTCACATGGTCTAACTTTTATGGCTGTCTAATTTCTTCCTCAGACTAGGGGGAAGGGACATAGTACTTCTGATAAATGGAAGTCTGGCAGTTTTACCAATGGAAGTCTGCTGAAACAGAAAATGAGATTCTTACCTAGGAAGAATATTAACAGGATGTAAAATTGCCATTGGCACTTAAAGGTACATAGCAGGGTCAACAAGCAGGATCAAAAGGAACCCAATAGGCAAGGCAGATGGCAAATACAATTCTCAGTTTCATTGAAAACAGGGCAGAAAGTTAAAATGCAATCCCTCAAAGAGCTTTCACAGGTAGTGTGATATTTGATAGCATCAAGAAGCTGATGGAAATTTTTATACAGATGCTGAAATTAGCTTTGCTAACACATACTCCTAGGGTGAGCACCACCCAGCCTTGACTCTTGCGAAGTTGCCAGGGGAGATAAAATGAAGAGGGAAAACTGGTATCATTTTTGAAGACAAGAGGATTTTTTTGGAGCCATTGCTCTCCTGCAAACATCCTTTTCTTTTTTTTTTTTTAACAAGAGTTTGTAGTGGGGAAAAATCCTGAGGGGGTCATCTTTAGATGTCATTTGTGACAGTCTCCCTAATTTGGTAGTAAAATTAAGGATGTGTTGAGTTGAAGAGTTTACTCATTTCTCTGGAAAGCACATTCTTTGACTCATCTCAAGACTACTCCTGCCTCTTTCTGGCCTGGGGGAAGGGAGAGAGTCACAGAGAGAGAATATGGCCATAGTGGATGGAGTAACATTCAGTATTCTAGGTGCAGATAGGGAACCACTGCAAGATTCTTTGGAATGAAAGGACTGAAATACATAAAATATAGGAAATAATCATTGTGATGAATGGTTAAAAGGATTTTTTTTTAGCTGTGGTCTAAAAAAAAGTCTGGGCATCCAGTTGGGGGCATGTACTGTAACCACAGTGGTGGTGTCTTCTTTTTTCTTTTTTTTAAGATTTTATTTATTTATTTGACAAAGAGAGATCACAAGTAGGGAGAGAGGCAGGTGGTAGGGGTGGGGGGGAGGGAGAAGGAGGGTGGGCAAGAGAAGGAGGAAGAAAAGAGGCTGAATATTCCTTGTCTCTTTCTCCTCCAGGACTCAGTTCCTAGCGGGCAGGGAGTCTGCCATGTTCAACTCTTCCTTTTTCTATGTCTTGCACAAAGTAAACACTGGATGCATGGATGGATGGATAGATGGATACATGAATGACTGTGTCATTACAGCTGAGAGGCTGGCATGAACCTTCCCCTTACACCAATAAGGAAGAGCTCCAAAGAATGAAGGCATTAAGATGAGCTGAGTGAGCAACCAAGAGCATAATAATACAAGGCGTCATAACCACCCTGAGAACAGATAGTACATAATACATTTAAATTTCTGCCGAAGAGAATTTGTTCTAATGTAATGAAAAATTACCCTCCTCTCAGGCTGATTAAGTACCAGAACCCCTCCTACCATCCCTTGTAACTTCTTCCTAGGTTTCCTGAAGACGGGGAGCCGGATTAAATGTCATCAGGTGATCCTCAACCCTGTCGCTCACCCCCCAGCTCTCGGCTTCCTTGGAGTTCCCCTACGTGTTTTGGTTTTTGAGCTGTAGCATCTCCATATCACCAGAACATCCAAAAAAACTGCAATTCTAGTTAAGTTCTGCTCACAGAGAAAGAAGTAAGCAGAATGTGGAGACTTGCCCTTGTCCCTTTGGGCTGTGGATCCTTCAGTGATCCACCTCAGGGCTCCACTTAGTTTTCATGCAAAATGCTCCCGTTGAAAAACATTCTCTTGTGTGTTCTGAGGATAGTTAACATGAAATAGTAGACTCGTTTTGGAGGACTTGTTCTTTCTGACAGAGCTGTTCAGAAAGCCAAAACTGCAAGAACCCTAGCTCAGCTATTTGTAGTTGTCAGTTTTTCTGCGAGAAATGGCACTGCCCTGTTTTGTCGGTGGTGTTTACCCTCAGGCCGTGTCTGATTCCGTAAGTAGTCATCAAGTGAAAACTGATGTGTGCTCACTTGTTCATCTGGGGCTATATTAGCCCCACAGTCAATAGTCAGTTGACACGCTGTGTTAAAAATCACTGAAAAACTGTTCTGAGCAATCTTCATTTTACTATCTAGAGCCATCATCATTTTTTAAAAGATTTTATTTATTCATTTGAGAAAGAGAGAGCATGGGCAGGGCGTGGGGCAGAGGGAGAAGCAGACTCCCCGCTGAGAAGGGAACCCGATGTGGGGCTCGATCCCAGAACCCCGGGATTATGACCTGAGCCAAAGGCAGACGCCCAACCAGCTGAGCCACACGGAGACCCCAGGCCATCATCATTTTGGACAAGAGTGATGGCAGTCTTCTGTTAAATTAAGAGAAGAAAAAGTTGAATTTCAACTGTAATCATTTCAACAAACATCGCCTTTTGCCCAGAGAGCATTAGACTGGGCATTGTGGGGTTTTTAAAGCTGAAAAGAACTAATATCGTCAGTATTTACATGAACTATTCTAAGTATCATTTATCCTTTCAACAAATATTTATTTATCAGCCACCACCATATGGCAGACAGATTGCCAGGCTCAGGGGGAGACACAGTGGAGAAAAGTGTACATGCAGTTTCCTCTTATGGAGCATTCAGTCTAGTGTCAGGTAGTGAAACACACAAATGATTGCATAATTTTAAGGTGTGACTTAAAGTGCAGTTGGCCCTACCAAGGAAAAGCCTTGAAAGCTGTGGCTTCCTCGTGAGGAGGGATATTTTGGGTGATATTTGAGGAGGGAGACATAATTAAAATGAGTATCAGAGACCAAAAAAGTACTTCCTGAGAAAGTAAAGGGTAAGTCAGGATGAGCCAACTGAAGAGTTGGGCAAGGGTATTTGAGACAAAGGAAATGGCTTGTTCAAAAGTCCTGAGGAGGGCAGAATGAACTGCTAGAGGACAAGACACAGGCCTTGGAAAGAAGGAGAAAGGAGTCATAGGGGAGAGAAGGGGGAGTCAGGGACCCAGTCAGATTTTAAGGACAATGGGAAGCCACTGGTGTTTTAGATGAAAACAGGATAATACCGTTTACATTTTCTAAAGATCATTGTGGCTGCCTTGGTGAAAACCACTGGGTGAGGGCAAAGTGGCAACAGGAAGATTTATTAGGAGAATATGGCCAAGGGAGATGGTAGTGGAAGTGAGGTAGAGAGAAGTGACATATTTGAGATCCATCTTGGAGACTCAGCTTGGTATCTGTTGACTCTCTGAATTTGCCCTTTGAAGACTTATGCCCAAGTCAGTCACTGACCAGAGGCTGGGCACTGACAGCAGTCTGTTGGCTCTGTCAGAGGAACGAAGATGCCACAAGATCAAGTCATTCAGCAGAAGTGCCAAAAACAGAGTAATATTTATTTAGTACCTGCCAAGTGCCAGACCCCATAGGTAGGCATTATTCCACTGCTTTGTGGAGGAAGAAGCTGACCGCCATTGAGTTCATGGAATGTTCCTGTGGTTACAGAGATTATAAGTGGTAGAGGGGGGATTTGAATTCAGGTCGGTCTAATGCCAGATGTAGAGTCTTGAGCACTATGTAGAATTACCTGCAGACAACTTTGTGGCACTGTCTCTCTCTCTCTCTCTCTCTCTCGTAGTCAACAATGAGGACATTTGGAAGCTGAATTTATGGTGGATTATTTCCCTAGAAATGTACCTTTTAACTTTGATTTCAGGGAATCCATGAATTCCTGACACTCTATAAAAAACATTATGAATGTTTGCCTCTGTGATATTTCCTGAGGAGAAAGCCCATAGCCTTCCTCAGATTGTCAAAAAGTCTATGACCCTCCAAAATGATAAAATTTGGCCTAATCTATCAAAATTTAAGATATGTGTACTTACTAATTTAATAATCTCACTTGGGAAATACTAACATAGCGCCTAACAGTATTCATGCACAGATTCTTAAACACTGCATCATTGTTTATAAAAGAAAACACTTGGAGGGGTGCCTGGATGCCTCAGTCAGTTGAGCGTCCGACTCTTGATTTTAGCTCAGGTCACAATCTCAGGTCATGGGATTGAGCCCTGTGTTGGGCTCTGTGCTCAGCACAGAGTCTGCTTGTCCCTCTCCCTCTGCTCCTCCCCCTGCTTGCTCACTCTCTCTCTCTCACACATAAGTAAACAAAATAATCGTTAAAAAAATAAAACAATGGAAACAACACCAAACCTCATTAATTAAATAAAGATATGTATATATATATAAAGAATATTATACCCATTTTTAAAAGCAAGAAAACTCTACATATGCTAATAAAACATGTCCATAAAGTACCGCAAAATGAAAAAAGCAACTTGCCAAACATATTTATATGTGCTTTTTTGTTAAAAATTATGTTTTGTATGTGTTTGTGCATATATGCAAGTCTGTATATGCACAGCAATAAATCTAGAACATGATTTTCCAGTATAAATGTCATGTGAGCTACATAGGTAATTTAAAATTTTTACTAGCCACATTATATAAGTCAAGAGAAAGGTGAAATGTATCTTAAAAATATTTTTTTATTTGGGAGCACGTCAGTGGCACACCCCATTAAGCATCTGACTCGGTTTCAGCTCAGGCCATGGTCTCAGGGTCATGAGATCTAGCCCCATCCTGGACCCTGTGCTGAGCACAGAATCTTCTTAAGACTTTTTCTCCCTCTCCCTCTGCCCCTACCCTCTACACGTGTACACACACTCTCTCTCTCTCTCTCTCTAAAATAAAAAAATATATATTTTTATTTGGCCCAATATATCAAAATACTTTCATTTCAACATATAAATCGAAATAAAAGTTATTGAAGATATTTTACATTCTTTTTTCATACTAAGTTTCTTAAATCCAGTGTGTATTTTTCACTTGCAGCACATTATAATTTGACTAGGCACATTTTAAGTGATTTATACTCACGTGTAGCTAGTGGCTACCATATTGGGTAGGGAAAATCTAGAAGCTTATACATCAGACTGCAGATAGAAGTTGTCTTGACCAGGAAGTAGGAATGAGGAGAGAGAAAAAGGGGAGCTATGTTTTCTTTATACATTTTATAGTGCCTAGATTTCTTTTTTTTTTTTTCCTAATGATATAATGAGAGAGAATGAGTACACACACAAGTGGGAGAGAGGGGAAGAGAGAGAGAGAGAAACCGACTCTCTGCTGAGCAGCCAGCCTGATGCGGGGCTCCATCCCAGTACCCGGGGATCATGACCTGAGCCAAAGGTAGACACTTAACCAACTGAGCCACCCAGGAATCCCTAGATTTGTTTATAGAGAAGATACGTTTCTCTTTTACATTTTAATGACACATATTTTAAAGTACTGTTAGAAGCAACATACAGGTACCTGAATTTGCTTCTCAGGTCTAGCCAAATAACCCATCCAGGCTAGAATGTACTTGATTTCAAGGATTCATTAGTAAGGGTGTGTAAATATATACATATACACATACACATTGTATACATACAAATGTATTGTGTATATATATACATATAAATGTAAATATTTGTGCTTGTGTATATATATCTCTCTCCAAGAAAATAAATAAAGCCATCAAGTGTTTATTAAAAATTTACAATGTGAAAAGAATCACAGTGAGGGCTAGACCCCATGGAGGTTATGAAGATGTAGAAGGCAGAACTCATGCCTTTGAATTTAAAATTCTGATAGAAGAAAGGCTTATTTCTGGGAAAATTAGAGAAAAACACTCAGGGTTGAATGTCACCATCAAGTAGGGCTGACAGTGAGAGGGGAATTCAAAGGGAAATTGGTGGGAAGTGGGAGGAGATGAAGAAAGGGAGGGGAGAACCAGAAGATCTTCGCTGTGGCCATATTGGGGTAGGCAGACTCCAGGTTCCCCTGTGTCACTGAGTGGTGACAGAAAAGGCACAAAGGGCAGAATCCAATACCTTCTGATTCTCCCCCGATGGATGAAACGGCTACAGAAGTGAGAGGGCAAAGCAGGCTAGAATAAGGGGGACCCCAAGCATGAGTCAGCAAAGTAGACCAAGTATGTCAGGCTGGGGTGTCACTGTACAGTATAACATGGGTGTGTGTTTCCTAGAATTCTGGATGACCAAGGTTGTGCAGTGGCATTGCATGTCATGAGCACATAGTCTGTTATTCTCTCCCCACCCCTGTAATCTGAACATTTTCCACTTGACCGAGAAAGAAGAGATTCGGGTGCCAAAGAAATCTCTTCATATTACCGTATAATAATAATAATGGCTCGTTGTGACCACGCCCTTACTCATACTGGCTTTACATGCATTAAACCATTTAATCCTCACAGAAACCTTTGGCAGATGTACCATCATCACTGCATTTTAGATTCTAGGAAACTGAGATTCAGGAACCATTCAGTGGCTTTGGTTGTCCAGATTCCTGCTGCCAGTAAGAGCTGGCACTGGTACTTGGTAAAAATCTGGACCCAAACCAGTACTTTTGACCACAGTGCTATATCTGCTTTCCTTTCCTACTGGGTGTTGACTGGGCCCCATCTTCCCCTAGTAAACTGAAAAGATAAATATATTAAAAAGACAAATATCCTTTCAATTTTCGCAGCCCACTGGAAACTACATGGGCTCAGAGCTTCGAGTATTTTTTTTTTTTAAAGAGGGAAATGAACTTGGGGCGCCTGGGTGGCTCAGTGGGTTAAGCCTTTGCCTTTGGCTCAGGTCATGATCTTAGAATCCTGGGATCAAGCTCCATATCACACTCTCTGCTCAGAAGGGAGCCTGCTTCCCCCTCTCTCTCTGCCTGCCTCTCTGCCTACTTGTGACCTCTGTCAAATAAATAAATAAAATCTTTAAAAAAGAGAGAGAGAGAAGTGAACTTTATAGATGTGGTGTATATCAGAAGATGTTCTGATAGTTAATGAACATGCAGTTTTTACTGACATGATTACAATTTTAATCTCCATACTCTTCTCAGAGTGTTTGAAAAGAAGGAGGGAAAAGCAACCTCTTTATGAAACTTTGAGTCATTTTTGAGTCATAAAGAATATTAATGGGAACATGGTTCCAAGGATTTCTAAACCTAGTCTCTACCCTTGGGGTTTCCTCTGCATTGGGCTGGTTCTCCTTACACCGGGGCTGTTTCCTCTTGTAAGATCTTGGAAATCCAGCCCTACACAATGTATGAATATTACCTGCATGGCTGCGTCTGAACTTGACAGCTCTGCAAGAAGCCATATTTGTTCCATCTACAAACTGAGCCCTTGGGCTTGGAAACTTTTCCTACCTGCCAAAAGCTGATGAGCAGGCTTTATTGGTTTGTAAGTAAATGAAGCAACAAGCCAATAAACAATAGTCTGCTTCTCTCCTTCACCCTGGTGACGGCTTAGTCGCAGGAGATGGTGAGGGAAGAGGAGAAAGGATCAGCACAGGCAGTTCTCCTCGCATATGTCATTTCACCTTCACAGTGACCGTACAAGGTGGGAGTTATTATTTCCACTTGACTGGTGTAGAAAGTCGAGCTTAGAAGAGGTAGGTTATTTTTCCCAAGTCTCTTAGCTGGCCAATGTCCCTAGAGCCTGTGCTTATTCCTCAATACTGTGTTGTTTCCTAGGGCAAGGGAAGCCAAGCAGGAATAGAAGGCATCCAGGCCAAAATCAGAAGGAAGGAAGTTCAGTCGTTCTGTCTGCAAGGCCTGCTGTGGCCAGCTATGTGCTAGGTGTTAAAGTGAACACAAATTGCATGGTCCTAGCTGACCCCCACAGAGTGTTGATAACAAGACTATCAACTCTGGAACGGCCAGACTAAGACCAATCCTGAAGGTGAAGACTTAAGATGAAACATGAGGTTTGGAATAGTCAAGAAGTAATAATGATAACACCTAACAATTTTAAATACTTACTGAGCTCTGAGCATTGTAAATGGACTAGCTCATTTAGTTAGGTTGATGAGGTTGATGTGATATCATTCTCATTTTAAAGAGGAGGAGACAGGGCCAAGGTGACCCAGCAAGGAGTGGAAAAGATCTGTCTTTACAGACTGTATTATTTTGGATTTAGAACCAGATAGATTTCATTCAAGTCCTTACTGTACCGCTCATTATCTGATGACCCTGAGAATGTTGTTTAACTTAATCTTGTATCAGTCCATCTGGAAAAAAAAAAAAAACAAATAAACCTAATAATAAAAAAAGAAGAGGGAAAGAGGGAGAAAGAAAGAGAGAGGTGAAAGAAAGAAAAGAAAAAAGAATGGTCATGTTCTTAACTATATGTAGTAGGTGGAGAGGGCAAAGTATATTTCAGCATCCCATCAGAATAGCAGAGGTTCAGGGCACCTAAATGGCTCAGTGGGTTGAGCCTCTGCCTTCGGCTCAGGTCATGATCTCAGGGTCCTGGGATGGAGCCCTGCATCAGGCTCTCTGCTCAGTGGGGAGGCTGCTTCCCCCTCTCTCTCTGCCTGCCTCTCTGCCTACTTGTGATCTCTCGATCTCTCTCTCTCTCTCTAATTAAAAAAAAAAAAAAAATAGCAGAGGCTCTGTTTCCACTCTTCAGGACAAACTGGTTTGCTGCCTCCTGAAGGAGGAAGTACAGAAGCAAGGCATTAGAAGGATGCAGACCCCCCCCACCACTGCCCACCATGATACTTGACCTGCTCCCTGTAAATTAGGCTCCCAGGTGCCATTCCCATGGCAATCAATAGTGACCACCCAGAGCCATTGGAGGGGCAATGGACTGCACATGAAGTCCTCTCCCAACCGGAGCCTCAGGGAGCGAGTGTCACAGGAAGCACCAATACCTGCAGGCCACATCACCCCAGAGAAAGTCATCTTCTCTGCATTTGCTCCTACATTCTTTGTACCTTCCCAGGATATACAGAGGCTGCATCTATCATCTTTACCACTCATGGTCTGGCATCCTGGAAGTCACTTGGTCTACTTAGTAGAGGGATGCTGAGGGTAAGTCAGGCCAAAGTAGAGTTGGAGTTTGAGCTCCACAGGAGTGGGACTTTGTCCTGTTTGCTGCTTTATTCGTATTGCCAGGCACACAGTTAGGCATGTGGAGTATAAGAGGCACCAAGTCAGAACCCTGATCTTAAGGATCTCATGGTCTGCTGGAGTGAGAGACATTGTAATAAGGGCTGCAATTTGACAAGTAAAAGGCCACATGGGGAGGCAGCTGACTTGTGCTTAGAAGTCAAGAAAGCCTTTTTGGAATGAATGACATCTCGGCTGAAACCTGAAAGATGGGTGAGAGCAGAAGAACGAACAGCATGTGCAAAGGTTCTGAAGTGAGAAAAGTCAGAACATCAGAAGAAGAAAGAGGACCAATGAAGCCGAAGAAGTTAACAATAGCCTTTAAGCCATGCTAAGGAGTAACAACTCTGTCTTGGAGGCAATTGGGAGACTGCTAAAGAATTTTGAGCAAAGGGGATAACTGGGTGGCTCAGTCAGTTAAGCATGTGCTTTCAGCTCAGGTCATGATCCCAGGGTCCTGGAATTAAGACCTGCTCCAGGATCTTTGCTCAGTGAGGAGTCTGCTTCTCCCTCTCCTTGCCACTCCCCCTGCTTGTGCTCTCTCTCAAAAAAAAAAACAGAAAGAAAGAAAGAAAAAGAAAAGAAAGAAAAAAGAATCTGAGCAAAACAAGTAATAAGATCATTTAGGAATTGGACATTTCCAACATTATCTTCCATACCATCCAAGAAAGACAGTGGATCTGAAAGCAACTGAGCTTCTCTCCAAAAATAAGTCTTTTGAGTCTCTTTCAAACTTTTCATTCTGTATGTAGTAGTTGTTGAAATGTCCAAAAATAGGTGCATCATTTTAGGAAAGATGAGAAGTTGCTGAAATTTCCGCAGAGCCATATAGAAGGAAAGAGTTGCTACTTTTATTATGCCATAAACGTAAGTGCAGCTTCTTTAGGTCTTTCTCTAAGGATACTTGAGCCCTTTCAACCCAATTCAGTTTGTTCTTTGTTTTTGGTTTGCTTGTCTTTGCTTTTGATCTTAAGACAAAATTGTCTTACCCTAAATATTTCAGCGAGGTCCGTCCATATATATGGATGTGGTTCTAGTACATTTTCTACTTAAGACGTAATACATAGCAATTATGAAGGGTGTGAAGTAGTAAAGAGAGAAATAATTGCAGAAGAATATGTATTTCTGTGCTAACAAATTCCCACAACTTAGAGGCATAAAAATATACACTTACCTCACCATTTCAGCGAGTCAGCACTCCCAGCAAAACCAGGTGGATCCTTTGCAACCAATGGGTCATCCAGGCCTGGGTTCTCATCTGGAGGTTTGACTGAGGAAGGATCCACTTCCAAGCTCACTGAAGTTGTCAGAATTCATTTCCTGTGGCTCTAAGAAGAAGGGCCCAGGCTTCTTGCTGGCTGTTGGCCAAATACTGCCTTCAGCTCCTAAACAGTGACTATCCCAGCTCCTTGCCGTGTGGACCTGTTAACACGGCCAGCAAAAAACAGAATCTGTAACAAGATGGGAGAGTTGTGTAGTCACTTCTCATCACCTTTGCCATGTTCTCTTAGAAATAATTCACTCCAGGGAAGGATATTACACAAAGGCATGAGCACCCCATTCATGTGGGGGATCGTGGGATCACCTTGGAATCTGCCACAGATGGATAAGGAAAGGAAAGGAGAGAGCAAAGGAGAAGAAAAGAAAGTGGAAGGATAAGAAAAATATATCTATGTTTATGTAATATTTATTACCTATGTATTATGTAACTCAGTACTGTGCCAGTTATCTTTGTGCATTTTCTAACTGAATCTTTCTCTGAACCCTGTGTGGTAGGTGTTACTATTATCCCTGTTTTACAAAAGAGAAAACCAATGTTCAGAGAAGTAAGTTTCTCGAGTTCACATACTGTAAAAAGGAGAGCCAGAATTCATACTCATTTCTCTTAGGTTCCACAGCCCAAGCTTGTAACTACTATGTCGTACTTAGGAGAGCAGGAGAGGAAAGAAAAAAAAAGAGGGGACAAGAGAGAATGGAGAAATAAGAGAGAACATAGTTTCCAAATAAATGCAAATTTGTTCCTAAAAGAGTTGGCAATCAACAAGGAAACCTGTAGGTCTACAATACTGTGCTCGGTTTCAGCAGGAAGCAGCCAATTAAAAAAATATTCTCTTGAGTTGAAGCCAGTGGGGCTATAGATGAATCTCGAGCTTCTGCACCCTTTGCTATCCCACCTGAGTTTTTCAGAATCTAAAGCTAAACACTACAGCCAAGCTATACCCAGGACCTTGGAGATGCCTGGCTTATCCAGGCGGCATCTATACCCATGTTCTGCCAAATGTCTGCGGGAGCACATCTGGGCCCAGGCGGCTGAGCAGGGCCTGGGCTTGTTTTTCACGGCTCATTTGCGATGTCCCATTCTATTCCTGGACGCTCCGTCCTTCGCAACTGACACTGGAGCTCAGTTTCCCAATAGCCACTTTAACTAGATGGCTCCAGAAGTGCTGCTCCGCATCCAGTCATCAAGCCCTTGGAATGAGTGGTTTTCCAACACTGGCTCTCAGAAGAAGGGCTGAGCAGGGTACGCCCCTGGCTCACCTCTTAGTGTCTTAAAGGGGCAGCAGATGCAGGCACCGCGGGAACCCTCCTCACGCGACACAAGGTGACTCACAGCAGTGTGGGGGAAAGGAAGGGTTTAGAAATTGGATCCCTCTTGCACCAGTTCAGGGCAGGCAGATAGGTGAATCCCAGCCCCCCACCCCAGCCACCTGCACTGTTTGACTTGACAAAGCCCTCCAGCTGGTTCCCACCTGCCCGGGGCAAGAGAAGGAAAACCACCCATCCTGCGGTTCACAGTCAACCCTGCCAGAGTCTAATCAAGCCAGACGCTTATATTAAGTTCAGACCTTATGCAGAGCACTGGACCCTTTCGGGGCAGTCAGAGGAAACAGAGGACATGCATTCTCACCTGGGACAGTGCCTGGCCCTGCCACTTGCCAGCTGGGGGCTGAACACCAGTCCCTGCTCTGTGCCTCACATCCCTTCTCCGGAGGTGGCGAAAACAAAAGGACCAATCTCCTAGAGACTATTGTGAGGCTTCCACGAGATCCTGCAGTAGAACACAGGACTATTTGACCGATAAATGTAACTTACACAGGCACTCAATAAGGAATAAATGGTATTGACTTTTTTAAATGCTGCCATGAACAGCATCCATAAATACATAATTATGCAGCTCCAGTAACATAGTAACAGATCACATATACACCAGTAAAGAGCCTTCCTTTGCACATGGTGGATTTTTAGTAAATATTTGGAACATTAATTGACCCAGAATATTAAGCAACTACAACAGAAAAGCCACTCATGTAAGGCCACATGGCAAAAGCTCGTTAATACATGCAGGACACTGCAGAGGGAAGAGGCCTCAGACTCCATCACCTCGGATTCCTCACACTCCATCACCTACTTATCAGCTGTTGATCCTCAGACTCCATCACCTACTTAACAGCTGTGTGACCGCCAGCAGGTTACTCTGCCTCTCTGAATTTCAAATTTCTTTGCCTATAAAATAACAGTAATACCTGCCTCATGGGCTGGTTGTAAGGATTGAACGAGATATTCAATCTAAGTATATTTCAGCCCAGCTCCTGACCCACAGCAAACATTTAATAAGTGGTGATTTTTATTAGCTGTTTTACAGACAAATAGCTTTAAGGAGGGAAAACAAAAAGGGATTTTCTGAAATGCGCTTGCGGAAGGGCCAAAATCACCAACTGCTTAGAAACCACTTTGCCTTCCCCAAATTGAGAGAAAGAATGCCTCTTTCATGTGCCTGAATGGGAATTTGAATAGTCTTGTTCTAACTGGCAAAGTCGATGAGAAATAGAAGCTATTATTCATTGACTGATAGAATATCTGAGCTGGATGGGATCTTAGACCAAATTAGCCAGAAGTGATAAAGCCACTGTCACCCAGTTGGCCCAAGCATGCCTAGAACATGAAACAGAATCTCATGTCCAAGCCATCTGCTTTACCCCAGGCTCTCTAGCTTGTGCTCCCCATGGTTCTCTTAAGTTAAAGGTCATTTGAGGCCATCCAGAGCTGACCCCACTGTGTGATTCTGGGCAAGTCCTGTCATCTCAATTAGCGCTTTATAATCAAGCACGTTGGAACAGAAAGTCCCTCTAAGACTTGCTCACTCACTCACCACTCGCCCGAGTCTGGCTCATACCCCTCTATGTCTAGGCACACACTAGGCAAAGTAAGGACTTGTTACAATGAAATACATTCATGTGATAACAACCAGCACATGACCTAGGCCAACCCACACCCTCATCTCATTTACACTTGAGAGAAATGAGGTTTGATGAAGGTCGGCTGGGCAATTAGAGGCAAACAAGTGATGAGTAAGCTGGGGCCAGAACCCAAGTCTTCTGATTGCCACCCTGGGGCTCTTTACTTTTTTTAATTCTTTTTTTTTTTTTTTAAGGTCAGATTATTTCCTGCACATGCAGAAGAGAGACAAGGAGCTAATGGTTGCCTATCACCTACCCTTTGTTGTGACCTATGTTTACTATTTCTCCATGGACTAAGAGGAAGGGAACTAACAGCTATTGAACATCAACTATATACTGTCCGTATCTTGCTTACGTTATATTCTCATTACACACCTTCAATAAAAAAGCTACTGCTTACTGAACACTTACTATGTGCTAGGCACTGTTCTAGAGGCTTTATGTGTATTTGTCCAAGGTGCCCAGCCAAGGATGTGCACATGACTCATCTGTCCAAAGAGCTATCCTCTCCAGAGATACACAAAGTCATGCACGGATGCGCGGTGGAAGTCTTGCCACCATCCGCATGCAGCTGGTTCCTATTACCATTCATTGCTTAAATGGCATAGCTAGATAGTGGTAGAGACAGGATTTGAACCCAGGTATTCCGACTCTTACCCCATCAGTGGCCTTCCTGAGAGCAGCTTGAGATAAACTCTAAAATTACATACACCTTGAGGACAAATTCTGACTGCCTTACTCGCTGACATAATCCCATTGTCTAAAACAGTGTCCGTGCACAGAGGCACTCAGTAAATTTTGTTGACTAACCGACCCCGTGAATGGCTTAAGTCACGATGATGGTAGATTGAGCTGGGATTTGAGTGCAGATTGCTCTGGCTTGAAAGCCCTTCTTTCCCCAGTTACGATCTGTCATTCTGGGTTGAGTTTATCTCTCATTATGATCTCTAAGTATGATTTTATTGATCTCTAAACTGGGAAAGTGGTACTCGGGAATTGGGGCTACAAAGATGGGTAAGATTTTGTTCGTTCTCTCAAAAAATATGAGATTGTGGGGCTCCTGGGTAGCTCAGTCAGTTAAGCGTCTGATTCTTGATTTTGGCCCAGGTCGTGATCTCAGGGTTGTGAGATTGAGTCCCCTCTCAGGTTCCCTGCTGGGTCTGGAGCCTGTTTAAGATTCTCTCTCTCCTTCTCCCACTTTCTCTCCTTCACCCCACCACTCACTCACACACTCTACCTCTCTTAAAAAAAAAAAATGGGATTGCAATTGTCTGCAAGAATTCATATTCCTGAATATTCCTGGAATCATAGTCCCTTATTTCTTCAAACAAAGTAAGCCCAAATGATATAAACCCGCAGTACATTTTATGCCTCTCCTATCTCCCAAACCCAGGATTATAGAAGTGGCCCACCAAGGTCCACTGGCCTCATTTAATTCCTTGCATACACCATTGGCTGGGTGTGTTCCTGGAACATTGCTGTAGGGAGAATAAGTTAAATCTGTACAAACTTGGGATAGCCAATCCCCTTCCTAGCTTCTCTAGATTCCTTTGAAGTGATGGCCATAGGTCCGTTTTTTTTCCCCCTGTTTTATTTTTAAATTATTTTTATTAACATATATTATTTGTTTCAGGGGTACAGGTCTGTGATTCATCAGTCTTACACATTCCACAGCACTCACCATAGCACCTACCCTCCCCACAGATCCATTTTTATATGGACCTCCTTTGTCTTCCTGCTTTCTCACCCATCTAAGGGTTTACAATAAGTGAGAAACTTACGTTCGAAGACTAGAATGGGAAAGTGGCGCTTCTAAAAGCAGCAGTCATATTCTGATCAGGAACAGTAATTCAGGGTTTACCTCATTCTCCTTCCTGGTTTTGTTTTCTATAATATTTCGGAGGCAGGAGGTAGTTCGAAGAGATGAGGGGTTTAAAAAAAAAAAATCTCTAAATTCATTAGTTGAACTCCACAGGACTGTGTGAGCAATCTCTTAATAATCCTACATCAATACGAGAGAAGTTGTAACTAGTTCACTTCATGTAATTATAGGGCAGCTTTCTGCCAGGCTTTAAAGATAGACTTTGAAATGTTTCTTTTTTCATTTGCCTCCTGCTGTGTGTGGGGAGCGGCTCAGGCTCCTGGGATACAGGCCAGAGCTAAATGGGGGCCAACTGGAGAGGGAGGCACCAAGCTTTGGTTCCTGTTTTCCTGTGCTCATACTGCTGGGAGCACAAATATCTTACCAAAACGGTCTCCTGTGGAAAGCTCAGGGCCTAGAACTCCTGCCTAAATCCTCTCATCTTTAGATCAGAGAATTGATAAAGCCACAGTCCTAATAAGCTTCTGGCAAGATGTACAGCAGAAAGCGTCAGATTTTGTACCAGACCGTAGTTCTTCAAGTAGGGTCCCTGACCAGCAATATGGGCCCCACCTGGAAACTGGCTGGAAGCGCAAGTTATTGAAACCCACCCCCAAAAAACCTAATTCTGGGGGTAAGGCCTAGCGACCCATGTTGCAACAAGATCTCTAGGTGAATCTCACGCACCATTAAATTTTAGAACCACTTCTGGGGACAGGATGTTGAAGAACATTATCCTACTTAGCTTTTGTTCGGGTGAGAGTCCTAACTTTTAGAGATATATTCCAACGATGCCTATCTAAACATGAAACCCTTTGGAGCTGAGCAGAGCACGTTGTAAATTCAGGCTCCAGCACTCACCAGCCATGGAGCCCAAGACGAGTTATTTGACTGCTCTAAGCAGCGGCGTGCTGGTAAGTGTTCAACAAGCAGCTGTCTGTGGGAAATGTCGTGTTCGCCCATTGCCATGGTGTGAATACTCCCATCTTGCCTAATTTCAGGCTACCCACATGATGGCCAGCCAACTTGAAAAATTCACGAAAATCGAGCCGTCCGCTTTTCCCATGTGAGCTGGTATCAGCCCCACTGTCTCTGACACTCAGTTTCCTCATCTGTCATATTGGTAAATTCTCGTATTTACCCCATAGGATTGTTGGAATGTTGAAGTGAAAGAATAACGAGAGTGGTTTTTCTTGAGCACTTCTATATGCCAGGCACTTAGTAAGCATTATCTCATTGAATTCTCACACCCATGAGATAGCTGCTGTTATTCCAAACATTGTGTATCAGAAAGAACTGAAGTAGCTAGTCCGCCGTCACACAGCCAGCTAGCAAAGGGGAGAGTCTGAGTGGGATTCCAGAGCCCGGCGGGGGGCTGGGGGGGAGAGGCTTGTGCGTTGACGTCTCAGCACGGTGATTGGCACAGAGTGTCACCCTGTCACCTGTAGCTCTTATGACAGACATGAACTTCCTAAATGCCCCTCCACTTTGGAAGGAGGGATCAAGAGTTCATACTAAATATAACTTCTCGGCCACAAAAGCCACATTCAATTTCTTCTGGAAGGGCCGGTGTCTCAGTTCATTTGGGCTACTATAACAAATACCACAGACTAGGTGGCTTCAAAACAGCAGCAGTGTACTTCTCACAGTTACGAATGCTGGGAAGTTCAAGATCAAGGCACCAGCGGGGTTGAGTTCTGGTGAGAGCCCTCTTCTTGGCTTAAAAACGGTGTCTTCTCAAGGTGTCCTCACAGATGGAAGGGCGAGGCGTCTCTGTGGAGTCTCTCTTGTAAAAGCCCCAATCCCATTCATAAAGCCTCCATCCCCATGACCTAAGCAGCTCCCTAAGTCCCCACCCCCTAAGACCATTATCTTTGAGGGGTTAGGATTTGAACAAATCGATGTGGGGGCCACACAGCATTCAGAGCATAACAGCTAGTTTGCCTCCTGGGACAGCTAGCTGTTGATTGCTCATAAAACAGGATGAGCACCTATAGATAATACACAGCCACAGAGAACACAGCAACTCAGACTCCTTTTCATGGAGTTGTAAGCTTCTCCTCCCCTCCCCAGATCAATGTGGTATATGTTTTTTCCAGACTTTATCTGTACTTGTATACCAATATATGTGTACATACAATATGTCGTTCCTTATTGGGTCATAGTAACGCGTTTGAGTTTTTTTGTTTTTTTTTACAATTTGCTTTTCTTTTTAGCCTAAGAATACAGCATGGACATCTTTCTGACAGCAGTCCACACCGATAGATCTCATTCTCTTAAATACGCTTAGTGTTCCACAGTAGGAACACACCGCCATTTGCCTAAACTATCCTGCACATTACCATCTTCTACATAGACTCCTGCATATAACTGTAGGAGAAATTTCTAAAACTCTAATTCCTGAGTCAAAAAGAAAATACAGTTTAAATCTTGGTGAATGTACCTAAATTGCATTCTCCGTGTGAAATTTTAAGCTGCCAACATTCAAGAAGGGAAGTGTCTGTCCATATTCTCAGTGATACTCGCATTCCTCAGATGATTTTTTAAAACTTTTTATTATGAAAATTTATAAACCTAAAAAGTAGAGAAATCAGTAGTAATGAACCACTGTGTAACCATCATGTGTCTTCCACAGCCATCACCATGAGGCCAATCTTAGTTCACCTGAACCTCACTCACCTTCTCCCCCTGCTATGTTCAAGTGAGACAGAGCCAGGCTCTTTCATCTATAAACAACTCAATAGACACCTTTAAAAGGTAAAGAAGACACAATTTTTTTAAAACATAGCCTCAATACCATTATCACATCTAAAAAGTCCTTGATACCATCAAATATCAGGTCGGTTTTCAAATTTACCGAGGTGTATCATTTTTTAATAATTGGTTTGCTCGAGTCAAGATCCACCAAGGTCCACATGTTGCATTTGGTTCATGTGCCTTTAAAGTCTCTTTTAATCTCTAGGTTTCAAACACACACACACAAACACACACGCACGCACTTCCTCTTTTTTTTCCTTCTCATGTATAAGAGGAATTGGGTCATTTGTCTAGTAGTTTCCCATTTTGTGAATTTTTCTTATTCTATCCCTGTGGCATCATTTACTATGCTCTTCAGCCCTTTGTATTTCCTGTAGTTGATAATTAGATCTAGAGCTATGCTGTCCAGTAGAGAAGCCACAAGCCGCATGTGGCCATTTAACTTTAACTTCAAATGGATTAAAATTAAGTAAAACCTCAAGTCCAGTTTTCTAGTCACATTAGCCACACAGCCAGTGTTCAGTAACCACATTTAGCTAGTGGCTACTGTGCTAGTACAGAATAGCCTGTTTCCATCATCACAGAAACTTCTGTTAGACAAAATGCTTCTAGTAGCATCAGCGGATCGTCTGATGATTAATAAATTATTTTTTTCTCATATAGGCTTAAAAGCAAAGATGAACACCCAGAAGTCTGTATTATTAGGCAGTCTCAGGTAATACAAGGGAAGTAGCTAACAGGTGCCAGACTCTACTCCACCTGTTTTAAGTGGCAGCTGCCTGTGTTTTCAGAAGATGATTAGATGTTTGTAATGAGTACCTCAGGTATGTAAGAGCTTTTGTGGTGCCAAAGGTCAGCAGCTCCCCAGCATGTAGGCGACCCTGATCCTGTTCTGCCTTCTCAGAGGAAAATTGAGCGTATCAATGCGAATCCATAGGACTCAGTCCTGCAATTATTGTAGGACACACTGGTTCCAGAATATTCCTAAATATTTCTCTTTTCTCAGAGGTGCAGGTGCTTCTGGCAGGAGCCTTCTTTCTGACTGTGTCTTTGTCTTGGCATGCGGCTGATGAGTGTATTTCATAGTATACCAAACAGGTTCCTCAACTAGCTTCTGTGACATTTTGTAAAGTCCAGAGGGGCCATAAGGATGTAGGGTAGGTGAGCAGCTACAGCCAATAATGGAGAATTCTGGCTGGCTGGCTGGGCATTTTAGCAGGAATCTCCACAGATTCCAATAAAACCTTAACCAAGCTATGAGGACATGGATGCTTTGCTAGGAGATAGTATAGAAAACAGAGCAGTTAGGGAGGGTGAGGAGACCATCCTTCATGGATTCATTCATTCTAGAAATACTCATAGACCCATACACTGTGCTCAGCATTAGGATCAGTGGTGAGCTAGATTGGGTTTCTGCCCTTACAAAATTTACAGTCTGGTCCAGAAGACAGATCAATACTTTAATACCATCTGACAGGTGACAGGATGGGGATAAAAAGCACATGGGAGAGATCCCTGAGCTGAACATGGATATGGAGGGACATATGTTTAAGCTGAGACCTAGAAGACAAGTAGCAGTTGGACAGAAAGAAAGAGTGGAGTGCAGAAAGAATATTCTGGGAAGAACTTAGTAGGCGGGCATGCATGGGGCACTGACAGTACACAAAGATGAATGGTTTGACTGCAGCAGGAAGTATGAGAAGAGAATGGCCAGAGTCAAGAGTAGAGAGCCCATCGGTTGACAAATGGAAAAAAAAGATGTGCCATATATATACACACAATGGAATATTATTCAGTCATAAAAAGGAATGAAATCTTGCCATTTGCAATGTCACGGATGGAGCTAGAGTATAATGCTAAGTGGCATAAGTCAGAGAAAGACAAATACCATGTGATTTCACTTATACATAGAATTAAAGAAACATAACAATCAAGCAGAGCGAAAACATAAGAGCAAGAAAGCCAAAGAGAGAAATGGACTCTTAAGTATAGAGAACAAACTGATGGGTTAATGGCGGGGGGTGGGGGGTGGGAGGGGAGAATAGGGGAAACAGGTGATGGGGATTAAGGAGTACGCTTGTCGCGATGAGCACCAGGTGATTATGAAAGTGTTCAATCACTATATTGTACACCAAAAACTAATATAACACTGTATGTTAACTAAATGTAATCAAAATAAGACTTAAAAAAAGAAAAGTACAGAGATAAGAACTAAGTAAATCCCATGGTATAAGCTGGGGCAAGTTTTTTCTTCCTATGCCTCGGTTTCTTCTCCACCAAACAGGCATAGTACTCACTATGCAATGCTGTGAGTAGAGCCCAATGGTGTAGCAGATTGCAAAAGTATTTTCCAAACTATATTCTAAAATCCCAGTTGTAGAAAGACAGTGGTTCTAGTCTGGACCAATTTTAGCTCTGGAATAGGTGTGAATTAGGGAGCTGGGTAGTGGTGTTGGAACAAGCTACTTGCTGGTTCACAAAAGACCATAGTGCACATGTCTTATGTCTTCCCAGCTTCCAAGTCAGTGATGTCAGTTCGGTAGCCAAGGTAGGAGTATTTACACCACGAAAACTGGCAAACACTGCAAATCAGAGCCATTTGTTTGTTTGTTTGTTTTTGAAAGCTGATTTATCAGCACACCACTAAGTGAGGGTGAAAGTCATGAAATGAGTAATAATTGGGCAGCAATTATCAAGGAATGTCCAGCCACAACAACAAAGATTTTCGAAGAGTGACTCTTAACCACTTTTTCTAACACGTGAAACAGGCCTACCCAAAGCCAGCCCTTAGGGAAGAGAACAGGAGAGCCTCTCCTCCATGCCAACCTACTCCCAGAGGTGCCCAAGGAGTGTCAGTGACAGCCGGGGCTCAGAAATGAGATTGGAGCCTCTCAGATCAACAGCTCCTAAGAGCTGCTTTCTTTGGCTCATGTGGCCAGCAGTAAATTGGATTTCAATGTTCTGAATAGGCGGAAAAAGATATCTCCTTGCTCCCTTATGCTCCCTTTCCTAGACCTGCCAGCTGGCATTTTTTGTCACTCATCATGGCTGCCTGCAGTGGAGATTATACACTTGGTGAAGAGGACATGTGGGAAAAACAGAGTCTTCAACAGTAGGAGTCTCTAAGGCAGGTGTCCATTGGAAAAACTGGGATATTGGAGATAGCTTAAAGCACATTTGAAATAATGGGGTTTTATAAAGGGTGACCCAGGAAAATACTATACTTATCTGTGGATATCTGTGTTTAACATGCTTGCATGCTCCTGATCCTGGAGAAATAACCAGCTGGGCATGTTAGAAATTTATGCCAGGACCAGAGAAGGCAAAATATCCAAGTCGGAGTTCAGTTCAAATGGCACGGTGTGGTGTAATATTCATTGATTCATTCATTCATTCATCCATTCATATATTCAACAAATACTTATTGAGCTTCCTAGGTGCTGCTAGAATGTAAGTCCCAGAAAGACAGAGATTGTGCCTCTCTTATTATAGGAATGTCAGTACATTTTTGTTGAATGAATGTGTGGAATGGCACCACTTTGCCAACTGTTAGGGGTATAAAGATGAATAAGCCATAGGCCCTACTGCTACTGAGTTCAAGTCTGGAGCAGAGACCCAACTCAGCCTTGGGGGCTGCGAGATAGTAAAGACTTTCTGAAGACAGAGAGGTAGTGGCAAACATACTGGCACCTATCTGGGAATGACTTATGGAGGAAAAAAAAAAAACTGTTCACATAATTTGCAGTATCTTGTATTCCTTTTGGGGGGGCAGGGAGAGAGAATCTCAAGCAGGTTCCATGCCCAGTGCAGAGCCCAAAACAGGACTCAGTCTCACAACTCTGAGATCATGACCTGAGCTGAAACCAGGAGTCAGGCACTCAACCCACTGAGCCACCCAGGTGCCCCAGTATCTTGTATTTCTAGGAGGATGACTGACTCTATCTTAGAGTAAAAAATGATTGCAAATAGTTTCTGGAATACTTCTATAGCTTAATCATCAGACATTTTCCATTTCTTGGGGACTTCTAGAAGGTTTTCCTAGATTCAGGCTTTGTACTTAAGTCACCCCATGCCCAGTGGGACAAATGGCGTGTGGGTCTTTAGCATCACTCACTCCTAACATGGGGACCAGCTCTATAGGCAGGCAGGTACTTCTTCTCCAAGGTCATGTCTGTCCCATTTGGTATAAATGAGAGGAATGCTCTAAATTTTCATTTGACAGAGGCAGACAAACTGTAGATTCACAGAAGGTTCTTATGATGAACATCTTGGCTTCAAGGTCGGTGGAACTGAAAGAAAAGAATTTTAACTTCCCAGAGCTTGCTGTTTCCAGCGAGGGTCATGCAGGCTTTTTCCTGTGGTATCAACAAATTAAAGTGCAAATAGGTATAAATATGCACATACACAACATGCAAGTTTTAAAGGATTGAGAGGAGTTAAGAAGCAAACTGTTTGAAATCAAGATGTAACTTTTAACAGGAGAAGACGAGCTCAGCCACCTTCGTGGTCCTCTTCAAAGGCATTGTCCCCAAGGTTCAGGGGTCACTCACAGTTGCTTCATGCTTCACCACAACGGCCTGCTAGAGGCACCTGTACTCCACCGGCCATTCTAAGGAGGACCACGTACACCGAGAGAACAGTAGTATCATCAATCCCCTGTTATCCAGGGCCCAGATAGCAAACCGTTACAAACATTTCATTCATTTGGTTTTGTCTCTTCCATTATCTTTCTTTCTGTAGGTATTCTTGGACCTTCACCTCAGCCTCTGTTGTGTTTAGAGTAGGAAGGAATGGTAAGAATTACCATGTTTGCTTTGACACTGAAGAAAGCGAGGCTCAGAGAGTCTCAGGGCATCACTCTTGGACACAGATGTGTAAGTCATATACCTCCTCTAGGGGCTCCCTCCATCCCCCAATGGCATGGCCTGGTTATCAGAAATGTCCGCTGTTTGCCTGGATCATACTGCCCCTAGACATTCCTCCTTCAGCAGCAGAAATCTTCACACGGGTGTGAAAGAGAGAATTTTGAGGGAGAAACTCAGTGTACATGTAACCAAGCTTTTTTTCTTTTTTCCCCTAGCCAGGGAAGGTGGTGGTGGGAGAGTCATTTGACTCATCTTTCCTCCCACTGCATGTGGGATTTGGCTCAGGCTCTCAAACCATGTGGAAAGAGATTCATTCACCAGGTGCCACACCTACTGGAAAGGCTCACTCTGGAAATGAGGATAATGGAAGGGAGCAGAGTCACCTCCTGAGACGAGTGAGCAAGTTCCTCCCCTTATCCCTCAGGCTCCCGTGTACCTCCAGCCCTCCCTCACAGGTGCCTTTGCCCTCCCAGCAGAAGAGATGACAATGGAAACACTTTGGTTCCCTGGGGAATTCAGTGCTATCCCATTGAACAGCTCTGGGACCTGGCACCCAGCCCATTTCAAAAGAAATCCCAGGCTATTCATTAAGAACTAGCTTATGTTAGCAGCCAGGGATATGGCTATGAACATGTCTGGAATTACCTCCTCTAATAGGGGAATGAGATCACCCCAAAGCAACATCAGAGAAATGTTTGCAAGAAAAAACGAAAGCATGCTAAGGGTGACCCTAAAAAGGGGCTGAGGACAGTGAATGGTTCTTTCTCTGCCCCCCACCCCCCATATAAATCCTGCTTCTTTCACTTTTTCCCTGCTATGAGAGCCTTGATAACCAAGGAAGGAGGCAGGAGGAACCAAGGCAAAGAAGCATGCCATATCCTGGGTACTTGACTGATATTTGATTAAGAGAGGAAGGCAGGAATGCCGTGCCCACCGATTAAAAGTGGCAGGAGATTGATAATTAAGTATAATGCAAAGCTGTGGTGTCTCACCTCTCTATGTAGGACTGGAAGAAGAGAAGTCTGAGACAAAAGACTGAGGGAAGGTGATACGTAGAGAGAGACATACATGACAAAAGTCGCCAAGCAGAATAAAGTTTTAGATGTAGACATAGGGCCAATAGTAAGAACCTTCCTTACATTGGTTTCCTTCCCAGGCTTCATCATCCTATTCTTTTCCTTCGTAACACTTATTGCAAATTTTAATTTATATTTAGTTATAAGTTTAATCTTAGTTTCCACAACTAGGCAATGCCTGGCATAGCTTGCCCTCCAAGGTGTATTTATTGAAAGAATGAATGAATGACAAGTAGGGCTGGAAAAGTGAGGCCAGAAGATAGAACAGTGAATTCATCTCCTCTTGACTCCTTTGGGCAAAATCTCGAAGCATCCTTATTTATTGAACATGTATTATTTGCCACCATTCTACAAGTACTCTGTGATGTATCTCATTAGTCCTCCCAGCAAACCCATGAGGAAGTGTGTTCATAGGTCCCCAAGACCCCCCTCAGATTCAATGATTCAGTGGAAAGGCTCACAGAACTCAGCAAAGCTGTTACACTCACAGTTACAACTTTTTACAGTGAAAGGACACAAATTAAAGTCAGAATCAGAAAAAAACACATAGGGCAAAGTCCAGAAAAGACCAGTCACAAGCTCTCAGTTGTTCTCTCCCAGAGGGGTTATACAGACATTTATTTGACTCAGCAACAATACATGACAGCACTCATGAAGCACCTCCAACCGAGGACACTCACCCAAGACCTGATATCCAGGGTTTTTATTGGAGGTCGGTCAGGTAGGCATGTGGTTGACTTTAGTCTCCATCCAACTCCTTGAGAGGTCAAGGTTCTACTACGTGACTCAAGCTGCCCACCGTAAATCACATTGTTAGCTTAGACTCTCTGCTATGCCCCAAAGCCCCAAGTAAACCAAGTCTCTGAACCGGCAGGATATTCCAAGGGCTTAGAGATTGTCTCCCAGGTCAGCTGCCAAACCTTTCATTGGAACAGCGAGCATCTGAATAACCCAGACTTGCTGAGGGTAATGCACAGAGAGGTAGGATGCTGGTCCCAACTTGTGGATGACCTGAGCTAAGGATCATGAAGGCTAAGTGATTTGGTCAAAGTTACAAATGCCAGAATGCAAACATCCTCCTTGATGCTAACATCTGCGTTCTGTTACACCCTTGTATCTCCCTTAAACAAGTAAAATTATCTCTGAAGAAAAGAAATTCACACAGAGTATCTCATAAACCTGGCCTCAAATGTAAATGTCCAGATTCAGGGATTTCCATTGAGGAAGAGCATAATACTGTGAACCTCTGGTGATCTCAAGCCCCCAACTAGCAGATGGTCATGATCCTGTTGAACACTGGGGGGGTTCTTCCTTCTCACCATAGAAGACAAAATGTGTGCAAAAGGGCCAGCCAGCACTTTCTAATGTACACTCCATTGCCCAAAATCTGTTCCAAAAGGATTATCATGGTGAGGGAGAAAGGCAGCATGGCCCAGTTGGCTAAGCAGCGAGTAGGAAGTTAGGATCTAGGACAGTTAGTTGATCCTTTGTCTCACCAGTAGGGTAAAATCCCTTTATCTTACCCAGCATTCCCCAAGCCTGTTCTGCTAATCCTGCAAAGTGGTCCAGATGCAAATACAAAACCACATCGGCAGATAAAGCTCCTGAGAAGCCAGTCAGCAAAGAAATCTATGTGACTTTGTTTAACTCAACGTTTCCTGAACTTGAATATGGAACATTTTTTTCGAATGTGTGTAGGACCAAATTATTAAAAATCAGGACAATTTGGAAAATATCGCCAAAACTCTTTTTTATTTTCCAGCTTATGCCAATAAACCTACTTTCAAGTTATTATTATCAGTTATACTTATTAACCTTGAATATATCCCTCTCCTCCAGGAATGGCAATTTCTGGATATTTCTCGATTAATTCATTCATTCTTTAAGCATTTATCAAACACCGTCTAGTCTTCAGGTCTCAGAAACAGATACAGAGGAGTTTTAGACACACATCCTGAACTCTCCAAAGAGAATTCATAGCCCAGTGCATAGTAACTTGAGCCAAAGGCCAGGGTGTTTTTTTTCTTGGCTCCATTCTCTAGAGATGGGCGATCTCATGATCAGCTCAGGGAGGGAAGCAGTTAGCTCAGCATGTTGATTTTGCCCCACCTGATGCCAGGAGTAGAGAGAACCAGGCCAGATCCTTTCTAAAGCAGTGGGAAGTGTCACTAGTCATGGTGAAGAGCTCATTACGTGGTAATAAATGAAGTTCTCATCCCGGCTTGGCCTTTTCCTTTATACTGCGGTGGTTCTATTCCACTTGGGCTCCTTTTCTCCTACACTGTTATCAGTCCACATGCCTCCTTATTTTCAAATTGGAAATAAGCTCAGAGCTCATTAACAGCTATACCTCCTGCTGTTTCTGGATTCTACTATTTGGAGATTTCGTTGTTAGGTAGTCTTGTTGTTTCCAGGTTCTTAATATGTGCTAGTCAGGACTTATTCAAGTGTCAGAAAATAACTGAAGTAGTTTAAGTAATAAACAAAACATTGCAGATATGGTCTTATTTAACGAAGTATCCTTCAAGCACATCTGGATCTCGGCATTGAAATTTTATTGTCAAGGCTTTTATCTATCTAGTTCTCTTATCTATCTCTATCTCTTTCCTCTGCCTTCTGCAGCTTCATTCAGGAAGATGTGTCTATCGGTTGGGAAATACCACCACTAGTAGTCCAAGGCTTACCTCCTCAAGGCTTATGATCCAAGAGAGCGTTTATATATCAAACCTCAGAGAACATTCCACTTAGCCCTGTAGGAGGCAGTTGACTGCACTGCACAAAGCACTATGTGAGGGGCATTTGGGTCCCCTGGCTAGCCCGGGCCACAAACTCCTGTGTGTGTGGTATGACCGGAGTGAATGCCAGGCCTATCGGAAAAGGGAGAGAAAACATGTGGTTCCTCAGAGAAGGAATGCTTGCCAGAAGTTCACTACAAACGTTCATTACTACAAAATGCCACTGCTGCTAATGTCTCTGCATGACCTCGTTCCCATGTCTCTTGGTTCCATGCATTATCCCTCCATCAAAAGCATGGCCCTCGTGGCTTTCAGACCCTACTGTGGTGACAAATGAATAGACATAGAAGTCTTGAGCCTTTTGAATTATAGAAAAGGAAAGCTCTTTAGGCACATGCAGGCTTTCATTGGATTCTCTGGCTTTCAGAAAAACACCAGGAAAAAGAGTTTGGGAATGACCCAGCTTTGAGACCTCCACACCCACTTTATCACCATTCCCCCCTCGCACGTACACCTATAGAGACAGAAAACAATTGTGGGTGATAAAAGCTATTACTAACAATGTCACGGGTGATAGCTGATGTGGAACTCAGAGTCATTTTCCCCTGAGAGAACAGTTGAGAACTGGATAGAATCAACCAGCTGAGTCTCTTCAGGTGCTTAACTTTTATGTGAGGGCTCTGGAGTTCAATAATTCATGCTAATGCATCCAGCAGCAAGCAAATTGCATTCACACTCTATTCAGATTTTGATTTTGAAACAGAGCCCCAAATGAGTTTTATGATGGAAAAACATACTTGGTGACTTCAGCTGGATGAGAGAGAATGAGCGTGCGAGGAGCAGCAGGCCTTGAGGTCAAAAGAGCCAAGTCAGTCTTGGGGATGCCACACATTGGCTGTGTGACCTTGCATGATAACGTTGAACATCTCAGTACTTTTGTTTCTTCCTCAATACAACAGGGTGATGCTACCTACTTTAGAGGATGTTGAGATCATATGAATGACATAATATATAGAAATTGAAGTAAATATTTCTGTGAGACAAATTTCTGTGGCCCATCAGTACCACAATAAATGTTAATTGCCTTCCTCTCTTCAGATTCTTTCCCCCTCTCTCTGCACCTGACCCCGCCCAACTCAGTTTACAACAGGAAGCCAGTGGTTCCTGTAAGTATGAATGTAGAGCTGAGAATACCACGGCAGACTGAAGAGAAAGAAGGTGTTAAAAGTGGACTGACAATATGCTTCCACAATACTTACCTCTACTGAGGGGAGATGGAAGAAAGACAAAGATGGTCAAGCACTTAGTACTGTCTCAGGGTTTCAGAGTTCATGCATCTGCACAGAGATTTAAGGACTGTATGCAATTTCAGTTTTAATATACTTGCTTAGTAGTCATTAAAATACACTGCCACTTGCACTGGAATGTCTTCCAGAAAAGAGAGAAAAAAGGCAGATTAGCCATTCACAAAGCCTACAGCGATATTCCATTGCTCCCGTTTTAGTTAGAATAAGATGTAACTCAGACCAGGGGCATCAAACTTGGATGCTAAGGGAGCTTGGTAAAAATACAACCAAGAGATTCTGGTCAAAGAGGTTTAGAGATGAGGTCCAGGAATCTGCATTTTGGACATCTCCAAGGATTCTGTTATAGGTCAACCACAGACTTGAATTTGAAAAACACTGGCTGAGTGGTTAAGAGCTTGAGCTCCACAGGATAGACAAATCCCACCTCAAATTCTAAACCCACCACTGTCTACTTTCAGTTTTCTAATCACAGTTTGTCAAGATCTATTGTGGAGTACCTAGCACAATGCCTGGCATATGGGAAGGAACACTCACTAATACTAGCTATTGATACTATCATTATTATGCAAAGTTAAGGGGGCTTCAGTGTTTTTCTTTCCTTAATTTTTTTCATTCTTCCTTCCTTTTACAAATGCAAAATAACCATGCCTTAGGCAAGATGGATATTTATTTAGGTTCCAGACAAAAGTCTAGAAGTCAAAGTAGTCCAGGAATTGTCTGGCAGCTCTGCAATCCAGATTACTTCCTTCCCTCTTTCCCTGTGACCTTCATCCTCATTGTTCAAGATGGCAGCTAAAACTCCAGCAATCATGTCTGCATTGCACATAGCAAAATGCAGGAAAGGAAAGAGAAAATCAGTCTCTAGGGAATGACATGTCCTAAAAGTTGCTTATGCCCCACTGGCCAAAAAATTAGCTGCCTGGGGGAGGCACAATTCCAAATGTGACAAGCGTTCCACATGGCCATGTACCCCCCAAAAATGTGATTTATATTACAATGGAAAATTGGAAGAAGAGGGGACAACTATTTTTTTTTTAAAGATTTTATTTATTTGACAGAGAGAGATCACAAGTGGACAGGGAGGCAGGCAGAGAGAGAGAGAGAAAGAGAGAGAGGGAAGCAGGCTCCCTGCTGAGCAGAGAGCCCAATGTGGGACTCTATCCCAGGACCCTGAGATCATGACCCGAGCTGAAAGCAGAGGCTTAACCCACTGAGCCACCCAGGTGCCCGAGGGGACAACTATTAAACTAGGAGTTTAACAGATTCAGGTCATTCTTCAGAAATCCTGTGCTCTCATTCTGCTTCTACTTGTTTATTTCTCAGATAAGAAACTTCTCCAAGAAGGTAGTTGCATGGTTTGTTGATGATCCCACTCAGCTTGGCTTATTTTCTTCCTAAATTGCTCCCATATCTTTCACTTCTTATTCCCCAGTTTCATTCATTTTCTTTCTACTGTCCACTTTTTTTTCAAATTTTTTAAAGTAGTTTTGCACACCCAACATGGGGCTCAAACTCATGACCCAGAGATCAAGAGCTGGATGGTCTACTGACTGAGCTAGCCAAGCACTCCCCTACTGTCCAATTTTAATAGACAATATAATTATTTCATTGTAGAAGAGTTAGAAAATATGGCTAAGCACTTAGGGAAACCATTTTTTTAATATTCAAAAGTATCAACACTTAGCAATAACCACTCTTAAAATGCTGATATAGGGGCGCCTGGGTGGCTCAGTGGGTTAAAGCCTCTGCCTTGGGCTTAGGTCGTGATCCCAGGGTCCTGGGATTGAGCCCTGCAACCATCCGGCTCTCTGCTCAGCGGGGAGCCTACTTCCTCCTCTCTCTCTGCCTGCCTCTCTGCCTACTTGTGATCTCTGTCGAATAAATAAATAAAATCTTTAAAAAAAAATGCTGATATATGGGGCGCCTGGGTGGCTCAGTGGTTTAAGCCTCTGCCTTCAGCTCAGGTCATGATCTGGGGGTCCTGGGATCGAGCCCCACATCAGGCTCTCTGCTCAGCGGGGAGCCTGCTTCTCCCTCTCTCTCTGCCTGCCTCTCTGCCTACTTGTGATCTGTCTCTGTGTCAAAGAAATAAATAAAATCTTTAAAAAAAAATGCTGATATAGCCATCCCAGGTAAAAATATACATATGTACTTACAATGAAAGCCTAGTTTTTTTTGTTTGTTTGTTTGTTTTTAATTTTATTTTTCCTAGTTTTTATTTATAACAAAAACAACTGTTTTTAACCTCTTCTATTATACTTAGTATATATCATGAGTAATTGTCAATGTTATTAATTATAGATCCACATCATCAATTTTAATGGCTACAGGGTTTTCCATAATTTATTCAACCAATTCCATTTATAATATCCACAGCACTGTGCTAAACCTCCTAGTGCACACGTCTTCACTCACTTGTCCACTAGTTTCCCAAGGATGAGTTGCATTCCTGTGGTTTTCTACCTCCCTGGGCTCTCCTTACTGTGTCCAGGGTCTAGCGGAAAAAAAACACTGCTCTAACATCCCATCAGCAAGGACTGCTCAGGTCTTGTCTCTACCTCTGAAATGCTTGAAATTCCTTTTCAAATGAACATTGCAGACTCAGAAGGTTCCAGGAGAACTGAAATACTGCCTGCTTACCTCCCCTTATGAATAGCAAGATTGCCCCTGAGAGAGGGGGCTACTTTCCCCCACTGCTGAGGGAAGCACAAAATACAATACAATCCCAGGCGACATGAAGGACTAATAAACGTAAGCTACTAGAACTTACAGTCTGGGGTGCCTGGGTGGCTCAGTACGTTAAAGCCTCTGCCTTTGGCTCAGGTAATGATCTTAGGGTCCTGGGATAGAGCCCCACATGGGCTCTCTGCTCAGCAGGGAGCTTGCTTCCCACCCGCCCCCCGCCCCCGCCTGCCTCTCTGCCTACTTGTGATCTCTGTCAAATAAATAAATAAAATCTTAAAAAGAAAAAAAAAAAGAACTTGCAGTCTGCCACTCTTGACTTCAAGCAAAACCAAAGTGAGGCTGTTTCTGCGTGTAGAAACCAGTTCCGATTAGGGAAAAAAAAAATGCACTTTACTAAAACAATTATTTAGAGAGACAACTAACAAATGACAGTTCTTTAGCTGATTTTTTTTAAAAGCAATGATTGATTTCTGACTAATTCTTTGTCTCAGTGCTTCCTAATGATCCAAACACTAATGACGTTTACACTTTTTGGAGGCAGCTGAAGACAAATTATGTTGCATCACTGCCATATAGCACTTTCTTTTTTAAAAAATTACCTTACTTATATATATATTTTTTTATTTTAGTAACCTCTACACCCAGTGTGGGCTTGAACTCACAACCCCGGGATCAAGAGTTGCATGCTCCTCCAACTGAGCCAGCCAGATGCCCCTCCTATAGTACTTGTATTTTCAGGGACTTTTCACCTCAATTTACTACCCATCAACCCTGAGGAATAGGTAGAACTGATATCATTAGCCTTTCCTTATTATAGCCATCCTGTAAGAGATGCCATTTAATGGGCCCATACTATGTATCAAGCAATATGCTAAATACATTACAAATATTTAGGGCACCTGGGTGGCTCAGTTGGTTAAACATCTGCCTTCGGCTCATGTCATGATCCCAGGGTCCTGAGATCAAGCCCAGCATCAGGCTCCCCGCTCATCAGAGAGTTTGCTTCTCCCTCTCCCTCTGCCCCTCATCCCTGCTTGTGTTCTCTACTTCTCTCTTTCTCTCTCAAATAAAATCTTTAGAAAATGCATTATAAATATTTAGTCTTCATGACTACCCTAATGAAGTACATATTTTGTTATTACGACATTTTATAAGTGGATATGATTTATGACACATTAAATGACATGACTGCGGTCACATGAAAGGAAAGAGGTAGAGCCAGAATTCCCAATCAGTATTCAGGCCCCCAAAAGAGTCACTGACTCACTCAAGTCCACACAGTTGTGGAAGTCCAAAATCCTGTTCCCTGCATAGTGATTAATAAGAGGGGCTCTGGCCCCCGCCCCTCTCTGTCTTCTCTGCGCTGGGAGCAGCTCTTCTGCCAACAGCCCCTTGTCTCCTGAAAATGTACACCGGTACAAAGTTCGTCTCCACCTACTTCTTGGGAAGGAGCACCTCTCAGCGTTGAGCTGGTCACCAGCTACAGTGGTGCTAAAACCCCTGGAGACACCTTATAAGACCATCAGCAGCTTGACAGCCCCACGTCCCCTGACCTCACTCATTCCTAGCCACAGCTTCCCAACAAGCGCCATTGCAAGTGACATCAACACAGCAGCCGAGTTCACTGGGGCTGGGGCTGCCATGGTAGGGGGGCTGGCCCCAGGGCTGACTTTGGGACTGTTTGGGAGCCTCGTCATTGCTTATGGCAGGAATCCCTCTCTGAAGCAACAGCTCTTCTCCTGCACTGTTCTGGGCTTTGCACTCTTGGAGGCCATAGGGATCTTTTACCTGCTGGTGGCCTTTCTCATCCTCCTCACCATGTGAAGGAGCTGTCTCCACCTCCCTTAGGTTTTCCTCCAGTGTCTCATCTGCCATGTATGTCCCTTTCCCTATCCCTCCCCAGGCAGCCTGCAGAAAGTGGTTGACTCAGGGTTTGACAGAGGGAAGACAAATAAACACTGTATTAATAAGAAAAAAAAAAAGAAAAGAAAAAAGAATAGGGACTCTGAAATCCTGTAGCCTGAGTTCAAACCCCGTATCTTTGCTTTCCCAGCTGGATCCCCATAGGCAAGGTACTAACCCACTCTGTGCCTCAGTTGCCCTACTTAGAAGAAGGGGTAATAAGAATGTCTATCTCAAAGGTTCAAGAAGATGATCCACATCCAGCAGTAAGCACATGGGAAGTGCTCAGTGGGCAGTTTTACTGTTATTCCTTCTGTCCCCCTCGCCTGTGAGCTAAGGATACATTTCATTGGTCTGTGCCACTGCAGGTGCCACGAGCAAAGGCCGTATGTAACTACCGAGGGCAGAATCCTGGTGACCTGAAGTTTAATAAGGGAGATGTCATCCTTCTCCGGAGGCAGCTGGATGAGAACTGGTACCAGGGGGAGATCAATGGAGTCAGTGGGATCTTCCCAGCCAGCTCCGTGGAAGTCATCAAGCAGCTGCCCCAGCCACCCCCACTTTGCCGAGCTCTCTACAACTTCGACCTACGAGACAAAGACAAGAGTGAGAACCAGGACTGCCTGACCTTCCTCAAGGTAAGATTCTGGGCACCCATGGAGATCACGAGAGACTACAGAGAGACTGTGGCAGAACCTGGAGTTGTATAATACTTGCTGATTTTAAAAAAGTATACGTATTTTCACATGCATGTTTATATGTAGATATGTGTGCACATGTATGTAATGTGTGTGTGTGTGTGTGTGTGTGTGTGTGTAATTCAAAACTAGATGGAAGTTGCCAGAGAAATTAAATGAGAATTTGATGGAAATCCTTAAGCCTTACCTCTTGCAATGACAAAAGTAAGTATTCACTCATTCACTCACTCATTCATTCTATAGTCATTCTTTTTTTTAATTTAATTTAATTTAATTTTATTTTTTTTTAAAGATTTTATTTATTTATTTGACAGAGATCACAAGTAGGCAGAGAGGCAGGCAGAGAGAGAGAGGAGGAAGCAGGCTCCCTGCTGAGCAGAGAGCCCAATGCGGGGCTCGATCCCAGGACCTTGGGATCATGACCTGAGCCGAAGGTAGAGGATTTAACCCACTGAGCCACCCAGGCGCCCCATCATTCATTCTATAGTCATTCTTGAGTACTTCTTCTTTGCAGGCACTGGGGATGCAGTATGAAAAAGTCACAGTTCCTGCCCTCAGGCAGACTAGTGGGAGAGAGAGATAAGCGGACAAAAATTTACAAATACATTTTGACAATGTGCTGGGCAAAATACAGCTCTTACCTCTTTATGTATCTGTAAGGCATTCTTGGTGGCCAACTTCTGAGGCTCTCATTCCACTCTTTACAACATTCTATTTTATTATAAACATTGTATTCAAAGCCCTCCAAACACACAGTAAGATAATCATACCTTTATATATGAATAACCTCTTACAAGATAATATTTTCCAAGCACATTAATTACCCTAATATTTTCTTGCCTCTTTTTTTTTTTTTTTTAATCAGATAATTCCTCACCGTGTGCAAGTAACAACACTTTTTCTAAAGTCTGGACTACTTTAATTCTCTGTATTCTGTATTTATTATTCCTTAAACATTTAAATTCCTTCACAGAGGCCAAAGTTGGGGTGATTTTTACTCTTTGCTGTTTGCCATAAGTGCATCAAGTACTAGAAGTGGCTCTCGTACAGTAGCTCAGAAAAGGTCTTCTATTTTGTAAAAGATTTTTACTCCACCACCATCAGAAATGAGATTTATTTCACATTGCCTCAAACTAGATAACATCACTGTCCTCCATATTTTGAAATATTGATCATTATTGTCTTGGCACCTCAGAGTGAGTTCCTCTCACTCATGGCCACCAAGAATGCCATGGAAGGTCATTCCATGACCCAAACTGCAATGTCTGTGCTTCAGTGACACTTAGAGGAAGGGCAGTTTAATCCCACAGATATTTACTGAGTATTTACTTTGTGCCAGGCATTAAGCACTGAGCTCTGGAGACACCACTGGAAGAAGGCAGAGGCAGGAATCATTATTTGTATTTTTGCCGCTCTCTGGGAATTTGCAAAATTTGTAAAAACTTACTCCACCTGCCCATTCATTCACTGAGCCCATCCATGTGCCAAGCTGCCCACTGGGGGATAAAATGATGTACCATTGTCCCTACCCTCACGGAGCTGGCAGACTAGTGGAAGGAACAGACAGATGAATGGGAAATTATGACAAAGGAAACAGAAGAGAGGATTTGATCTTCTGGAAGCTTTGGAAGGCTGCGACTACACTAGGAAATTTCATGGTCTTCCTAAACTCAGCAAGTCCAAATTAAACCCAAGCTCTTCCCTCCCAAAAGCTGCTCTTGTCCTAGTGTTTTCTATCTCAGTAGATTGTACAATTTTTTAAAATAAATTTTATTTATTTATTTACAGAGAGAGAGAGAGCACAAGTAGGCAGAGCAGCAGGTAGAGGAAAAGGGCAGGCTCCCCGCTGAGCAAGGAGCCCAACGTGGGGCTCGATCCCAGGACCGCAGGATCCCAGGATCGTGACCTGAGCCGAAGGCAGTTACTAACCAACTGAGCCACCCAGGTGCCCCTAGAGTGTACAATTTACTCACACATTCACTTATTCATGCATGGACAATTCATTGAGAAATATTTACTGAATGATTACTAAATGGGAACCACTGTATTGGGCGCTGGGGACACAGAAATGAGCAGAGCAGACAGAGGCCCTGAACACATGGAGTTTATAGTCTGCTGGGGTAGACAGGCCTTAAAAATGTTATAACCTATAAATGTGTCGTCGTAAATTGTGATGGGGTAGAGAAAGCTAAGAAAAAGTGTAATGCAATAATGAACTCAGATTTGGATTTACTAAATTCCTGAGAGACATGAATCAGAACTTGAGAGCAACTGGTGGATAGATATTCAGATTTGGACTGACGAACAGGTATGGAAGTGGAAAGGCATTCCTGATATGGTATACAGCGAAAAATCAGTGTGTCCTCTAGGACTTCTTTTGTATGAAATATAAGGCTAGGCAAATGAATGTATATATACGCATTTACTAGGAGTCATAACAGTGGGTACCGCTTGCTAGATGATGGGTAAGGGCACAAAGGAGGCTTGTGGGTGCTGGAAATGTTCTGTATCTCTTGATCCGGATGGGGTTTCATGAATATAGTGGGTGTTAACATTCATCAACCTTTACATCCAAACTTTATGAACTTTATTGTATGTGTGTTTGTTTCCAGCAGAGTTTTTAGGAATCAGTGTATTTATATGTATATATGTTTTATCTTCATAGAGAAGAATCGGGGCATGTTTTATCTTCATAGAGAAGAATCGGGGCGGGGGGTTGTTAACAATGGCTGTATCTATATTGTGGTAGAATTACTTGTTTTGTTTACTATATTTTCTCATGTCTCTAGAAATCTACATGTAATTTTTTTTTTTAAGATTTTTTTATTTTTGACAGAGAGAGATCACAAGCAGGCAGAGAGGCAGGCAGAGAGGCAGGCCGAGGGAGAGGGGGGAAGCAGGCTTTCCACCAAGTAGAAAGCCCGACACGGGGCTCGATTCCAGGACCCTGAGATCATCACCTGAGCTGAAGGCAGAGGCTCAACCCACTGAGCCACCCAGGCGCCCCTATATGTAATCTTTTATAATAAGAAAGTTTTGAATAAAAAAGCCACCTTACATTTGATACATTAAAAATTGAATGGGGGGGGACGCCTGGGTGGCTCAGTTGGTTGGGCCACTGCCTTCAGCTCGGTTCCTGATCCCGGTGTCCTGGGATCGAGTCCCACATCGGGCCCTCCGCTCAGTGGGAGCCTACTTCTCTCTCTGCCTCTGCCTGCTTGTGTGCTTGTGCTCTCTCTCTATGACAAATAAATAAATAAAAATCTTAAAAAAAAAAAAAAATTGAATGGGGCGCTTGGCTGGCTCAGCCCATGAAATGTGCAACTCTTGATCTCAGGGTTATGAACCTGAGCCCTATGTTGGATGCAGAGATTACTTAAAAATAAAAACATTTTTCTAAAGTTCAATAGGTTCTGAAAAGTCTTCAAAATTAGAATGAAATTTATTCTTCCTTTTGCTAAGCTAAAAAATTATCTCCCTATGGCTCCCATATTGATTTTTGCATCAGATTAATATAAACCAAAGCCCAGATTCTGCTGGTGATTGAAAATTAGAAACATTTCCAAATTTTCTTTTGGATTCCACTGGTCCTCCCAATTATTTCTACTCCTCTTGCAGTCTTCGTGATTCAAATGCTGCCCTTTATAGAGGAAGATTTTATCAATAAATTATGTAAGAGTTACATTTCTTATACTTTACACCATCCGGGATTCCACGCTAGTCTCCAGTGAAAGCTTTCACCATCTGAAAACCAAGAGCAGATGCTGACCTTGAGACTTTGTCTCTTTCAGGACGATATCATCACTGTGATCAGCCGAGTGGATGAGAACTGGGCAGAAGGCAAGTTAGGGGATCAAGTGGGCATCTTCCCGATCTTGTTCGTAGAGGTACGTGAATTTCAAGTCTACATCAGATGCACGCTCACCAAAATACACACGCGCCACAGGGATGCCTGACAAAAATGCCTTTTTGACAGGAGGCTTATTCTAGAAGTTAACTAAGGTCTCCAAAGAAAAGATGCCAGAAGGTAAAACCCATTTCTGGGGACTTTTTATTCTGCTGATAAGAGTATAAATTGTGTGATTTCTCATGCTCACACTCAAATAAACCTGTATCCGTAACATTAAAAACCTCCATCTCCTTTGATTCAGCAATTCCACATCTGAGAATTTATTGTAAAGAAATGTTCAAATAACTATGCAAATTTATATGTACAGAGCATTCACCACAGCCTTGTGTATAATGGTGAAAAGACAGAAATCATCTAATTATCCAGCAATAAGGATTTCATTGTTAAAAATTATGGTGATGAAAAGATACATACCCATGAAAAATAATGTTAAAGAAGAATATTCAATATCATTAAGTATTTGGTATTATGGAAAGAGGCTTATGATTTTTTGGTAAGTAAACTGAGTTTAATGGGTATGGAGTTTTGGATTAGGAGATCAGAAAGTCCTGAAGATCTGTTTCACAACAATATGAATTATATTCAACACTACTGAATCATATACTTTAAAACGGTTATTAGAAAAATGAAAAAATAAAAATAAATAAAACTGTTATTAGGGTAAATTTATGTCATGTGACTTTTATCACAATAAATAAATGGAACTGTATGAAACTAGGTTTATAAATATGTGTGTATATATAAATAGAGGCCTGAAAGAATATGTACTAAAATATTAACAGTGGTGATCATGAGATAGTGAAATTCTAGATAATTTTCCTATTCATCCGTAATTTGTATCCTATAAATCTGATAGGATCATATTGATATATTCTTTCTGGGTTTTTTAAAGCTACTTTAAAAAGAAAACAAAGGAAGAGCACATGCTAGACTCCATCTACCTACTTCTCAAATGTAATACTATAACCTGGAGTTCCTAACCTCCGTGTCCTGGAGCCTCACCCTAGCTTGAGGCAGGTCATTACAAATTTAAAAGAGGTTCCATTGTTTAACTGCATTAACTGGATGCTTACCGGGCACAAAGCATTAAAAGTGAGCAGTGGGGAGCTACAAATGCAGTAAGAGGCATGCTTTCCACCCTCTAGGAAGGTTGGGTGAAAACAGACAAAGGAATAATTAAAGATACAGGGGGACGAGTTCTTTCATTCTTAAGAGCCAAAACAGGTTCTGAAGCAAATGGTGTGCCCAGAACACTATCCAACTTGCAAGGTTCTCCACAACTCTTTCCACTCAGTTAATATCGAAGGGATGAAAAATGGAAGGGAAGGAAAGAGGATGAGTCCTGAGAGGCTGGTCTTCTTACAGTCTCTAGTAAACAATATTCTCATTATCAGTGCTTTTCCTCTTGCTGAGGCCCCTTTGAGGCACACACACCCAATTCTCTCCACCTGTTCAAATCTCACTTGGGTTACAAGGCTCAACTAGAAGCTTGGCTTCTTCCATAAAATTTCACCACTAATTGACCACTCAGTTGTCTCTGTCTTCTCTAAATACCTAATGGCTGTGCTCCTTATACTGCACAGGCTAGACTAACACAGAACAAGTACTATGTAAAAAAAATTAGCTAGTTCCCCTAGCCCCATCTGTCTTCAAGGTAGCTGAGAATTACCGGGGAGCACAAGGACTGTTTAGTAAATACCATGATCTTTGCCGTATCATAAAAAGTTTGGACTTGATCCAGAAGTCAGTAGACACCATCGAAAGATTTTAAGGGACCCAGGAACTCTATCAGACATGGGTTTATTAAAGACTGCTCTTCTGGCTACAGTGGGAAGAATAATTTGAAGAGGAGAGCAGAAAAAGCAGAAATACCAGTTAGGAGGCCAGTGTGTGCATGGCCCAGTTACAAGATGACAGTGGGTTGGACCAGGAAATGGGAAATAAATGGATGGATTCAAACACCAATTAGGAGGTAGATCCACAGGACTTGAATGTTGACGGAAGTGAGGAACAGGGCAGAAGAACTGGTCAAGAATGCGTGCCTCACTTTCTGCTTTATATCTGCTTGGGTTAGTGGTGGAGGCATTTGCTGGGTCAAGTAGCATTTGCTAAAGAGGGACAGTTAACAGTTAACGTGGGGAGACAGTGGTTAAGTCTCCAAGGACAGAGATCAGCTACAGTTAATACCTAGCTGGATATATAGGAGGTGGTTCAATTTTTGCATTTTAGAGTTTGCACGGTCCCCTGCATTATTTCAAGATGCTTCTCCATAGCTCTGGGGGCGGGGGGGGGGAAGGACCATTGGTTTTATTATGCATCTCTGATACCCTTTTTTCCAAAACTTCTACGTTTAATGATTATTCATTTGTACATTCTCCCCACTACTTCACCTCTAAAATTAGCGATTACAAGAACCCTCAAGATTATCATCAAACTAGCCATTGCTTCATTTGTTCTCCTAATTACGAGGAGGGGAAAAGGATAATCAAGTGGTTGCTCTAATCTGGGAACCTGATTTTCAAAAATTACTTGAAATCTTAATTGAGCTTTTTAAAGCAGTACTTAAATTTTTGACTCCAGTCATTTCATTAAGAGTAGCACTTGCTGAGAACTCTTTAAATAAGTTTTGAATTACTAGTGCCAAGCAAAGCAATAGGAAAGAAGGAAAGCTTTCTTGTAAGAGTGACGTGGGTTTTTGGGTTGTTGTTGTTGTTGTTGTTTTTTCTGAACAAACAGGATTTTTCTTGTTAACGTATCATTTGATTTATTGAAGAGCACCTGGATAAAAAGGTGGTAAAACAAATGCTGAGCTTAGACCCATTCCTGTCAGGACTTCTCCAGTGAGCCCTGCCTGGATTATGTGAACCTTGCTCAGCCCAACGAACCTCAAGGAGATTGTTTCAAATGAGTGGGTACAAATTTAAGAGCTGTGCAGTCCTCCCTCAACTGAGCTATTAATCATGTTGGCAGAGCACAGGGCAGACCAAGAGTCACACTGAGTCCTTTGTCAATGTTTCTGATGAAAACAATGAAGGTGTTGCTCACCTGTGGACAGAACAATTAGGTAGAAGCAAAAATAAAAAAAGAAAAAGAAAAAAAATCAGTCTATTTCATTGTACCTGTGAATGACCGTAAAGAACTTTACTCATTCAACTCAGAGAATATATATTGTCCTCTTACCGAATGAACAATGGAGGGATCGGTGCTCTAGGGCACGTAAGACCTTGTCCCCTCTTCCAGACTGCCATCAGAGCTTGCCTAAACAATTTCTGGAACTTCCTAGCTGGTCTCCCTACTTATGGGCTGGCACTTCCAAATAACATCCAGAATGAGCTTTTATGTGTTTCTTTTTATTTGCATACTGTAGGATTTACTCTTTTTGGTGTCCACTTCTACAAATTTTGGTAAATACATACACCACCATCAAGATAATAGAGTAGTCCCAACACCTCCCCCCAAAATACAACAGCATGCAGACTCTCTGTAGCCAGCCCCTTCCCTGACTCCCAACTGCTGGCAGTGCTGATCTCATTCCTGCTCCAGTAATTTCCCTTTTCCAGAATGTCCTATCAGTGGAATCATACGGAATGTAGCCTCTGAGTCTGGCTTCTTTCACTTAGCACAGAGCATTCTGGACTCATCCATGTTGTTAGGTGGATCCGCAGCTTGTCCCTCTCTATTGACGAGCCATGATCTACTGTATGGATGTGCCAGAGTTTGTTTGTCCGTGCACCAGTTCAAAGACAATGCATTTATTTCCAGTTGTTAGCAACTATGAGTAAAGTACTATAAACATTTGCATACCAATTTCTGAGTGGGCCTAAGTTTTCATGTCTCTTTAGTAATTACGTGGGAGTGGGCTGGCTGGGTCAGATGCTAAGTGTGGGTTTAACTTGGTAAGAAACTGCCAAACCGTAGCATGAGCTTTTAAAAGCATAAATCAGATCATGTTATTCCTCTATCTAATCCTGCCAGAGGCTTCCTATTACACTTAGAATAAACTTGAAGCCTCCCAGGACCTCTGGGACCCAGTCCTTGCCTGTCTCTTTGACTACCTGCTCCTCACTCTCTCTGTTCCAACTTTTGTTTTTCTCCTGACTTTTTCTCAAATAGACTGTTTTTTACCTCCTTAGGATCTTTCCATTAGGATATGATCCCTCTGTCTGGAATATTCTTACCCCCATATTCACATGGCTAGTTCCTTCGTGTCATCTGTGTCTTGGTTAAATGTCATCTCCTCAGTGGGATTTCCTTGACACACACACACCCCCCCAGTAGGCACCTCCCCCTGCCACTCTCTATCACTTCAAAGCCCTTCTTTCTTTTTTGTTTTTTTAAGATTTTATTTATTTATCAGAGGGAGAAGCAGGCTCCCCATGGAGGAAGGAGCCTGATGCGGGACTTGATCCTAGGACACTGGGACCATGACCTGAGCCGAAGGCAACCGCTTAACCGATCAAGCCACGCAGGCATCCCACAAAGCTCTTACTTCTATCTGATATTCTCATGTTTTGTTGTTTACTGGCTATGCCATTTATAGATCACCCCTTCTGGTCCACAGCTCTCTCATCTGTAAAGTAGACATAATAATGCCACTTCCCTACCTAATGATTTTCTCTTTCACAATATTACAAGCTTCTTGAGGTCGGAACTACCTCCTCTTTAAAATTTTCGTTATTGGTGGGACACCTGGGTAGCTCAGTCGGCTAAGTGGCTGCCTTCAGCTCAGATCATGATCCCAGCGTCCTGGGATCGAGTCCCACATTGGGCTCCTTGCTCATCGGGGAGCCTGCTTCTCCCGCTGCCTCTGCCTGCCTATGCTCCCTCTTGCTCCCTCTCTCTCTGAGCAAAAAAAAAAAAAAAGCTTTAAAATTTTCGATATTGGCTATTTTAGTCCTTTGCCCATTGTCATAAGAAGTTCTTAAATGGGCAAATTCCCTTTTACCTTTATAGTTGAATCTCTACATTAGAATGAGACTTGTGGCTTTGGAGGGCAACTTTGTCAGCGTATTTCAGCCTTCTGAAGGAACTGAGCTCAAAATACAGCACAGTTGGTGGTTGTCCCAGAGCTAGGACTAGATTGCAAGAGCTGGCTTTTTTATTTTCAGGAATTTTGCTAGCTACTTGTAAACCATTGGTAGATATTTATACCATAGAAATTAGTAAACTCTACGAAATAGGGCTCGTTCTTTTCTTTTTCTTTCCTCTTCCCTTTTCCTGATTTACCAGCGTATCACGGACTAAGAGGTATGGAATAGGAAAGAATGGTGGGGAGATGAAAGTGTTCAAAGGAAGTAGTGAAAGCTGGTCTTAGCTTAAAGATTCAAAGTTCCGGACAGATTGACATTCTGGTGCAGATGCTTCTCAAATGTATAAACCTGAGCAACTTTCACATACACATGATTGCACAGACACTCACTGTGCACCTCTGGGGAGTAGAGTAGAGATGGACTGCCCTCAGGTAGCTACCAGTCAGGGCGTGGGGGCCAGGAATGGAAGGGAATTGATTGCAGGGCAGTGTGTAAAGTGCCCCAGTGGGAAAGCACACGGGCCGCAGCCTACCCAGGGGCATTCAGGAGAGGCTCAAAGAGGAAAAGGGTAGGGGTGTGCCCGGGAGAAATGGGAGAAGGAAGACTGCTCCTAGTCGGTGAAGAGTATCATGGCTTATTTTTTAACTCCCATAGACCACAGTAAAGAATAAAAGCAATACGTGCTTTGAAAGGGAGTCATCAGGGTGTACTGATACAGCAAAGTAATTGGGACATATCGCTAAAAGATGGAAGTTGACCAAAGATGACTGTGGCATCTGAACTCGTGTCAGACTAACCTGGGTAGGACTTAGCTGCTCACACTAGATCAGGAAGCTAACTTGTCATGGACTTTCTGTGTTTCCAGCCCAACCTCACTGCAAGACACCTCCTAGAGAAGAACAAAGGCCGGCAGTCAGCCCGCACAAAGAACCTGTCCCTGGTGCCCTCATCCTCCCGAGGCAAAGCAGCCAACACACCCATGCTGCGAAGGGGCCCTGGGTCCAGGAGGAAGGGGCCTGGGCAGTTCTCCATCACAACAGCGTTGAACACTCTCAACAGGATGGTTCATTCTCCCTCGGGGCGCCATATGGTGGAGATCAGCACCCCAGTGCTCATCAGCTCCAGCAACCCCTCTGTGATTACCCAGCACATGGAGAAAGCAGACCTTCCTCCCAGCTCTGTGGGACAGGTAGGAAACACACCATTGGGATCAGGGCATATTGATATTAGGCGGGTCACGCACACCGTCTCACAAGGAATACTGGATATTTAGTACCTGCTGAGCATCCATAACGCATTAATAGTAACTACTGCCGTGTGTATTACATGTCAGAGCTGCAGACGCATGATCTCCTGTTGTCCTTGAAACAGCCTCTTGAGTTAGGTGTCATTACTGTTATCCCCAATTTACAGGTGAGAAAACTGAGGCCAAGAGGAGTCAAACAACTTGCCAGATCCTCACAGATACTTTGCTTTCCCATGCCAAAAGCCACAACATGGTTCCTGTCCCTTAAAGAACTTCCCTTCAAAAAATGGCACCCGTTTTCCCGAAAGGATTTTGGCATCACAGTTAGAGATTGACTTTTCTGTCCTATCGCATCATGTGGAAAGGAAGGAAAAGAGAAAGGGAAACTGCGGGTTACTAGGTATTTTCAGGACTGGCTACATAATCCGCAGGGCCCAGTGCAAAGTGAAAACAAGATAATACATGCAAAGTGCTTAGCACAATGCCTGGCACGTTACGAAACACCCGATGAGCACTAGCTCTTCCTGCTATTATTATTAAGCTCAAACACTGAATTGCCAACTAAAGGGAGTGAAGAGTGTGGCAACCCAGAAGCAGAAGTACTTTTAACAGCAAGTGGCTATTTAGGTTGAAGGGTACTTGGAAAGATGAAGGACTGGAGGTAGGAGGCAAGGTAATTAAGAACAACTACATGTTGGGGATTCTGCTGAAAACACTCTTTGGAACGATGCAGGTGGCAACTTGAAAGGACAAACTTCAACTTGCACTGATGTGTTTTTTTGAAGCTGTAAATCTTGTTTTAAAACATGACTCTCTACCTTGGGATTAAAGGACTTAATTGGACTCTAATCCCTTTTTAAAAAGACAAGGAGGAGGAGAAAGTCAAGGGCTTCTCAAAGACCCGTGTGCTGGTCTGAAACGAAAACAATCTCCGTCTGTGACATTTTCTGTCGTACACCACTGTCTGGATCTCGAAGAGGCTGACTGCTCAGGTGCCTCAGCCCACCAGCTGCGCGACATACACTCACTCTCACACACACACACACACACACGCACACACATGCACACACACACGTACATCTTCCCCTCCACGTACTCTCTCCTAATGTAAAGAACCAAAAAGTTCCCTTCCTACACACACATTCCAGATGCTTTTTTACAAGTACATACATGCTTTGTGCCCAAAGTTCTCCCTCCACCACAGATACACACACGTGCACGCATGCACGTGCACACACACACACACACACACACTAAAATGAGGGGCCCAGTGACTTATAATTAAGCCAAAGACTAACTGAATTTTTCTGAAACCGTTTTTTATAGAGAGAGCTGGATATAGGAAGTACAGCCCACACTCAGTAGATAGAAGCAAGCTCACTCAGCTCTAAGTTGGTTTCCCAAAAGATTGAGCCAAGAGTCACTTTTCATGTGCCTTTATAATTCTTCTTTCCAATCATTTGCCTCATCTACAGAGAGGTTGGACCAGAGTGGAGAATCCTAGCAGGATTGAAAACAAATAGTATCCCCCCCCACAAAAAAAAGTTTTAATAAAAAAGATAAAATAAATAGTATTTTTTTCTAGTTTTCACAGATGGTGAGACTTCCAAAGTAGGGCATATGCTAGTCCCAGGGAATCTATGCACAGTATTGATAGCCTTTCTCAATTCAGATGGCTGTGGATTGTAAGTATTTCTACATGTTTGCCCGGGTGTTGTCAAAAACACTCTTAAAAGGCTTCACTTAATAAGCTACATCTAAAGAAGGGTAAAAAATTGAGCAAATGACAAGTTCTTTTGCTTTTTTCTCTAAATCTTTTCAAGCTTCCCCCCCCACCTTCCCCATCCCACCACCCTGCACAGTGCCTAGTCCCTAGTAGGCACTCCAAATCAAGGAATCAAGATATTTGACTTAAAAATCTGGGCAGATGCTAGTGACGGATACTCAGACAGGAAAGACTGGAAGAGGAATGGTTTCTTCTAGAAAGCTCAGACAGGTCAGTGTAACTCTTTCAACCAATAAACATCTGTTGGGTGCTTACATTTTGCTAGTAACCATAGTGAATACTGGGGATTCTACTACCAAAACAACAAGAACAGCAGCAATATTCCTGACCACTTACTGAGACTAATATGATTGATGGATGGAGAAATAGGATGATATCCTCTGACAGCAAAGTCTTTTATTTGCTGCTGGTCTCCTAAGTCCTACTCTCTATCCTAAAACGTGATAAGAGCCTTTGTAGGGGAGATACTATCAACACTTTACAGCAAGGTAATTAAGTCCCCCCCTACCCCGCAAAAATGGTATGGTCACAGTCCATGTAATTAGTAAACAGTGAGAGTCTGGATTAACCCTAGAGTTGTCTGATTCTCGAACATACACTCTTGTCACTACACTATGCCATCAACAGAGATGTCATCAGGCAACGCTATTAGGATGTTCGTGTAGTTCAGCTTGGATGTCCATAGCCTCCCTCCTCTCAGACCCTTCACCAGTCTTCCCTTAGACTCCCAGGCCCTCCAGCATTGTCTTCCCCACCCACCCCATTCTCCAGTAAAGAATTTGCCTTGAGTCTTTCACACCTAAATGTTTTCATTTACTATCACTTTGTTCCTTTATGAACTATCAACTGTGTGCAACCATCGCATATGCTGCTGTAGGCACCGCTAGTAAGCCCTTGCTGTCCAGGAACTCCCAATCTAGCGGGGACACAAAAAATGAATGACCGACTATAGTGGGGTTAGGGCTTCCTGACATGGGACAAGAGCCTCCTGGCATCCACATTGGCTTTAGCAGTTCAGAGACGCAGAGTTTAATAACACAGACTGACAGACGGAGAAAGCTATTCCCTTTCCAATTTTCCCCAATCCCCTGGATGATATTAGGAAGGTCCCAGTTTGGTGCTGACGTTTGCTAATAATCTGCCTCTGGAAGGAGGAAAGAGCAAGGCCTGAGGACCAGGGCTTGAGGCAAAGCTGTTGCCCATCTCTGAACTGAATAACACCGAACATTTTTCTCATATTGTCTGATGGGTTATCTTCCATACGTGGTAAGTGCTACCGGTTTTACGTTCACAGAAGTGTATGAAAACAGAGGCCAGAGCAAGGAATTTTGTTTTCCTGTTGTTGTTGTGTCTTCTCACCTATGGAAAACCACCTGACACATTTGGTAGAAGGTCAGGAAATGACCTCACAGATAAACTTTGCACTAAATACAGCTGTACTTGAAAACAATTCAGGATCAGACCTGAAGAGGCTGAGTGGGTTCTCTGGGAAACTGTGATGGAGGAGTTTAAGCGGGAGGATTGGAACCCATGGAGTTGGCCTTTGGGAGAGTTCTGAAGATGATCTCTAAGTCTGCAATGAGAAGGGATGCCTTAGAAAGAGAAAGTCAGCTGTACCAGATGCCAGTTAGGAAGAAATCCTTCAGCAGTGGAAGCCAGTGGAAGCCAGGCCCACCCTAGAGATTCTGCAATTCACTTGTTCACGATGTGGAGGCTGCTTGCCCCGTTTCTCCCGCACTCACAGAACAATGAGGCATTCTTCTTTTCTGGTCCTTCAGTAGACCCTCCACATCCTCCCCTCCCCCCCACCCCACTACCTGTCCCCCACCCCCTCTCCTTCAGCCTGCCACTCTTCCTGTACCACACATCCAGGTTAGTGGAGCTGCTGGACTCCAACTAGAAAGCCTGCCATCATTCCAGAGTTTTCTCCTTCCCTCACCTCTTACATCCAGTCAGTCAGCAAGCTCATTTTGCCATCTGAGTAGTTGCATAACTTCTGTCCGTTCTATCCCAGTGCCTTTGTCCGGGTCCACAGCTCTTGTGTAGACCATCGCTTCAGCCTCCACCCTGGTGTCCCAGACGTCAGGCTCAGTCACCACACCTCACCCCACCCACCCCTTCACCCCCACCCATTCTTCCAATCACGGCCTCTATAGAAATTCTTGAAAACCCAAATCCATTTCAGCCCCCTTTTTTTTTTTTTAAAGATTTTATTTATTTATTTGACAGACAGAGATCACAAGTAGGCAGAGAGGCAGGCAGAGAGAGAGAGAGAGAGAGAAGCAGGCTCCCCACTGAGCAGAGAGCCCGATGCAGGGCTCGATCCCAGGACCCTGAGACCGGACCCTGAGACCATGACCCAAGCTGAAGGCAGAGGCTTTAACCCACTGAGCCACCCAGGCGCCCCTCAGCCACTTTTCTTACCCAAACTGTCCGTCGTTCCCTACAGACCACAGAAGAAGTAATTAATACCTGCTGCTTATTGAGTGGCCACGAAACGCCAGAAACCATAATGATGATTTGCAGACGTGCTGACTTGCCCCGCAGCTGTTCAGAGTAGGCACTGGTATGCCCATTTTATCAAATAGGAAAACGTGGGGGACAGAAAGATGAAGTAACTTGCCTCACGTCTCAAAGTGAGAAACAGAGTCAGGATTTGAGGGCAGACCTGTGCTCTCTCCCCTAAATAAGTTAAGGCATTCTAGACCCTCCGTGATCTGGCTACAGTCCCCCTTCCAGCCCTCCCAGACCCCCATACCCACGGCGTACATACATACATACACCCACATGCAAATGTATGCATGTGCATGCGCAGACACATACACCAGCGTGCACACACACAAAAGCTGTAGTGATTTACTCGACACTTTGAAGCACAGTATGTATACCCCAGGCCACCTCTCTGCTTTTTGTCCTTGTACCCGGCATACGGCATTTTTACAGGCAAAGAACAAATGTTTGTTGATTAAATTAAAGGCTATTTCTCTAGGAATTTATTTTTGGTGCATTCACCTGTTACAATCATATCCATATCCCAAAGGCCCATACGCATTACCATTTCCTTCAAGGAACTTCTTGCCAGTTCTCCTGGCAGAATTAATATCTCCCCTGTGTTCACAGTGTATTGTTTATACTCTAGTTATAACTTTCTTCTTGGCACTGTCAACACCACACATATATCTTATCACCATGCTCACCAAGAATGCATACTTCTTAAGGGCGGGGATGGTGTTTTGTTCATTTATGTTACTGTTGACTTTCCAAAACCCCAGTAAAGGTTTCTAATAACACATTTTCTGCAAGAATTAAAAACAAAGTCAGAGACCTCTGACTTTTTAAAATAATTACCAATCCCTGTCCCTTCTTCTGATTACCCAGAAAACAGAAGAGATAAGACAGAGAGGAAAATGGCAGGACCCTAAAGTCAGGGTAGGAATGTGATTCCATTCCCCATGCTGCCTCCATCCTATCCTAGGATGACCGTGACAAGTCCAAGCATCCTTCCTGGGCTCCTGGGAAGATGAGCTGTCACAGACCTTGGGGAATTCTGAAGTCTGTAAGGCTGACTTTCCTTTCAATCCTATATTTGGATCCTATATCTGAATAAAGTAACTTTTAGGAGCTTGAGCTCTAAGTCCAGATCCTTTCCCTTTTTCTCTTTCATGGGAGTTTCTCAGACTGACTTTTTGGTACTCAGGACTGCCGTGAGAGATGGTTTTTACTTAGTATTAAGATAATTTTTTTCCTGGGGCACCTGGGGTGGCTCAGTTGGTTGAGCCTCTGCCTTCGGCTCAAGACCGTGTTCTCGGGGTTCTGGGACCAAGCCCCATGTGAGGCTTCCTGCTCAGCAGGGAGTCTGCTTCTCCCTCTCCCCACTGCTCTTGCTTTCTCTCTCACTCTCTCTCTCTCTCAAATAAATAAAATCTTCAAGGAAAAAGAAGGGTAATTTCTTTTCTTTAGAGTCTCAGTGCTAATTTATGCTTAAGATTCTAGCTAACCCTCCTTCTAAAGTAATTTACAGAAATAGATCTATCCTATGCTTATAGTCTTATGTTAATATCTTCCAGTATAAATTTTCCATCTTTCCAATTTTCACTCAACAAATCCCTCCTCATAAATGAAGATATCAGAGCACTTTTTTTTATTTTCACCCCTGATTTTATTAATTTTTTCTTATTAACATACAATGTATTATTTGCCCCAGGGGTACAGGTCTGTGAATCATCAGGCTTACACACTTCACAGCACTCACCATAGCACATACCCTCCCCAATGTCCATAACCCAACCACCCTCTCCCTACCCCCCTACCCCCGATATCAGAGCACTCTTGAACTGACTGGGGTGGTCCCAAAGAGTTGTGGCTAGAAAAGTGGGAAGGCTCCATTCAGTGGATAGCTGTCTGCTCAAACCGATTTGTTCTACCTTCATCTACCTCAAAGTGCCTTCTGTGGACCCTGACAGGTGCTTGAAATGTGTTTGTTAAGTTTTCAAGCATGTACCCCTGGCTGGACACAGCCCCTTAAACTGTTCTCATAAATTACCAGTCAGGCCTGAGCAGGAGTTCCCTGCTGGGCACCTGACAGCAAGAAAGGGCGCAGTGTAGGACCACAGTGCCTCTGCCTCCTTCTGCAACGCCAGATCCCCCCGAGTCGAGAACTATCACAAGCCGCCTAGAGAAGGTGTTTTGTACAGGAGAAAGCCCTCTGGCCTTGGACCCACACACCCCTTCCTTATCTCAGTGGTGAGACTTCGGGTAAGTCAGTAGCCACTCTGAGCTTAGGGTTCCATTAGGCATATAGAGTACCTCTACCTCAGAAGATTATTGGGGAAATCAGAAGAGATAAAGTGGGTACTGGAATTTCTTAGATGTCAGTTGCTCGATTTCTCTTCAATCACTACGCTATACATGTTATAATGGAAACTCTAAACATATGTAAAAGTAGAAAGAAGAATATAATGAAGCCTCATGTACACAACACCAAGTCTCAGCGATTATCCATTCACAGGCCAGTCTGATTTCAGTTTTAGCCCCACTCACAATGGGTTATTTTGAAGCAAAGCTCAGATGTCCTATCATTTCATCCACCACGTATCTCAGTATCCCTTTACAAATTTTAGTATTTTTGTCTAAGAGTTTAACATCACCAGGATGCTGTTATCACACATTAGAAAATGGGCAGTGTTTCCTTTTTTTTTTTTTAAGATTTTATTTATTTATTTGACAGACAGAGATCACAAGTAGGCAGAGAGGCAGGCAGAGAGAGAGGAGGAAGCAGGCTCCCCGCTGAGCAGAGAGCCCGATGCGGGGCTCGATCCCAGGACCCCGAGATCATGACCTGAGCCCAAGGCAGAGGCTTTAACCCACTGAGCCACCCAGGCACCCCAGTGTTTCCTTTTTTTAATTTAAATTCAATTAATTAACATATAGTGTATTATTAGTTTCAGAAGTAGAGTTCATCTGTCTTGTATAAGACCCAGTGCTTGTTAAATCACGTGTGTGGGCAGTGATCTCTTAAAAACATTAAATATTCAGCCACTGTTCAAATGTCCATAGTTGCCTTACAAGTATTTTTAAGTTGATTTGTTTAAATGGCATCCAAATGAGGTAAACACTTTGCATTGGGTTGATACATCTCTTAGATTTCTTTTATTCCACAAGTTCCCTCTCTCTCCTTGTTTTGTCCTTAGCTGTGCAAATGTTAAAGAAGCCACATAGTTTGTCTTATTGGGTTTTTGCGTTCTGGGTATTGCCAGTGGCATCTTTGCCACGGTGTTCAACACATTCCTCTCTCCTCCGTGCTTTCTGTAAACTGGTATTTAGGTCTAGAGGCTTAACCAGCTTCAGGCTTGACTTTGGCAAGAATACCTCATAGATTGTGCTAAGTGCTTCTCTTTTTGGGTTTTGTCTTGTTTTGTTTAAGTGCACAATTCATTGGCTTTTAATAATATATTCATAGAGTTGTGCATAAAACATTTTCATTGTTCCAAAAAGAAACCCCACACCTCTTAGTTCTCACCCCTTAGTCCCCCATTTCCCTCCACCCCCCAGCTCCGCCACAGACAGCACTCACTCACTTTCTGTCTCTACAGATTTGCTTATTCTGCTCATTTTATATCAGCAGAATCACACAGTATTTGGTCTTTCACTTGGCATTATGTTTCAAAGCTCCTGTGTTGTAGCAGGTGTCAATACTTCATTCCTTTTTATGGTTGACAACTGTCCATTGTGTAGAATATTGTATGGATACACCACATTTTGTCCAGCCATTCATCAGTTGATGGACATCTGGTTTTGTTTTGTATTTTTCCACTTTTCAGTATTATAGATAATCCTGCTGTGGACATTTGCGTACAGGTTTTTGTGTGGGCACGTGGTTTCATACGGTACATAACTAGTAGTGGAATTACTAGATCATATGGTAACTTTATGTCTAACTGTTTGAGGAACTGCCAACTATTTTCCCAAATGATTGCACCATTTCATATTCTCACCAGCAGTTTATGAGGGTTCCAATTTCTCCACGTCTTCACCAACACTTGTTTTGTTATGTCTTTTTTATTATAGCCATCTTAATAGGTGTGAAGTGGTATCCGTTGTGGTTTTGATTTGCATTTCCTTGATGGCTAAGCATCTGTTCGTGTGTTTATTGGGTGTGCGTATTCTTCAGAGAACTGTCTATTCATATTCTTTGCTATATCTTTTAATTGGGTCATTTATCTTATTACTGAGTTTAAGAATTCTGTACTTACATACATATATGCCAGGTGCATGTCCCTTATCAGATATAAGACTTACAAAATATTTTCCTATTTGTTGGCTGCCTTTCTGTGTTCCCGGTGGCATCCTTTGAAGCACAAAAGTTTTAATTAACGATGATGTCCAGTTCATCTGTTCTTTTCCTTCGTTGCTTGTACTTTTGGTGTCATTGCTAAGAATCCATTGCCTAATCCAGGTTCCCTAGGATTGACCCTGCATTTTCATCTGAGAGTTTTCTAGGCTTACCTTTAGATATGATGCATTTGGAGTTAATTTTTGTATATGCTGTGAGGTAGGGGTCCAAATTCATTCATTTACATGTAAAAAGAATGTCTCTCATTTTGCATTAAAATTGATTCCCATCAGCATTTCACCTAATGATTTGAGGTGCCATTCATGAACATTCATTTGGGGTTGCAAATGGTGACATTCCAAATCTTTCATTTTTCCTAAATTGTTTTAAGCTGCAATTCTTCTACAAGACTGACTACTTCTTTCTAAGGGCTGAATGTGTGTAAGATGCTATACTGTGAGTACCTACATTTTTTCACAGATTTCCAAACCTATACATCATAGGTGCTCAGCATATATTGAGCAATCCAAAGTTCATGCCTCAACCACTATATCCCTTCTGTCTCTATTTCTCTCTCTGTCTCTCTCTCTCTCTCTTCCTTGTTTGCTCCTGGGAGTTTCCTTAGCTCAAAGACAGGACTCATTTCTCACCACCTTCTCTCTTGGCGTGTTGCCGTCATTGAACTGCTACTACCCTTTTTCCACTGGCCACTGCCAGCTGGGCTAATCTCCCCCTGCCTGCCTGTGCCAGTCTTCTTGTTTACATCCTTATCACTGCCTTCAGGCCAGCCTCAGCAGCCTGGTCTCTTCAGCCGCCGTCTCACCCTTCTACCCCTCCTGAGGTCTGCCTCAAACCCCTGGGCTAAGACCAGGAGAAAAGACCTAGGTCTGTTCAGCCTGGAAAAGAAATGGTTAGTATAGGAATGAGTGTTGATTTTCCTGAACTTGGGTTTCTACTCCTGGGTCCAGAAGAGGAACAGAACGTAAATCAGAACATGAAGGATTTCATGAGGTCCAAGGAGAAGTCTCTCCCAACACGTAGACTGTGAGAAAATGAATACTGAAAATGCTGAAGGAGCCTATGGAACCTATTGCTGTTGGGTTTTGGTTTGGTTTCTATTCTTCCCTATAGAGGAAGGCAGCTTAGTATAAACAAGAAGGCTTTGAGTCAGCCAAAGCTTCATGCCATAGCTTTGCCATCTAATACCTAAGTGACATTGAACTGAGTACCTTACCCCATTGAGCCTTGGTGTCCTCATCTGCAAAATGCATAGGTCCTTCCATGCAGAGTCATTGCTGCTCCCTATAGCCATTGCTACTACCCTCTTTGCTCCAAACAGAGCTTTGAGAATACATCATCATTTGTGTGACTGAGGAGAACCCCTGACTTAAAGCAGGCAATGAGCCAGACATACTCGAAAATTTAGATGGCCCTCTTGAGCTGAATTTCCTAAGGTATATTTTTCACAACTACTAGCAGTTATGGGGGTGATCTCGTCTCATTTTATACATAAGAGAACTGGCAGAAAAGTATGCTTCTATGACAGATTCAAGGTCTTCCAAAAAAAAAAAACTTAAGTGAAATAATTGCAATTTATGACAGAATTAAGAGTCCTTATGATTTATCATTTAATGTCTCATGCTTGGGTCCTATGATCCCAGGTGGCCGTAGCCATTGTTAGCATAAGACAGGTGTCATCATTGCTGCGTGAACCAGCACAGACCAGTTAAGCCACAGAGCATCTGATCTAAGGGCTCCCACCCAGCAGCTGCTTGGCCTTGGGTAAAGCATTTTTGCCTCTCCAGACCCCAGCTTCCTCGTTTTCTCGATGGAATAATAAAACTCATCTGGCAGGGTATTATGTTGCTTAATTCGTTGAGAGTGCATTTGGAAACTAGATAACACCATGAAAACCTGTTCCTGTATTTAGTTCATGACGGTCATCGTTGGGATCCCGCCCCGTGCTCCAGCCCGCCGGCACACAAGAGACCCGTGTCCTTTCTACCCTTTGCAAAAGTTTTCTCAGCCCCAGCAGGTGTCAGGTACACTTCTCGGAGGCAGAGCTTTCTATCAACATTTCTCGGCACAGGCACGATGGTGAGAAAATGTGGGCTTTGGGGACCTCCAGATCTGGGATGAAACTCTCACTCTGCCTCTTACTGAGCAGTATAACATCGGGCAAGTTACGTAATCTCTCTGTGCCTCAGCTGTTCCATTCGTGAAATGGAACTCATGGTAATTTTTTTCTAACCTCACAAGACTGCCATGAGGAGAAGACAAGGCAGTACATGTAAATGAGATACTGGCCAGGGTTTGGCGGTGGCAAATAACTCAAAAAACGTTCACTCTGTTATTAATGCTGGGTCAAGTCAGGAAGCTGTAACCATCCCCCACCCCCAGGCCTCACTGAGAATGGCCTTCACAAGCCACGTACTTCAGAGGATCATCTGTCGGAGCCTGCCTCGCAGCCCAGAGGCTTCCAGAAGGCCCTTTGCTCCCTTGATAAGCAGTGACAATTTCAAAAGAAGGGAAGGGAGTGACTTTTGGCTTATATCTAGGGGGGCCCCTGGGACACACTCAGTTCTGACCCTGTTATCCCAACCCATGGGAGGGAAAGCAAAAATGACACCAGGAAGAAAGGCTCTGGACAAAAGAGATCAGAGTGGAGACTGAGGCAGGGCCATCTCTCTGCCATCTTCTGCACATACCTTTCAGCTTCTTCTGTGAGCCCCGACCTCACCTGGGTTATTGCCCAGGCTGCTCACAGCCCATCAGTGGAAGCAGCGAACAAGGAATTTCTGGGTGCCTCCTGTGCACAGGCACACGCGATGCGGTAAACAAGACAGACATGGTCCCTATTCTTATGAACCTGCAAGCTAGCAGGGAATACAAGCGGGGAACCAAGTAGACACATACTTAATTACAAGACTGCAATGTGTGAAGCGCTGTGAGTTCAGGTTGGGAAACAAAGGGGGTTTGTGAGGGAGGGCCCACCTCCTCTGCGAGGTCAGAGAAAGCCACCTGACAAAGTGATCGTCGGCGAGACTGAAGGATGACAGAGGCAGCCGGGTTAAAATAGCAGGTGAAGCGGGGCGCGTGGCTGGCTCAGCCAGAAGAGGGTGTGACTCTTGATCTCGGAGTCATGAGTTCAAGCCCCGTAGTGGGCATGGAGCTCACTAAAAACCAAACAGGTGAAGTGAAGCCCCACAAACACCTCTCTGGGTACTCGAAGCCCAGTTCCTTCTCCAGAAGTCAGCACAGCAAATGCCAGCACTCCTGGTGTGTGGCCACACCCATACTCCTCAGCTCCCTGCCCGGCCCGAGCTCCCTGAGGTCCTCTGGGGAGAAGCCTCTCTGGTTTCTGGTGACCACAGCAGGTTCTCTAATTAACCCTGCTGCTCTGCTTGCTTTTTTGATTCAGCATTTCTCCAGCGAGAACTTAAACTTGACATCATCACTTCGCCCAATTAATCCTGGCAGGTGAGGCCCTCAGGAGGCCCAGCCCTGCCCAGGTGAAAGGGGGAGCAGCCAGGCTTGCACCTCGGACATCCAAGCACAGACTCTTTAGCTCTGGATGCCAGAGGCAGGGGCCAACACATGTGCAGGCGTGCTCCTTCGAGCTCTCACCCCCTCATATAACCAGCAAAATACAGTAGAAGCACAAGAGAAAGTGAGATGTGCAGGGCAGCAGTTGGACAGCAGAGAGCAACGTGGGGCACCGATATCCCTTCAGGGCACAATGACGTTGGCCATGTGGCTCAACATTGCAACGCCTCAAGTTTCTTCATCTTAAAGTGGTGAAACTATTAGCTCCTTTCACATAGAACTGTTAGAGCTCTGAGTGAGGTAGTCACAGACGGGAGTTCTCGGCCTCAGCACGGTGGGCATTTGGGACCAGGTCATTCCCTGCTGTGGGGGCACCTGTGCATTGTCAGGTGTGGAGCAGCGTGCCTGTTCTCTACCCACTGAGTGCCAGCAGCGCCCACCACTCAGCTGTGGCCATAAGAACATCTCCAGACATTGTCAAATGTTCCCCAGGGTTGAGATCATCCCTAGTTGGCAGCAAGTGCGGTAAAGGACACAGCCTGGGACCTAGCATAGAGTCAGTACACAGTAAATGACAGCTAACATCAGATGTGTGTGAGGCAAATGCCCTTTCTGGGTCACCACGGCAGACCCCTCTTTCCAAACACATGCCAAGAATATAAGGGCCTTGGAGAAATCTAGAACTTGCCAATCGTGGGATGGGTAGACATGGCAGTGTCGTCACTGGAATGTGCAAAGAGATCAAGGTGTCCCTGGCTGGAGCAATGGAAGGGATCTGTATATTGAGTAGACTGTTGGAACAGGTCCCCTTGCCAGGCTGCTCAACTGAAAAGGAGAGAAGTTAATTTTACGGCGTGGTGAGCAGGTGCCAGACGTGGTGCCGGGGTCTTCACATACATCTTGGCCTCTAGGTATTGTGAAGAGATGTTATTATTTCCATTTTAGATGGAAGAACTGAGACTCAGAGAGGCTAAGGAACTAATTCGAAGTTACTCAGCAGTCATATTTCAGGGTTTGGTCAGAACCTGGGTCTGACTCTCCTCCAAACCCATGTTCTTTGCCCACCCAGGCAGCTAGAGTGGGGCTTCTCACATGCTGACTTAGTTTAGAAGTGATTCTGGGGCAGGAATCAGACTCAGCTGGGAAGAAGGATGGTACTGATTAGCAGTATCTGCTATGGACCCAGGAATAGGAAATGTGCCATGAGTTTGCCATCCACATACAAGCCCTTAATCCAAGAGTCAGTAATTCACTGTCTTCCTCTCTGGCATTATCTGGGGACTACGCTAGGCTAAGGGTACATCTGGTTTTATTCAGCAAATAAGCAACTGTGCTATATCTTTTCTCAAGGCATGAGCTGAAAAACAAAAGCAAGTCTTCACAGGTGAAAATTTCTATAGAAGGGGCATATTTTTGGATGATTCCCATGGAAAAGCAAGGTATGGGCCCCTACTGAAAGCCTTCGTTCATGCTTCATGAATTTTATTTTTGATGAGGAACAGTGTTCTTGAAAAAAAAAAAAAAAAGGCGGGGGGGTTGGGGAACTTACCAGGTAATAGGCCATTTTCTTTTAGAGAAAAAAAAAAATTATACTTCAAAGCACAAACTTTGGGAGATACAATATCCATCCTTCATCCTCTCTTCCCACTCCAAAACAAGCCCTGGTGGAAAATTGCACAACTAGATGCATAATGAAACCTGCTTACTTATGCAAAGAATATTGCAAACACCAGTTTGTCTGTTTCCAGACACCTCGGCTAGGGAAGATGTGCTTTCTCAAGGCTGAGTCTGGGGCAGCCCTGAGGACACAGGGACACAGGGTGCAGTGTCAAAAACTTGAACAAATCATTCCCACCAGCTAGGCTCCGATCAGGCTCCCTAACTGAGCTCTTGGGCCCTTCTCCGCGACTTTTGTCTTGACCTGAGCTGGCACCGACTACAGAAGGCTCACTGCCTTTGTGGTCAAGTTCACGAGCATGGCGTGTCTGCCACATGGCCAGGCATTTATTCATCAAAGATTTACTGAGTCCCTCTTAGGTGCCAAGTCTGAGGCAAGCACTGAGAGGCAAACCCTAAACATGTGAACTAGCACATACTGGGTCAGGGAGAGAGCTCATTGTTTCAGTCCTTCTCCTGCGTCTGTTTCAAGTGCGCGGGACATTAACAAGGTCAGAGAATGCCTATCCTTTATTTTCAAAGTCACATTCCCTCTACCCAGGGTGACGTGCCTCCTGGGCTCTCATCGCTCTATATAAGGAGAGAAGGCAGCCATGGGGAGAAGGACTATCCGCTCCAAACCATTTGCACCACCTGGCACCCAGCCATTGTTCACTCATGAGATCGGCCAGCTGCGGCCCACAGTTCAAATGCAGCCCATAGCCTGGTTTTGTACAACCCATAATTTAAGAATGCTATGTACAGTTTTATTTTTTTGTTAAGATTTTATTTTTTAAGTAATCTCTACACCCAACATGGGGCTCAAACCCGCAACCCCAAGATAAGAGTCAAACACTCCACCAACGGAGCCAGACAGATGCCCCAGTATTTATAGTTTTAAATGGGGGGAATCAACAGAATTATGCTCCGTGACATGTAAAAATTCTATGAAATTCCATTTTCAGTGTCCCAAACTGAAGTGTTGTTGGCACACAGCTGTGCTCTTTATACTTTGTGGCAGCACTGAGCAACTGTGACAGAGACCCACAAAGCCTTAAGTATTTACTATCTGACCCTTCACCAGAGAATGTTTACCGACCCCTGGGCTAAAGCACTGCTCCCACTCTCCTTCACTAAAAGGCAAATACCCACTGGTCTAACAGCTTCTGAGGTCCTTAATGACTTTGTGAGACCATGTGTATCTGGTCATCTCTGGTGCTGCAGGGAGAAGGGTCCCTGAGAGGGCACCACCTGAACCCCTACAGTAACTGATCTGTACCTCTAGGCACACATCTGTCACTTCACGCCTTATTCTGGAATTTACCTAAAAGCTGCCTTATGGCCAATTACTCCATAAGGACAGGATTCCTGGTTCTCTCTAACCCCCCTGGGTTAAGTCCAGTTGAACTTGACATGCGATGTAAATATTTGTAGAATGTGTGAGAGAGGAAGCGAGTGAAACCCAGCAAATGTGTGTGTGCCAGTGCGTAAGAGTCAATAAACGTAAACAAGAGACCAAATAAATAAATGTATGAATTAATTAATGATTAAGTGCTTGAGGGGCTGGAGGAAAGAAGACCTAAATGAGTGTATGACTGAGGGAAGTCTTCTAAAAATGAGAGATTAAACAAAGAAATAAGAATATAAGTGAATGTAGGAAGGAGGGATCTATGAGCCAGTGAGTGCAGGCTACAGGGTCTCTACAAACGCCACATAAAGAGGATATAGGCATCACTGCCACGTTCTGCTGATCTCAGCACTTTGCTTTGCTGGCTAACGCCCTGCCAGCCATGGGATTTTGAACTTCATCAATGCCCTTCCTTGCTGAGGGTGTGCCCACACTTTCGTGCTTGAGCGTCTGGGGCTTCTGTCAGAAGGACAAAAACACCTGCACCCTTGGGCTTGGAGCCAGACAGCCATGCATCTGAGACTGTGGCTTCCCTCCCATATATGGAAAAAACACGCTTTCCCTGATACATCCTCAGCCCCATCTCTTCCACGTGCTACAGGCGAGTAGGACCTATCCCAGAGGCACAATTCCGGGTGCAAGGGATGGGCGACATGTTGGTTTGGGGTGAAGTTTGTGCCCAAGGTCATCCTAGCCAGGGAGGAAAATGTGGAATCGAAAGCAGCCTATCTAAATCAGGTCCCCACAGTTACTGTTTCCTCTGTAGTGCATACCTTGTCTGCTTTCTTGCTTTTTGTTCCCTGTGTTTTTGTGCTTTACCTGTTCCCCCGCTAGAAGGTAAGCTCCATGAGGACAGAGAAAGGCACATGGAAATCACACTTGGTTGAAAAGAGTGAAACACCGTGTGGAAAACGAGTAAACCGACCACTTGAACCAGCTACTGAGACAAGATCCCCTCTCCCAGTGGTGGGCCTGAACTAACTGTCCCACTGCCTGGCACACCATTTCCCCTCTCTAAGGCTCAGGCGATGAAAGGAGATTATCCTCATGGTCCTTTCCAGCTCCCTCATACTAAGGTTATAAAGCCAAGGGGAGGGGCCTTCAGATTGTTCAAGAGTCACATGGTTAGTATGAACCCAAGTGCCTCGCCACAGCACTTAAAAAAAAACCAAAGTTTAATTATTACATAAGGGACAGCCATTTTATCTGGCCCGTGCTGGGGTAAAGTGACACTGGGTGTGGTGACATCATTGTTTTGGCCAGTGGCCATCTGAGCCTCATGTGTGACTGTCCCGGTGTAGTCAGTCCTCTCCTGTCAGAGCTGAAACCCAGCCTGGCATCCTGCTGCCTTGCATCTCATGAAAGTCAGAAAAGTATGCCATAAAACCTCCATGGCTGGGAAATCTCTTCTCAGACGTCTTTGCAGAGTTCCCAGAAACCACACAAAACCCCTTCCTGGCTCAGCCTGGCAAATGAGGTATAGGGAGCTAATGAGGGCTTGTCTGAGGGTTCCAGGGCTCACTGACTCCTGCACCCTGAGAACTCTCCTGCCTTTACCACCAGAGCCACTTGGTCCAACCTCCAAAATATGCACACTGCTTTGCATGCTGAAGGGAGCTCTAAGAGTGCCAGCTCTCAAGTCAGGATTTTTACTTTAATTTAATTTTATTTTTATTAAGTTAATTTATATAACTAATCTCTACACCCAACATGGGGGCCTGAACTCAAAACCCTGAGATCAAGAGTCATATGCTTTTCTGACTGAGCCAGGCAGGTGCCCCCAAGATCAGGATTTTTAGGTTTGAATCTCCACTCAACCTCCTTGCTGCCTCTGTGGCCTTGGCCCCTTACTTTAGTACATTTCCCCTTGACTTTCTCATCTGTAAAATGGGAATGGCAATGATAATAATAGAATTTAGCCTTTTGGTGTGTTGTGAGGATTGTATGAGATAACAGAGTGCGTGGGAATGGGAGGCCCTAGCGAGCATTCTCTAAAGACTAGCCCTTGTGGTTGTGTGATTTCCAAAATCTGGTTGGGTATTCCCCATTGTACCTCCATGAGATTATACACCCCATAAGGGCAGGGACTGTGCCTTCTTTTTGACCTCATGCTCACGTTGCCTCACCTAGGGATCGGACACTCAGAACACTTGGGAGTGGAAGGCACGACACATTCCCAAATTGTAGCTCTCCAGATGTGAATGGAGGCCCGCTAGTCAAAACCCACAGGCATGGCACATAGCCTTCTTTTGAGAGAAATGACCACCCCCCCTTTGTGGAAAACCATTGTTGGGAGAAGAGGCTGAGTTAGGAAACATCTAGGGAAGGTCAAGAACAAGAAGAAAAACTTCTTCCAAAAATATACCTTGATGGTTTGGTGTTAGCAAATTCTTCACACAACAGAAGAGAGAACTGGGAGGATAGTTTCTTCACAGCTTCCCCGGAGGGTTTAGACACCAGCCTTCTTTATTGAGTGCTGAGGTATTGTTCTAAAGCCTGGGGTTACAAATAATACTTTCACAGTTGTTCTAAGAACCGGCCAAAATTGGGGATGCCATCCCGAAAGCAAGTCTGCGTCTTCATCCCTTTTTAGCAGATATCATGACACCTGGAAAGGCTTTACTCAGTTTGCTGCCAAATGTCCTGCTCTGGAAACAGAGATGCATCAGTTGTACAAACAGTCTGGGGCCCTGGTGTGTGTGGTTCACTCCTCGAAGGGAGAAGACAGCAGAGTACTCCCTCTAAGGGCATTCAGCCTCTTGAGTATCACAGGCTGGCCTCTCTGGGTGGCAGAGCCAATCAAAACTATTTAAATTGGTGGCAGCCAATCAAAACTATTTAAATCTAATTTGAGACAGGAGAGGACAAGCTTCTCCCAGTTTCTGGAGAATCACAAAGACAACAAGCATGCTCTCCAGAAGGGGGCCTGAAGCACTGGCTTGGGAAATGTCACAAGTGCTTCTCACTCACTGTACATCCCTGAGCCTGTCTTTAGAAATGATTCTGCGGCCACATCATGTCCATTCCATGAGAAGGAAAAATTGTTACATGACCAACCACATCAGAGGACTTAGCCTCTGCCCAGGGTGTTTTCTCAAGTGTCTCCTCTGATAGCATGTGGATGAGAAAGGCAGACTTGCCACCAGAAAAAGCTATCAGTCTATGAGGGCTCCAGATCCTATATTTTCTAAGATCCTAAATCCTTCATTTATTGAGGGGACTTACTTACTCTAAGGTAACTAAAGGCAACTGCTTTGATAATGTGGTAGAGCAGTTAGCAATTACCTTTTTTCTCTTTTTAAAAATGCCATTGAGGGGTGTCTGGGTGGCTCAGTTGGTTAAGCGTCTGACTCTTGATTTCAGTTCAGGTCATGATCTCAGGATCATAAGATCGAGCCCCGTGTCTGGCTCTGTGTTCAGCAGGAAGCCTGCTTAAGATTCTCTCTCGCCCTCTCCTTCTGCCCCTCCCCCCACTCGTAAGCAAGCACTCGGTCTCTCAAATAAATCTTTAAAAATAAAAAGGAAAATTAAAATGTCCATCATGGTTGCAGTGATATCTTTTGAGAAAGTTAAAAAAATGTTAAAAGACAACAAACAAATGGCAAGAAGTGAACGTTCACAGATGCCAAGTGAATTTGACGTTGTCCGATGATTTCTGGGCTCACTAAATTCTTTAGAAGGGATTTTTATAATTGAATCGCAGTCCTACTTCAAGTTGCCTTCCAGCTATCTCCCCCAAAGTCAGACCCATAAAAATTGCCAAGTCCTTAAAGAAAAAGCTACCAGACCTCACTTAAACCAGATGAAGGAATTCAGGAATGCACAGGTTCGATAGCTTGCCCAGGTTTACTCTGTGAAAGAGTAACAAAGTGGGGAGACATACCTGGGAAAATCTGAATGCAGACCCCGAGTCCCTCATAATTATGCTGTCTTATCGCCTGACTGATTTTGGTCTGCTGCTTTCTCCATCCAATTCTCTCTGTGGGTCTATTTTCCGTAGCTCAGGAAGGAACTTATAAGCCCTTCCCTCTTCACTGTAGAAAGACACTTTCTGAGAACTTCGTGCAGTCTATGAGAAGTGAGTAAGGTATTTCTAAATTTCTAAATATTCTGACACTGCTCTCCTATGGGATGCTCTTGTCTGGCAAATGTGAGGGCAGGACCCTGGTATAGGACGGACAGATTTCTTTTTTTTTTTTTTAAGATTTTATTTATTTATCAGATAGAGATCACAAGTAGGCAGAGAGGCAGGCAGAGAGATGGGAGAAAGCAGGCTCCCTGCTGAGCAGAGAGCCTGATGCGGGGCTTGATCCCAGGACCCTGGGATCATGACCTGAGCCGAAGGCAGAGGATTTAACCCACTGAGCAATCCAGGCACCCCAGATTTCTTACACATACAGTCTACATCATCGTGGTGAGCACTGGCCTTGGTCACCAAGCCTTAAGACCTAGCCTGGCACTTGGTACTTTAGTAGATGCATCTTAAAGCATTTTCTGTGAATAAATGCCATGAGAGGACCCACAGAAAACTTAAGAGGAACTTTACTTGTTCACATTTTTATGGCCTTTAATGAAGCCCAGTGAGAGGATTTAATTATAATTATTGCCATGCAGTTACTTCCCAAGTGGACTGTTATGACAAGAGGGCAAGGGTTATAATTAAGGTTTGGGTAAACCCTGGCCTTTAAACAAGCGCTAATAGTATGCACCCCATCAGATTCTGCTTTGGTATGAACACCTGCCTGCGGGGCACCTGGGTGGCTCAGTGGGTTAAGCGTCTGCCTTCAGCTTGGGTCATGATCTCAGGGTCCTAGGTTCGAGCCCCACATCAGACTCTCTGCTCAGGAGGAGCCTGCTTCTCCCTCTGCTTCCCCTTGTGCTCTCTCCCTCTCTGCTATCTCTGTCACTGTCTCTCTCAAATAAATAAACAGAATCTTTAAAAATAAATTAATTAATAAATAAATAAAACTCGCCTACAAGGCAGCAGGCTGCTAGGGTCAGGAAAGCATGAGGAAGAAAATGGAAGGGGGAGTGATGGGGCCAGGGTTACTGTGCCCAACCAAGGGACCCAGCTTAAAGAAGAGGATTTTTGTCTGTAGTTTGAGGCACAGTTGCATTTTCATCTTTGTCCCAAGAAGCCAATGCAGAGCACAGCTACAGAGAGGTGCTAGACCTTACCCTTCTCTAGAAGCCTTAGGATGCATGAGATTAGCACAATCCAGTGTCAGGAAAGAGACTCCTGAGTTACCATCCCACACACGTGGTCAGTCTCCCATTACTGAGTCTTCCTCAAAAGGAATCTGCACTATTGTGGGGGCCCCTAGTGTCCTGGAGAATGAATATTTCCTTCTTAAATCCAGTCTCCAGAGAAAGGCTTGTCGCCATCCTCTTGTCATAAATCTGTCCTGTATGTCTCCCATCTCATCATAGTTACGAAGGTAGGGTTTACTGGGTACCAGACATTGTGTGAAGTACTTTGCATGCATGTTCTGATTGAATTCTCATAAGAATTCTAGGAGGTAGCCATGACTGACTGCTTCCCCCTTTTAGAGATAAGGAAACTATGACTCAGAAGAATTAAATCTAAGCTTCACACAGCCAATAGGTCACAATGCCAAAATTCAGACTCACTTCAAACAGCCCGCAAGTTCATCCTGTTAGCTGTGGCTGCATAGAGTCTCATGGAGTTACAGAAATCCAGTAACTGTCTCATACAGCTCTTCCAGACTAAGGGAGTCAGACTCTGGAGACTAAGGGTTTGAACTGACATTATGGCATCCATGTTGGCTGGGATTTCCAAACTTCTATGCAGATACTCCAAGCATTACCATTTCTCCCCAACAGAAGCAATCAGGAAAATAAATTAATCAGGAATGTGTCTTTAGCAAACAGGATTAATTAAAACATTTTACATCTGGTAAACAGCTGTTGGCAACCCTTTACAATAATATTATAACCATCAAAAAAATTTAAAATCTTCCCACAAAGAGGGGCACCGGCGTGGCCCAGTCAGTTAAGCATCTGAATCTTAGTTTCAGCTCAGGTCATGATCTCAGGGTGCTGAGATCCAGCCCCACGTTGGGCTCCATGCTCAGCATTGAGTCTGCTTAAGATTCTCTCTCTCTGTCCCTCCATCCTTGTGCGTGCGCGCGCTCTCTCTCTCATAAATAAAAAAATCTTCCCACAAATAAAACCCAGATCCTGACAGGTTTACAGGTGAATTCTTTCACCCTTTGCAAACTCTCCCAAAGAAAGGAAGAAAAGAAGACATCCCCCAACTCATTTCATGAGCTAAGATATCCTTAATACCAAAACCAGAAAACAATGTAAGAAAGGAAAATCTGAACTGTACCTCACTCTTAAACATAGATGCATATTAGCAAACCAAACCCAGGAACATATGAAAATAGGATACATTGGGGTGCCTGGGTGGCTCAGTTGGTTGGATGACTGCCTTCTGCTCAGGTCATGATCCCGGAGTCCCTGGATCGAGTCCCGCATCAGGCTCCCAGCTCCACAGGGAGTCTGCTTCTCCCTCTAACCTTCTCCTAGCTCATGCTCTCTCTCACTGCCTCTCAATAAATAAATAAAAATCTTTTAAAAAAAGAAAATAGGATACATCATGATTAATATAGGTTTTTCCCAAGACTGAAAGGTTGGTTTAACCTTCCAAAATTAATTAACGTGATTTATCACATTAACAGATTAAAGGAGAAAAACCATGTGACCTTTTCTATACCTATAGAAAAAAAAGTTTGAAAAAATTCTATATCCATTAACTATATATATATTTTTTAAAAATTTTAGCAAACTAGAGGGCTCCTGGGTGGCTCAGCGGATTAAGCCTCTGCCTTCGACTCGGGTCATGATCCCAGGGTCCTGGGATTGAGCCCCACATAGGGTTTTCTGCTCTGTGGGGAGCCTGCTTCCCCCTCTCTCTCTGCCTGTCTCTTTGCCTACTTGTGATCTCTGTCAAATAAATAAATAAATAAATAAAATCTTTTAAAAAAATTTTTTTAGCAAACTAGGAATAAAAGGGAACTTTCTTAACAGGATAAATGGAATTTATAAAAATCTACAACAAACATTATACCTAATGTTTCAGTGTTAAAGGCATTCTCCTTAAGCTTAGGAAAAAGAACAGAATGAATGCTTAGTATGTTTCTGCTCAACACTGTCCCTCCCAGAGTACCTGTCCAGTATAGTAAGGCAAGAGAAAGAAGTAAAACATTAAGTATTTGAAAGGAAGAAATGTAACTGTCATTATGGATGATATTATTGTCTATACAGAAAAGTCAGAAGAATCTGAAAAAAATATATTAGGAATAAATAGGACTTTAGCCACAGTCCTGGTAACAAATCAATACAAGAAAGTTAATTACATCTGTACTCTAAAAAGAAAACAAATAGAAAATATTCTCTTAAAAAGATACCATTTATAGGGGTGTTTGGGTGGCTCAGTCGGTTAAGCATCCAACTCTTGATCTGCTCCAGTCATGATCTCATGGTGGTGGGACTAAGACATTTGTCAGGCTCCAGGCTCAGTGAGGAGTCCACTTGTCTGAACGCTCCCTATGCTCCTCCCTCTCCCTATCTCTCTCTCAAATAAATAAATAGACTCTTTATTAAAAAAAAAAAAAAGATACCATTTACAGAAGCAACTAAATTTTTTAGATGTCTAGGAATAAATCCAACAAAAGACATGCAAGCCCTTTTTGGAAACAATTTGTAATACTTTAATGAAAGACACTACACCTAAAATAAATGAAGACTTTTGCCATGCTCTTGAATAGGAAGATTCAATTCAATAATCTTAAACACAATTCCCCTCTGATTTTATAAATTCAAATCCCAGTAGATTATTTGTTTGCAACTCAAAAGGTGATTCTAAAATTGTAATGGAAGAAAAGACAATAGCCAAGATATTTCTAAAGAAGAAGATGGAATTTGGTTGATGTGAGGACCTGCCCTATCAGATATCAAATTTTATTTCAAAGGTATAGTTATTAAGATGGCATGGATTCAGCATAGGCATTCTATTAAACCTATGGAACATACCGGAGAGCCCAGAAATAGACATAGCATGGAGACTTGATTTATGGCAGAGCAGGCTTTGCAGATGAGAAGGGAAGGATGAACTATGGCATTGGGCTAATTGGGTATCCATGTGGAAAAAGATGAAATTGGATTCCTCCCTTGTCAAAAATCAATTCCAGATGGATTAAAGACAAATATGAAAGGCAAAACTATAAAACTTTTAGAAGATTATAGAGAAGTACATCTTTATGAATTTGGGATTAAAAAAACCATATTCCAGATTTTTTAAAAGTATAATCCACAAGGGAATATGTTACAAATTTGACTATGTTAAAAATAAGAACTTCAGTTTACCCTAAGACACTGTAAACATGCAAGTTACAAAGGATTCGTGTCCAAAATATTAGAACTCCATAATTTAAGAAAATGATAAATAAGCTGAGGAGAAAAAATACAGGGCATGAACAGGCATTTCATACAAGACACAAGAATGGCCCATACACATCTGAAAAGAAACTCAAGCTCATTAGTACTTAGAGAAATTAATTTGAAACCACAATGAGATACCATTTCACACCCACCATAGGCACGTATTAAAAAGCTGGGCATTACCACATGCTGGCGAGATTATGGGGTAACAGGAATTGCCATTAGCTGCTGGTGGAAGTGTGAATTGTTACAGCCACACTGGGAAACAATTTGTTATTACCTAATAAAACTGAGCAGGCTCCGTGCCCTATGGCCCATCAATTCTACTTGTCGGTTTGTATCGTGGAGGAGCTCTTGCGCGGGGGGCGGGGCACAAGGGAAATATACAAGATTGTTCATAACAACTTCGTTCATAACAGCTGCAAACTGAAAATCACCCAAATGACACATAAATGATAGGATGGCTAAATGCTGGTATACGCATGCAGTGAAATACACACGGGCAGTGAAAAACACGTAGTATTGAGCCAAAGGTGCAACTCTCAGAATATGCTCAGCGTGAATCCCATTCATACCGTGTTCAAAAACAGGCAAATTCAAACAACATGTTGTTTAGGGACGTATGCCGCAGTGGTAAAATGACGTAGAAAAGCCCTGGAATGATGAACACCCATTTCAGCACTGTAGTTATGGGGGGCGGGGGACAGGGATCTGATTATGGAGGAATATGCAGGCGGCCTCTCAGTACAATATTCAATTTCTATTTTTATTGTCTCTTACGTTGGATGGTATGTATACAGGTGTTAGTTTTATTATTCTTTCGGTGATACATAAAATTATATATACTTATTTGTATGCAGAATATATTTATCATTTAAAATTTCCCTAACAAAGGAAAATAGCAGAGCAGAGATTGAGGCTGGAGGGTCTGCAAAGATCAGGGGAGGCAGAAAGTGAGTGTGACCTGCTCAGAGAGCTGAGAAAAGACCCAAAGCTGAAGGAGGTGAGGAAGTGAGGGGGAACGTAGGAAGGTGAAGCAGGAGCCAGATCACAGGGAATATTCGAGGCTTTGATGACTACCTAGGAGACATAAACTCAGTAGTCTTCACAGGTACTTTGCTGACCTATCTGTACTTGAGAAGTTGGTTTTTTTTTTTTTTTTTTTTTTTTTGAGGTACACGTAAAGGGACCTCCTGCCAACTCATAAATGAGTTCTCTTTCTCAGACAGTGTTTTTACTCACAGGACAAATAAACAGCACTGGGAGCCCACTCCTTGCTCATCAGGCTGAGTTGGCTCTGACAGAGACTGAGATGGAAAGGAAGAGCAGTCTGACAGAAGGGGCCCTGATTCTGTTGGGACCTTGGTTCTGCGAGAGAAGGAAGAGGAAAAATAAAAAATAACACTATTCTGCCAGCCTTCAGATCTGTTCCACATTACATGTGGCACTGGACCGGATGGTAGTCATCATGAATGTAACATATCTGTGAGCATATAAACAGAACGCTGATTATGGCAGGATGGTTTTTTCCTACCACCTGTATAGGACACCTTTAGCCATATTAAAATATAGAAATGGTAAATGTTGGGGCGCCTGAGTGGCGCAGTTGGTGAAGTGTCTGACTCTTGGTTTCAGCTCAGGTCATGATCTCAGGGTCATGAGATCAAGCCCCACCTTGGGCTCCACACTCAGTACAGAATCTGCTTGAGATTTTCTCTCCCTCCCACTCATGGTCTGTCTGTCTCTCTCTCTCTCTCTCTCAACTACATAAATAAATCTTTAAAAAAAAAAGTGTTAACATTGGTGTCCTACAGAAAGGGCTCTGACTCTGGGGTTCTTGCTTCCAGTGTCCACCTGACCACGGATCTGACCACAGAATCATGTAAACTTATCTCCGTTTCCTCATTGGTACAAATGGGGAGAATGACCATGAGGATGGTGTAGAAGTTAGCACTGGAATTTCACAGCATGAGAATGAGATACCTCTTGGAGCTCAAAGCAAGGTTCTCCTGGCATCACCCAGACCTCCTTGAACCCCACCCCACCCCAGCACACCTCATGCTCGTATAATTATGGATTTCACGGCCTTGTTTGCTGCATTAACCTCAGTGCTAGGACCAAATAAGGTCCACATGTTGAAATTGCTGAATGCAGCTCTTAAGACTCTTTTAATCTATACAAGGGAATGAATTTTTAACTTTATAAAGTTGGATAGTCGACTCCAGATTATCCATAGTGGTGGGTACAGACACTGTCATATAATACCTAATTTTCTGTCTCTAAAATGCAGCCTTCTCCTAACCCTGAGTGAACTCCGTGGGTTTGAAGCCCTTGTTAGCTCCTAGGCATACAGAGATACAGGACACAACGGGCTCCAGAGTAGTTCCTGCTCTTGAGGAAGACAGTCACCCCACGCCCACTAAGTTACCGAAAGGCGTGAGCCCTGCAGGAAATAGCTGAGCCCCGCAGTGTGGGTTGGAGGAGGACAGCAAACAGACATTTTGGAGAGTTGGGGACATTCTCCTCCAGAAGAATAGGGTTGCTTCTTCCCATCCCCCCACCACATGCCTGGGTCCTGCTTTCAGTTCAAACCTGCAGAGCTGTCGCATAAAAGGAGATCAATGCTCCACCCATCCGATCCCCACCCCCGCAGCAGCTAATCTCCTTCCTGATTGAAATAAATGGCATTTATTGAGCTCTTACAGTGTGCTCAATAATTTATATGGATTACTTTTGTTAATCCTCATAACAACTCTGAGACAACTGTCATTATTGCTCCCATTTTACAGATGAGGACATGGACAACCCACAGAATTGTGTTACTTGCCCCAATCACAAACCCTGGCAAATGCTAGAATCACACGCCTGAATACTAAGCTAGACCTGCGCTCCAGACTCCTGAGAAGGAGCCACATTCTGTGCACCTTGTGTGGCCGCTGGTACAGGCACCGGGCCCACAGAATGTTGCAGGAACTCTGTGCCAGACTCCGTGCCTGCTTCCTCCCTCATATAACACCTCAAGACCCAGAAAAGCCCAGAAACACACAGTTATGCATTCTTCTGCTACTGATAAAGGCTTCTTCTAAATGAGTCATTTCCTTCAAAAAAAAAAAAAAAAGGAAAAAATGTTTTTAGATTGTAGCAGAAATATCCACCCCACCCTCAAATATGCACCCTCTGTCTGACCCTGCTCAAGCCCACAAACGCTATGCCAGGAAGCCCCAGTTGCTGGAAGACCTCGCATCTGGCCTCAGGTCTCCTGTGGCATAGGGACCTGAGGTCACAACTGACCCCAGGCAACCACCCCACAGAGGCCCGTTCCCTCAATCTTGTGACAGGAACACACTTGCCTCCTTAGAAGTTGGCCATCTGGGGCGCCTGGGTGGCTCAGTGGGCTAAAGCCTCTGCCTTTGGCTCGGGTCATGATCCCAGAGTCCTGGGATCGAGCCCCACATCGGGCTCTCTGCTCAGCGGGGAGCCTGCTTCCTCCTCTCTCTCTCTCTCTCTCTCTGCCTGCCTCTCTGCCTACTTGTGATCTCTGTCAAATAAATAAACAAAAATCTTTAAAAAAAAAAAAAAAAGTTGGCCATCTGCCTGGTTGTCACGATTTACCTGGTGGGACCTTCATTTCTGTCTTATTCTCTCTGTCCTCCTCCCTAGCCAGTTTCTCTCTTCTCTGTTTTTATGTTGCTCTCTTTTCCTGTCACTTCATTTGTTCGTTCGTTCGTTCGTTCATTCATTCATTTTTCTTTGGGCCTTATTTATTGAGATTGTGTCTGATCCCTAGGTTTCCATTCTTGATTTCTCTCCTATTCAGGTGGCCCTCTGCCAGGAGGGTCACTTGCTAGCTGTTCATCAATAAGCTGAGCACCCCTGTCCCCTCCTCTGACCAGCCCCAGGGCTTAGGCTGGATCAAGCTCAGGCTACTTGGATTTTCCTGCCAACTAGATAATATTTGTCTTATGTTTTATCAGCTTTTATCGAGCTATAGTCACATACAATAAAGTTCAACTATTTTAAGAATACAGTTCAGTGACTTTTGGCAAAAGTATAAAGGCATGTGATGATTACCAAAATCAAAATACAAAACAAGTTTTGTTTGTTTTCTTGTTTCCCTCTGCAGTTAGTCCTCTCCCCTCACCTCTGAACTCTGGCAGTGCTCCATTTTCTGTGACTATAATTTGGGCATTTTTAAGAATCTCATATGTAGTCTTATGTGTCCTGCTTCTTTTACTTAAGATGATATTAAGATTTACCCATGCCATTGCATGTGTGGCCCAGGAGTATTCCATTGTGATTGTAACACAGTTCGTTCTTTTGTTTACCAGTTGATTGGCATTTGGGTTGTTTCCAGTCTGGGGCTAAAATGCATAAAGTCACTGAGAACATTCAAGTACAAATCTTTGTACAGACATATGTTTTCCTTTTACTTTGATAACTACTTGTGAGTAGGATTTTGCTGAGTAGTGTGATAAGTGTATATTTAACTTTATAACAAATGGTCAACTTGTTTTCCAATGTGGTGGCGCCATTTTACATTCCCACCAGCAGTGTATGAGTTAAAGCTGCTCCACATTCTCACCAACACTTGGTATAGTCAGTCTTTTTAATTCTAGACATTCTCATAGGTGTGTAGTGGTAGCTCATGATAGTTTTACCTCACATGTTCCTAATAATTGCTGATGTTGATCATCTTTTCAAGTCCTTCTTGGCCACTCCATATATCTTCTTTTGTGGCGTCTTTACACATTTTTAGATTGGGTTGTTTTGTTTGCTGTCTTAATGGGTTGTAAGAGTTTTTCTGATATTTTTTCATCTGCCTTTTCTTCTTTCTTCCTTCCTTCCTCTAGCCTTCTGGCTCTACTTCTTTCTCCCACTGGGTCCCTGTCCCAGTTCTTGAGAAACACACCCCTGCCCCCAGAGTTGTCCATGATCTCCCCTTCCTTCCCTCCCTCCTCCTTTGCCTCTTTCCTCCTTATCCGCACATGTTCTCCCTTCTCTGCCAGGACACCTCAAAACCTGAGAATCTGGCCACAGTTCCCATTCCATATCACAAAGCATTCCATCACAAGCCCACTGATCTCAGTTCTGCCTAGGTTTAGAGTTCCAAAAAGGGGGAAGAACCCCCCCCCCGCCGGCCGAGATGAAGACTTAGGGAAGTAAAAAGTCATGGAGGGATGGCTTTGTATTCTGGCATCTTCCTCCTCACTAAATGATTAATCATGTTTACAGATAGAAGGGCTTTTTACTCAAACACAACACTTGAAAGTCACGGGTGTGAAGTGAAGTGCATCCTGCTTATTAATCAGTGGTCCCAGCCATCTCCAAGAACATAAGATTAATTGTTCGCATAACAAGGCTCTCCCTTGGCACATCTCCCAAGCCCAGCAGGGATTTATCTTGCCTTGTCACAGGGAAGGAGCAGCCTAGCCCAAAGCTGGCAACTTGTCTTCTCTGTTTAAGAGAACTGGTGTGACAGTATTTGATTGCAAAGCTCAGAGCACTTTACGCAGTATTAGCGCTGGATAGGAGTAACTATGGAATTTTTTTAAGAGCTTACTTAGATATACTTCACCTGCCATACAATTCACCCATTTTAAAGTGCACAATTTAGTGTTTTTTAATACATTCATGGATATGTACAACCGTTACCACAACTTTACAACACTTCATCACCTCCAGAGGAAACTGTGGACTCATTAACTACCACTCCCATACCACTCCCTTCTTGTCCCCAATCCTCATCTACTCTCTGTCTCTATAGATTTTGTCTATGCTGGATATTTTATGTAAGTAGAATTATATAATATGATCTTTGGTATCTGGATTTTGTTCCCTTAGCATAAAGTTTTTGAGGTTTATCCATGTTCTAACATGTATCAATACTTCATTCCTTTTATGGCTGAATAATATTCCATCGTGCACACACCGCATCCATTCATTGGTCGATGGACATTTGGGTTATTTCCACTTTTTGGCTATTGTGAGCGATGCTGCTCTAAACATTAATGTATAAGTTTTTATGTGGTACAGCTTCATGTCTCCTGGGTATGTACTAGGCGTGGACTTGCTGGGTCTAACGCTAATTCTGTTTAATCATTTGAGGAACCACCGGACTATTTTCCAAAGAAGCAACACTGTATTACATTCCTTCCCACCAACAACTATATGAGACGTTCTCTCCAACCCTTGTTGTTATCTGACTGGAATATTTTTCTGATCCTATAACTATATCCTCAAACTGTCAAACATACATACATAGCACACATATATTTAGACAATCGTCAACAAAGGACACACATAAAACTACCAAGTCATGCATACCGGTGCATACCTCTGGAGCTCATGCACATACACATAGACTCCCACACAGATATTTACAATCACAGGCTTCTGTATAGTCACACACAGTACACATGCATATCCACCCACAGACTCACATGTGTGAACGCAGTCAGACACACAACAGACCAGTGCTGTCGCTCAAGTGCATACCGTTGTCATGGGTTGTGAACAAACATCCATGCAGAACCAGAGACACGTGCACTCAATAATGCTTTCCCTCCTGGCCAAACACACATACACAAACAAGAGTTGTACCTGAAAAGCATGGTCCCAAAAAAGCACACATACATAGTTACCCTCACTCAGGGGGGCTAACCAAAGGTAGACTGAATGTTTTTACTCTGGGTGACATGGAGATGGTCGAGATTACATCAGTCCTTGGTCTACTGGGTAGGAATACCTTCTCATTCATTTAGTTGTGCTTTAACTACAAGTACATACTGAACACATAGAAAAGACAAGGATGAACAAGATCGAGTCCCTGCCCGTGGACCTTACAGTCTGGTAGCGGGGGCAGTTACCTCTGTGAGAGGTACCAAGAAGGAAGCAAGCAAGGACATAGGTCACACAGGCAGGGTGCCAAGAGGGTAGTTTCTGGGTGTGTCTAGCACTGTCGCTCCCTTTTTCATCCTGGCAAAGTGAATACTATTCAGATTCACCTTCCATAAGTCACTGGATAAACTGGTGTGTCTGTGTGTGAGTTAATACTAGCACTAGTAAGAGTGTGGGCTCAGGACCTAGATTACCTTGGAGTAAAATTTGATTTCTTACTAATTGGGTAATCTTCCCATCACTTTCTCATCCAAAATTAGGGATGATAATAGTACCTTTAGTAAGGATTAAATTAGCTGGTACTTGTAAAGCACTTAAAAGTGCCTGGCCAGAGTTACGTTCTCATTAGCAACTATCATTTCTTCTGAGAGTACGTTTCCGTAGAGTGGCTGAGTGTACTGGGAGGGGGTGGGAAGAAGTGGGGGGGATGGGGTGGGGGAGATCAAGGAGCCTGGCAATGCCCCATTGACTGGAAATTGGATGAGTCTTCATCTTCTGCAATATCTAAGCAGTCTTTTGGAAAGCAGCCCCGGCATGCCAGCCCGGCAGGCCATAAGCCAGTCTAGCCCCACCCTGCTCTGCCCACAGCCCCAAACCACAGCAAAGATGCATGCTGGGTGGCACTGGGCATGGCTCTTGGTTTTCAGCTGTGTCAGGCCTTTCGGCAGCAGCTCTGCTGTGGGCCTGGCTTGTGGCATTCACCGGTTCTGCTTGACTGTCTTTTCTGTCTATGTAGGTCAGCACTTACCACCCTGTGCCTGCCTCCCCGGGACATTCCATGGCCATCGTCAGTGTGCCTGGCTCCCAGCAACACCTCTCAGCGAACATGTGAGTAACAAGCTCAGCCCTTCACCTCCAGGTCCTGGCCGGAGGGGTCCTCTTGGCCATCCCCGTGCCACCAAGCATCACCACTCCCAAACCAGCCCATCCAGAGAGACAAGAGCTCCCCTTCCTTCATATCCTTCAATGGAAATAATGCTGAAAAAGCCAAACTGGCAAACTCCATCTACCTAGCTCATTATTTTATAAGAGTAGAAAAATACCAGAAGCGTATACACGAAAAAACTGCTGGGAGGTTGGATAGTGAGCAATTTCTACTGACTTTAGATTCAGAATGTTGGGTCATAATTAGATATTGCTTTAGGATCAGTGGAAAATACAGCATTTTAGAGGGGGACAACCTTGAGGATGAGAACACGCCCCCAGTACCTTTGATAAAACCTTCCAGCGTCTCATACCCCTTGGAGTCTAGAAGGAATTCTTGATGTCCAGCCTGAGGCCATACTCTAGTAACCTGAATCTGGCAAGCCAACGGGGCTCCTTTTTAATGCTTTTATTCTGCAGATGTTCTCACTTTCACAGCCTCACTAGTGTCTTCACCTCCCGACTCATACCTGCGTGTTATTTAGCTGCCTGACTCCTGTGCAGACTGTAGAGTGAAAGTCACTGCTCTATCCCGGGGACATCTTACAGTATCCTAAGCCCTTTCCCCTCCAGCCCGCCATGCAGCCAGGATTCCACTGTGTGCTCACAAACAAAACCACCTCCTACCTTCTAATTCCCAATGTCCATCCACGTCCCTGCCTACATTAAGCTAGCTCCTTGGGCCATTCCTGGGGGTCAAACATGTTCTCACTCTTAGGAGAGGGAGTGGATCAGAGAGGCTTGTGCCCTCTCCTTTCCCTTAATTTGTGGCTACAGTCATTTTCTTGGGTGGTAACTCTGAGCGGTATGAAAAAGCACCCTGAGCAGAGCCGTCACTTCTAGGCTTGAGACCCGGCTCTGCCCCTAATTGCTGGTCACCAACTCCTGTCTCTTTCTTAGGCCGGCCTACCCATAGTCAAAATGCTTCGGTAGCCTAGCTTAGTGATTCCCAGCCGTGTGGCACTCTGGAGGACGCGGGAGTCGGGGAGGGCAGGGATGTGGGCCCCTCCACGGCTGCTTCCCTATCACACTTCCGTCCCGAAGAAGAAGTTTGTTATCACTGACTCAGGGGACAGGGTCCCTGAGGTTCCATTTCCCTTTGCCCTCTCCTGGTTCCATGTCCCTCTACCAGGCACACCTTCTTCACCAGTTCCCTGTCTCCCCAGGTTTGTAGCCCTGCACTCCTACTCAGCCCATGGCCCGGACGAGCTGGACCTGCAGAAGGGAGAAGGCATCAGGGTCCTGGGCAAGTACCCGGATGGCTGGCTCAGGGGCGTCTCCTTGGTCACTGGCAGGGTCGGCATCTTCCCCAACAACTATGTCATCCCCATTTTCAGGTGCGTCCCCTCTGTTCTCAGGCAAAAGAGGTCGGGTCACCAAGGCCAGGGGCCATCTGTGGGCTGCATCGCTGAAGGAATCAGTGATCCTTCAGAGTGTGGGCCAAGAAGTAGCCCTAGTAACCCCCTAACACTTTATTTTCTTTAATAGTAACAAGTTATCTTTTTTATAGCTCTTTACATTTTACAAGCACTTTCTCAATGTTTACCACATTACCTGTGCCCAAGAGTCCTTTTCATAAAGTAGATAGTATTTTCCAGATGAGGAAAGCAATATACATAGTTTAAAACCCCAGAATGGGATTTCAGGTTTTCTACTATATAAACCCCCCAAATCCCATTCACATCCCACCCCCTGATACTCATATCTAATCGAATAATGGGAACCTGCAACCATCAGAAGACCCTCAGAGCATCTCGGGAAACTTCCTAGGACACTAGGCCAGTAGGCAAGTTTCTGTGACTCAGTCCACCACCTGTCCATCCACACCCCAGGCCACAGGCGGGTTATCCTAGAGGTCTGAGTCCCTCACAGTTTTCCCAACCTTTTCCATTCTCCGGCACACCTGACACTTCTGCTTTGGCTGCTTGGACCATGACTACAGATGCACTCGGTCCCAGCATCGCCCATGGCTCATCCTCCCTCCACCCCACGCCAGGCCAGGCACAGCGTGTCACAAGGCAGTGAGGCCATCACCACATACGAAATGCTGGCTTTATGACATACCTCTGATCAAAGCGATAACCCATTGTACTCTCTGGGAGTCAGACCTGGAGTCATATGTCCAGTTTGGGGGACCTTCATGTAGGTGGGGCCCAGTGTCCGGAGGAGGGCAACAAGGATGGTGAGGAGATAGAAAAGTATAGCACAGGAGAAACTGATAGAGAAACTAGGGTTAAGCTGTAGAAGACAAGGGTCAGAGGGACCATAACAGGCTGTGTAGATAGGAAATCTGTTTCCTGAGGGGGCAGTGAACACAGTGGATGCAACTTAAAGGCTACACTTTCTAAGGCGTAAAAATAAGGTTGGCTGGTAAGGTGGGAGACCCTTTCTAGGAAGAGTATGGGGAAACTCTGGGTTTCCTTAGATCTAGGTTTATATAAAATGATTTCTTCATGTAGCAGAAGGTTGGAGAAGTCATTTCCTTCAATGGAAAGTTCTTGGAATTTGTTAGAAAGTTACAAAATCTCCATTGGCAAATTAAGTGTGTCTTTAACTGATGCTTTAGTTCATTCATTCAACAAATATTTAATGAGCACAAACTATGTGTCAAGCACCTTTCTAGGCACTGGAGAACCACCAGTGAACAAAATAGACAAAATCTCTGCCCACTGGAGCTTACATTCTAGTGGGACAGGCAGACAATAAACAAGATATATAAGTAACATATACGATGTGTTAATGGTAAGGGCTAAGAAGAAAAATCAGAAAAGCAAGACAAAATTTGTGGTGGGGATGGCGGTGGTGATTAAAATTTTAATATGTTGGTCAGGAATGGCCTTACTGAGAAGGAAGAAGGAAGAAAATGAGGCAGGTATATTCCACACCACGGGAATAGCAAGGACAATTGCCCCAAAGTAGGAGTATGCCTGATCTGAAGGCCAGTAGGACTAGATCAGAACAGGTGAGGGGGACGTTAGCAGTAGATGAGGTCAACAGGTGGGCCAGATCATCTAGAATTTCCAAAGTCATAATGAGGAATTCGGCTTTCATGCTGTCACAGGGTTTTGAGCATAAAAGTGACATGATCTAATTTATATTTTAACCAGAATCCCTCTAGTTGCTGGCTTGAGAGTAAATTGTAGAAAGGAAACATGGAAGCCCAGAGACTAATTAAAAGGATATTATAATAATATGGGGGAAAGGTGAGGGTGAGTTAAACCAAGGTGTCAGCCATGGAGGTAGGGAGAAGTGGTTAAATTCTGGGTATACTTTGAAGGTAGTCATAACAGGATTTTCTGACAAATGAAATATTGGGTGTGAAAGAATAGAGGAGTCAAGGTGAGTCCTCATTTTTTTGCCCTGAGTAACTGGAAAATGGAGTTGCCTTTTATTGAAATATTCCGGAAAACTGAGAGGAACTGGTTCTGAGAGGTTGGGGGTGTTGGTGAGCAGAAGCTCAGCGGGCAGCAGATTAAGTCTTAGATTCCTGTTAGTAATCCCAGTAGAGGTGTTGGCAAATGGTTGAGTACATAAGCCCAGCATTTTAAGGAAGAAGGTCTGGGCCTGAGATGGTATTTAAAGCCCTGGGACTAGATGAAATCATCACGGTAAGATCAGTTGCATTGGAGAGAATGATGGTGAGCCAGAAACTAAAATCTTCATGAAATGAGGGGAGAGGTTGAGAGAGGAAAGGGTGACAGGGTAGAGTGGCAGGTGATAGAGTCTGGTACTACCAAGCAAAGCTGGCGGGGTGGAGGGGGGGATGGCCTAGAGGAGCCAATGAAGAGCAAGGAGGATACCCACCCTAACTTATGACTGTTTCCTCCATGACATGAATTCTCTAAGGACCATGTCTACTACTAGGGGGTTTGCTTATGCATCAGGCCTTAGCCCAAAGTCCTGGTAATTCTACTGGAAAAAAAAATCCTTTAGAATCACAGTGACCATATAATTTGTCACCCAAACTAGGACACGTTTAAGAAAAAAAAGAGAGACACACACACTTTTTTTTTTCTAAAGATTTTATTTATCTAGTTGACAGAGATACAGTGAGAGAGGGAACACAGCAGAGGGAGTGAGAGAGGGAGAAGCAGGCTCCCCATGGAGCAGGGAGCCCAAGATGGGGCTCGATCCCAGGACCTGGGATCATGACCTGAGCCGAAGGCAGACGCTTAACGACTGAGCCACCCAGGTGCCCCGACACACACACTTTTAATACACCAGGAGAGCAGGTGTAAACTGAGACTATCCTAGGAGAAGCTGAACAAATAGTTACCGTAACTAGAATGCATGTAGGATTCCATTCCAGTGGATTCCAAGACTCCAGCTTCCCTTTCCCCACTTCTTGGCTTTTCTCCTAGGTACATATATTGTGTCCTTAGGCAAGTCCTAAACATCTAGACTTGCCTGCTCCAAGATGGCGGCAGCATGTCAGACAGTGGATGAAATGTCAGCCATAGGTTGCCATTGAGTCTGTCTCCCATCTCGAGTTCATAGAATCCTGAACATGTGTGTACAGAGGTGCTACTTACATGGAAGGGTGTGTTTGCCTCTAGGGAGCCAGCATTTCTAAGACGAGCAAGTCCCAGCCAGAGTATATTCTCTGGAGGGCTCTTAGGTGACAGAGGATCAGTGCTTTCTAGAGTGAAGTTCTCCTTGACGGCCCCCTGATGCAAAGAAAGGTCCCGTCATCACTGATCTTAGACATGGGTGACATACGCCCAATTTGTCTACCTAGAAGCAGCTCACCCTTGTCTGTGACCACCCTTTCCATTGTGGGAGGTTTAGCTCCTTCTGCCTCTCAGGGCTGAATGATGTTGTCCTTTGTCAACTTAGTCTCCACTACTTTTGGCAGGTTGTGTTAGGACTAAGGGATTGAACTGCATGGATAAGGCCCCTTTCTGCTCCTTGGCTCTGTGTACATGTAAGGCTTTCCCCCCATCTTTGTTTCTCTGTTTGCGGTGATGCTTCTCACTGCCGCCAGCCCCCTTGGTTAAGGTTAGGGTTAACCCTAAAAGAGCCAGGGTGCTAAAGTATGAGGTACCCCCTTATGTGCTCTTATTAGCCTTATTCCTTATATTCATTAAAGAATATAGTTTTGGGACTAATTATAGAAAGACTAGAGCTGACCAAAATGGCAGGGTTTTCACTTCAAATTCAGCAAGTGAGCCTTTTAATTACTGAGAGGGGAAGAGACTGCTGTGCTGTCCAGAGCTCTGGCCCTCTCTCCACCCACCTGTCTAGCCAGGTTGATCACAACTAAGTGTCTGCCACCATGACATACTTCCCGAGATTCTGCAGGCACATCGGCTCCGGCTGTGCAGAATGTCAGTCAAGTTTCCAACCAAACCCCTTCCTAATAGCACCAACATCTTTGGGGTTTCCTCCTCCATGCATAGTCTTGGTGGGAGGCAGAAGTTTCCTCCCCTTTTCAGAGGCTCAGGAAACCCAACAACTCCTCCTCCTCCTCCTCCTCCTCCTCCTCCTCTTACTGCTCCTCTTCCTCCTTCTCCCCCCCAGCCCCTTTCCTCTATCACCCCAGCTGAGGAACAGACTCAGCCAATCTGATGCTCCCTCTTGGGGCTTAGAACCTTGAACCAGAGAGGAAAGAACAGGGGTGCGGGTAAAGACCATCCATGACAAGACCCCGAGCAGCACCATCTGATCAGAACCCCTGCCTCAGATGCCTGCTGTCGGGCTCTCAGTAGCCTCCCTCGGATCTGGTTTCAGTGGACTCTCTGCCCCTCCTGTCCTCCCAACACATTCCCTTCTGCCCAGCAGCCAGGATGTATGTTTCTTGCAGCCTTCACCAGACACATGTGCTCTCCTAGTGCCTTATGGATGGAGAAAAGCAACACAGGGGCCGACCCTCATTTCTCTTACCAGTCCACACAGAACTCTACAACGATGGCCAAGGCGCAAGCTTCGGCCTTACCAGGAGGCTGCTGCTAGTGGTTAGCACAGCAGAGCTGCTATTTGGAATTCTTCTCTGAATATGGGCTGAGCTCTTACAGGCTCCTATCACAGAGATGAGAGGGGCACAGACCCGCACACTCAAAGCAGCACAGTGGAGCAAGTCAGAGGCAACATACACTCCTCCCCGCTAAACCCAGAGTGTCTTTCTGGGAAACAAGGATCAGAATGTTTGCAGGTCTGAGGTATCATGGGGTCTATTACTATATGTTAGCAAAGTACTTTGATATTAGAAGAAAGAGCTGGCCAAGTGCTGAGCTTTTTGCCAAAAGACAGAGGGATTCAGTGTGGGATGGGGAACTTGGGATGTAGGAGTTTCTGGACTCTGGCCTAGTGCTGGGCTCAGAAAAATGAGGTCGTAGCTTGGTCTGTAAACAGTCGTTCAAAGGAGGGACTTGTGGGCTAAGGCTGGCTTGGGCCTAATTAAGCGTGTTCTGTCCTTGTTGCTATACCTGCTGCTGCCGCTGCTGCTGCTGCTGCTGCTGCTGCTGGGAACAGTTCTGGAAACTGTCTTTCCTGTTGCCAGCCCATTTTACAAGATCCAGCATCTTGAGGCCTCCATTCAAAAGACAGGCAGATACAGCCCTTTGCCATGGAGGCCAGTGCTGGGGATTTTTCTCCACTGCTCAGCCCTTGGCTCCAGAATATAGTCTGAGCTCTAACTGGCGGGCAGCCCATTCCCTTCACTGACCACGTCCCCAGGGAACTGAGGCAGGGTTTCGGCCGCGGGTAGGAGGCCCCTCACTGCAAGCACCATTCCCAGGCATCTGGCTGCATCTGTTTCATGGGCAGAGTGGCCTGCTGAAGGACTCCTCACCTATCTTCATACAACTGGCTGGCTCATTGTTAGACTCCGTATCGCTTTTTTAGGGAAAAGGAAGAGAGAAAAGGAGGAGGAGAAATAAGGGGAAATTCCCCAAAGAGAAAGCTTTGGACATTAACGGGAAGGCCACCAGACAGGGCACCTCTGAGCCAGGACTGTGGACAAGTCGGTCATTGCCGGGGAATTCACAGGTTATTTCATCCACTGAGTGACAAGCTGATCCATGGGCTACTCAGTAGGGGCTGTGGTCTTGGAGTAGGATTCGTAAAAGGGCAGGAAGGGCGTGTAAAATGAGAGCCATTCCCCATGGGGTTCAGGGAATAGCAAGTGGAAAACAGTTGACAAAGATTGCTGTTCTATAACATTTTAATACTACTCTTCAAACTCAGAGCCCAAGGCTGAGAAGTTAGGCTCTTCAGAAGGCAAGTATAGGGCCTACCCCCAGCTTTAGATTGTTGCTTTCAAGCAGGATGCAGGGTTTTCCTTGCTACCTAAACAATGAAGGCTCCAACCAGCCAGGTCAGGGCATGCTCAGTGGTAGACAGTGGTACCGTTCAGTGGTAGAGCAGAGGGCCAGTGGGTTCGGATCTCAGGTCTAGTAGCTGCTTGGCCAAGTAACTAGAAGTCTCCATTTTCTCACCTAGAAAATAATGGCACTAATAGTACCTACCTCAGATGGCTGTTGTGAAGAACCAAGGGCTAATGTGGGCAAAGCACTGCCCAATGCCCAGCAGACAGTAAGTGCTCAACATGTGTCAGCCCAAATGACTGGCATCAGTGCCGAAAGCATCATGGAAGCCATTCAACAAACATTTGTTAATAAGCAATGTATGCAGAACACAGAGGATATAAAATGAGTCATATAAAATCTCTGTCTTCAAGGAGTTTAGCACCCAGTGGGAAATTCACTGAACGAATAAGAAATCAGAACTGTGGGGCACCTGGGTGGCTCAGCTGGTTAAGCATCCGACTCTTGGTTTCTGCTCGGGTCATGATCTCAGGATCATGGGCTCGAACCCCATGTTGGGTTCTTCACTCAGTGCAGAGTCTGCTTATCCCTCTCCCTCTGCTCTCCAGCCACACCCCCAAACTGTCAAATAAATAAATCAGAAATCAGAACTACAAAGTTGAACACATACTAGATCTTGTGCTCTGAACTCATGGGGTCAGGAGTGATCAGAGCTGGAGTGGAGAAGGACAAAATTCAAGTCTTCCTGTTCCATCAGGGCCTCAATGGGAGACCCTGTCCCTGGCCTCAGCACTCCCACATGGGGACCCCAGCTGTAGGAGGTGAGGCCTAACATAGTTAAGCCTGTGTGGTTGATAAAGGGAGTATTTATGGGTCAGAAGAGGGTTGAGAGAGGCCACATTCAGTATATGGTTGAGAGCTGAGAGGTTTTTGAAATAGGACTCTTGACTGAGCATTTTCTTTATTTCTTCTTTTTGAAATGCTTGCACCAACCAGAAAGACATCTAGTTTTCCAGATTCTCGGAGTCCTGGTCTCTACACCACATGGACATTATCCAACTCCTCTGTGTCCTCCCAAGGCAGCATTTCAGAAGGTGATCCCCGGCAGAACCGGCCCTTCAAGTCCGTCTTTGTGCCCACCGCCATAGTCAGCCCTGTGAGGAGCACGGCCAGCCCGGGGACTGTCGGACAGGGCTCTCTTCGGAAATCCGGGCGGAGCAGCATGAGAAAGAGTAAGTGGTGGCAGAGAGGTACGTGTCTAGAGCTAAGTGAGGGGGGGACTGGACTCTGGGGTAGGCAGAGCGCCTTTTGCAAAAACAAGATCTTGGCTAGAAAACAAGCCTCTGTAAAGGGAGTTTTTCATTCCCAAATAGTGACTGGTATTACTGGAAGAAGCCAGACCGACTTAAGGTCACTGCCCTGGATCACTCCACACCTGTGTACTGAATGGCTGGGATGATAGCGGCCCTGAGTGCCAGCATAGAACTAGAACACAGCCAAGGTGGAGGCTGGCTCTAGTTAAGACAGAACAAGCAAAGTATTTGCTGGATCATGCTTCTCAAACCATGTTCCAGGGAACCCCTCAGGGTGCCAAAAGGGAAACATGGGAGGGACGGGGGTGGGGGTTGAGGAGGGGAGGAGGCAAAGAGGATGAAGGAGCCAATTCTCAAAGCCCCTAAATCTTGCTTTCTTATTTAACTAATATATACAGACAAGGTTTAAAAATATATATATTGTATAAAAATAAGCCTTCCTATCCTTCACCCCTGTCCCAAGTGCTCTTCCATGTACATAAATAGTAGCTTCTACTCATACCTGCTGCGCTGTTCTGCACTTTTTATTTTTCCCTGTATAACATGCACATTGCTCACATGGCAATACTTTTATCTCCCAATATTTTGAACTTCTGCAGAAGACTTCATTTTCAGGGATTTTAAAAAGTGTTTGAAACCCATTGTTCTACAAAACATGAAGGTTCTGTAATTTGCATATCTTTCTGGAAGATCATGAACCACACAAAGTAAATTTGATTTACTCTACATCCTCTGATTTAAACTGGGCTCTGCAATCTCTCTGGCTATCTTAAAAGAAAAAGATGATTAAATATGAAAGTGCAGGATGACGAGTCAGAGCAAGAAGGTAACATGTGGGATAGTATGCCACCCAGGAGAATGTGCCAGGAAAATTAAAACAAATGCCTCACCCCCACCCTCTCCCAGTGCTTTCACCTGACCACCTGCTTGACCACCGTTCCCACTCTGCCACCTCTACCATGTCCCTCCTTCCTCCCCCACTCCTGCCCTTCCTCCAGCATCTCCCCTTCCCGACACAAACCCATACTCAATAATCCCACCACAGAAGCCTTGGGCAAGTGACTGGACCTCTTCAGTCTTCAGTTTTCCCATTTGTAAAATGGAAATAAAAATAGTACCTACCTCATCAGGGTTATTGTGCGGATTTAATAAAATAATTCATGTAAGACTGATGGCACACAGTGAGTCTCAGGAAATCCTGTTTGTATAAGATGATCATCTTCTCAGTACCATTATTGCTATGACGACAACACAGGTCAACTTTGGCCCATCCAGTATGTGAACTGACACAGTGTTGACGTGTTCACACTCGGTCTAGACCACTTAGGAGGTGGACACAGGAATTGTGTCCTGCTGGCAGTTGTTCACATTTCCCTTCAGACACTCCTCCTCTGCCTTGGCAGAGATCTTGACTGGCTTGGAGTTTTGACTGCTTGCCTTGATGCACATGTGATAAGAAAGCACTGAATCTCTTGGAAATCAGGAGCCAACAAGATAAATGGATGAGGCATAAACCCCATTTTTCACACATTTCGAGGAGCCTAAGGACATGTGTGCCCAGGGCTGCTTTGACTTTCTCAGGTCCAGGAGGCTTTCTGTCTCCCCTTTCCCAAGGTGAGGCTGGTCAAGCTCTCAGTCTCCCCACAGCAAAGAGAAATGACAGGAGAATTGACTGTGCGCCTCATAGGGCTGTCAGTGGAAAAATAAATGTCTACATTGAAAGGGCAGACTTGTGTAAATGGCGCCCGGCTTGCTCACCGCAGCTGAGAGCACTGGCTGCGTTGAGTGAGCGTTCTGCTTTTCATGTTCACATCCTGCCTGACAAAGAGTCGCAATGCAGAACATGGCCTTGGCTCAGGCCCTCTGTGCTGGACAGATGACTAATTCATACACGTGTCCACAGGCTATCACAAAGGACTCACATCTCTGACCGGATGTCCCCTATGGGCCCTAAATGCTGGAGACCCTTATGGAGAAGCAGACAGCAGTGCTACTCAGGGATGTGCCTCCTGTCCCCCCACCCCCAAAGTGCACTGAAGTCCTGATTGTTCCCTGGTCACATGCAGGACATATGCCCAAGGGATCGAGGTCTCTGGTCTTCCAGAGAATATGAGGGAAAGGAATGACTTCCTGTTACTGAGGGAGGAGCATCTCAGTTCACGAAACAAAACAAAACAAAACTCAAGGAAGGGATAAAATCACACTCCTGGGCTTTGCATTTTTAGGGTTTGCTATCGTTTACCCAAAAATAACAAGAGCTAACAAACATGAGGCATTAATTATGTTCCAGGCACTGTGGTAACACTCTGCACACATCATATGATGTAAGCCTCCCAGCAGCCCCATGAGACCCTGCTGGTCACCTCCGGTTTACACCTGAGGGGCTGAGACGCCAGAAGGGGATGGGGCTGACTTGTCCCAGGCTTCCTGGGAGTAAGTCTGATTCCAGAACATCTTGTCGTGGGACTTTGTAAAGCTTATCCACACACAGCCCAAACCTTTCCGAACTTGCTTCTGTGTGGTGTCAACATTTGCCTGCACACACCCTCCCTGAATTCTACTTACCCTTCCTCCCTGCACCCTCCCACCCCACAGAAGCCATCCCACTACCACATGCCTACAGCTTCTTCAAGTAGTCAGTCAGAGACCCCTCCCATCCTCTCTGCTTCCCTGTCTCCCTCCCTCACATCCCTTCCAATTGACTGACTCTTTCTGTCCCTTTTTTGCTGTCTCTGTCTTCCCTTTCCTCTTTGGTTTGCATGCCTCTGTTGCTTCTCACTGTGAAGCTGTCTCTTTAGGTTTGTCTTCTTCACTTTCCAACCGCTAGGCCTGAAGTGAGAGAGTGGGAGTGCATGTGTGTGCGTGTGTGTGAGGAAGAGAGGAGGCAAATGGAAGTAATGTACCTTCTGACGGTGCCCCCCCCCACCACCGCCCAACATTGGGCTAGTCAGTTACTTCCTGCCAGCATCAGCCAACAGCACTAAAAAAAGAATAAGGTCACCTTTGAAAGACCCTGAGAGAATGTGAGCACACTCAAATGGGGAAAGCACTTAACTATTCTGGGATATCAGGACACATGGCTTACACAGCCCCAACCCAACCTGCTGTCAGCGGCCCCTGATGCTGATATCTGTGTCATATCATTCCTCAGATGGATCCCTGCAGAGACCCGTCCAGTCAGGGATCCCCGCCCTTGTGGTGGGCTCCCTCAGACGCAATCCCACCATGGTCGTACGGCCTCAGCAGTTCCAGTTCTACCAGCCGCAGGGGGGCCCCTCCTCCCCCTCAACGGTGGTGGCAGAAGTGGGACCTAAGCCCACTCCCACTGGGGAGCCTGCCCTCACGTGCGTCAGCAGGGGCAGTGACACCAGGATCCGCTCCGCAGCCAGTTCCCTCATCATGGAAGGCAAGGAAATCCCCATCAAGAGTGAGCCTCTACCTAAACCACCTGCATCTGCCCCACCATCGATCCTGGTGAAACCAGAAAACCCAAGAAATGGCACCGAAAAGGTAGGAGTGAAGTGACATAAGGGGGTGGGGGCCTTATATAACCTATATATAGGGATATATAGGTTATAACCCTAACTTTTCATAGCGTCCCAACTCCTGAATTTTGTTTTAGCGGACAAGGAATCAAAATCGCAGCCTCAAAACAATCCTCACACAGTAACACCCCCCCCCACACACAGGCACACCCCCTCAGCCCTCTTGCACCCTCTGCGGATGTCCTACTGGATCTCCTTTATGTTTCCCAGATATTTCTTCCATAGTCCTTTCGAGGCCCACAGATGAGTTGGAAAAAACACGGTTTTGGCATCAGACACACCTTGATTTGAATTCCAGGTCAGCTGCTTGCCATCTGGTGACTTAGCCAAAACACGGCACCTTTCCAAGACTCTTTTTGCCTAATCTGTGAAATAGCAGTTGAGAATAGGAACAACCTCACAGGCCTGGTGTGGAGATGAAACGAGAGGAGATGTGTTAAGTGCTTACACAGGCGTTCGTGGTATGGAAGAGGCACCGGAGACACCAGAGAATTCAAGTGATTCATCAAGGTCACAGCAAATTATCATGACTCCCAACAACTAACTTTGACTGTGACCTATATGACAGAGGGTCAGATCTTTTAACTTCTAGTCAAGGGCTTTTCCCACTAGAGACAGGAGTTTTTGTATTCTGTTCTCAATAGAATATCCTCGAGTCGGGAGGAACAGTGAGATACAGGAGGTGACAGTGGGAAAAGTAGGTGATTGTTACCTTTTAGTTTATTGGCCATCATCGCTGTCATCGCCAGCACCATCAACACCAGCACCATTCCCCATTCCCCTCCAAAAGGAAAAAGGATTTGGTCTCCTTCTCTTTGTTAAGCATTTACTGAATGCTAACAACCTAGTAGGCCCTGTGCTGAGGACTTGACGTGTCTCATCTTTAATCCTGACAGTAACCCTCTATAGTAGATATTATTCTCAACAACCCTCTGTAGTAGGTATTATTATCGTCATCCTCATTTTATTTTTTTTTAAAGATTTTTATTTATTTATTTGACAGAGATCACAAGTAGGCAGAGAGGCAGGCAGAGAGAGAGGAGGAAGCAGGCTCCCTGCTGAGCAGAGAGCCCGATGCGGAGCTCGATCCCAGGACCCCAGGATCATGACCTGAGCCGAAGGCAGAGGCTTAACCCACTGAGCCACCCAGGCGCCCCCGTCGTCCTCATTTTAAAATGAAGACATGGAGGGTTAAAGAGTTAGAGGACGTTACCCAAAGGCACACAGCTGACACATGGGGGTGTCTGAGGTAGATTCCAGATCTCATAGAAAAACTCATGCTCTTCATGCTAAGCTATGAGCTTGTAAGGAAAGGCATTTGGAAAAAGTTAGTGTTGACTGATGTGAATGTTGGGAGCTCCTTTTCAGAATTTTAGTATCTGAATAATTCCATTTTCCAGGCCCCAGTTGCCCTTTACGCCAGGCTGTTTGATACGGCCCTCAAACTATCAGCATTTAAGAAGTGCTCAGACCTCTGCAAGATATGGTGAGGGTCAAAAGTATGAAGAAACTTGCATTCTCAGTGGGGGACACTAGGCCCAATTTCGTGGAAAACAAAGTATTCCTAAGCAGTAGCAGAGAACACTGAGAAGCCTTAAATCAGGATGTGCTAGAGCAAATACCTGTGGGTACAAGGTAGAGACAGAACAGGCATGGAGAGGTGAAACAGGGAGGGAGAGAAGGGTCTTGGGCCGCAGGAGACCGGGGCTCCCATGGATATGGGGCCTGCTAATCAGCTCCAGGCAGATACTGTCAGAATAGGAGACAGGCCTCAGTGCACCAGATCTTTGATTTTTTTTTTTTTTTTAGATTTTTTTTTTTTTTTTTTTTTTTTTTTTTGTTAGAGAGAGAGAGGGAGAGAGAGTGAGCACAGGCAGACAGAATGGCAGGCAGAGGGAGAAGCAGGCTCCCCGCCGAGCAAGGAGCCCGATGTGGGACTCAATCCCAGGATGCTGGGATCATGACCTGAGCTGAAGGCAGCTGCTTAACCAACTGAGCCACCCAGGCGTCCCCAGATCTTTGATTTTTTAAGAGACATATGGAATTCGAACTTTTAAATACCATCACCCCATTTTTATGTGTTGGCCCCTAAATCGAACTCTCAAACATTCTGCAGACAAAAGTCAGCCAGCAGGTGTCCAGGTTGCGAACTCTGCTCCATGGATTTACGGTCATTATGAAACTTAGGAGTTGGGAGTCAGCAGGGGGAGTGGGGGATGCCCCAAAGAAGGGGTGGGCCCTGAGAAAGGCCTTATTGGCACTGGAGAGGACAGAGGAAGGCAAACCTGGAAGGAAAGGCTTTCTGGAAGGGACCACAGCTTCTTGCCTCAGCTCTTTGCTCAAGGGGTTGCCTCTCCTGTTTCTCTTAGGTAATTTCTCATCATTCTTCAGCTCTCAGTTTAAACAGCTCTGCCTCCAGGAAGCCTTCTGTGGCCACCCCATCCCAGCTGCAGTGCAAGAGGGCTCCATACCTCCCCTAACGTCTGTCACCTCTACCACCACAGCACAATGCAGAGTAGACCCTCATAGTGGACACAAGTATTTACTGAATGAGCACAGAAATGAGGCATTTTAAGGAGGGACAGGTGTTGAGAAACAGCAGGAGTCGAGTCCCAGGGAAACCAGCACAGCTCCCACCTCACCTGGGTCCCTTCGCTCTGCTTTCTCTTGCAGCAAGTCAAAACCGTGAGATTTCAGAACTACAGCCCTCCTCCCGCCAAACAGTACACCTCCCATCCCACCGCAGGAAAGCCTGAACAGCCCACCACCCCGAAGGGTTCCCAGCCGGAAGCAGCCCCCTCGGGCCCAGAGATGAACGTCCTATTCGCCCACCGAAGCGGCTGCCATTCCGGACAGCAGACAGACCTCCGAAGGAAGTCAAGTTTGGGCAAGACCGTGACCCCGGTGTCTGCCACTTCGGCCACACAGACCGTGTTTCCCAGCAAATGAATCTACGGGTGGCTTTTCCCAGACCCCAAAGAGGTGAATTGCATTTAAATACAGTCTGCCTCCACTGATCGCGCCCTGCCATTCTTTGGCTACTCAAGACTGGGTCCTTGTTCTGCCCATGTTACCTCAGGGAAAGGAAAGGTGGGCGCAGGGAGTCCTGCCCTGGGTGGGAAGATGAAGCATGTGGCCTTGCAAACATAACAATTTGAGGCAGCAAGGCCACTACTCAGACCAAGGAGTGGGAGACGGACCTGCCCACCCTCTTCCCTGAATGGAGTGGGCAGCCTCATCCCCTGTGTTCTGTGTAGAATTTCTACGGTGCCCTAAAAGGGACTTCAGCCAGGAGTGTCACAATGGTGGGAATGTTGGCATTGTTTCTTTGACCTCATCACCGTGTTCTCAACAACCATCAGAACAGCTTCTGGGGCCTGTACACTGGCCGCTAGTGGCTGCCATGTTGTTCCCTCCACTGAGTTGTAATCCTGGCTGTGAAGGGGGAATTTGGGGAAGGGTGTGAGATGGATACTCTGATCATGCTGAGAATCCTCGAAAACCAAAGGGAGCCAGCTTACTGGATTTGGTCCAAACGAGAAGGTCAGAGAGAAAGCTATGATCATACTTTAAACTTCTGAATCTGTTTTCCCACATACAATCCTACACGATAGCTGAGCAGGAAGCACAGTGCTGTGGATAGGGTCCTGCATGGAATTCTGGCTATTTCATTCATCCTGGCTCCAGTCTGACATCCCCGGGAAACACAGCATGCTTCAAGACAGCTGTGTAAGGGGGTTGAGGTTAGACATATATTGCATTTGCATTACAACCTTCTTTAACTTCCTCTGATTTCTCTTCGTTTGGGGCACTCTAGCTGTTTCACTGGGTCATGGTATAAGGCAGCAAGGTCAGGAAGAAGATGCTAGTGCAAGGCTGGAACGGGGACACTTCATGGAGGACAGCTGCCAGGACAGAGATGGGGCAAAGGAGGATGGAGAGGGAAGGGAGGAGGAGGAGAAGAGGGAGGTAGAGAGAATGTGGGGAGTGGGTGTGAGAGAGAAAGACAAAGATGGGGGAGGCAGAGGAGAATGTCAGGGAAGAAGAAGAAAGGGAGAGTGGCTTTGACACTCCTGACAAGTGGGGTCTGAAGGATGGAGCCTGCAAAACCAGGTGATCCCGCCAAGGGGGTGCCAGAGGGAGGCATCTTCGATTTGTCAGAACACCACCCTCGGTGAGTTTAGCCATGAGTTTAGTGATTCTGCTCTGCCCCCCAGGGTGCAGATACAGGATTCCACCAGCCACACAAACATTTAGACTCTGCCTCAGTAGCAGCGGGTCCAGTTAGTGTTAAGTATTGCGGCTGACAAGCAGGTTGTAAGGGGAGTAATGGAGACACAGTCCTTGACTTCCACGTGGAACAGAATAGTCTTCCAGTTGTCCACCATCTTTATAGGGTAACCTTTCTGAGAAGTGTCAACAATCCGAAAGCTTGCCACCCCCATTCCAGACTCTTCAGTAATGCCCAGCATCACACATACTCCCTCCCAAACCAAAGCCCATCTCTGCGGAGCCATATGAGGCTTGGAAAGGAGAAGAGAGTGTTATTTCTGAACTCACTGGCCCTTCCAATCATTGCTTCCACCACCATGTTTTGGACAGTCCCCGTGTGCTGGGCACCGCGATGAGGACAGCAGATGCGTCCTCTCCTATAATGTCTGCTATTACGTCCTAAGGCAACTGTAATTGTCCCCAGGACAAAGCCAGGGAAACCGAGGTACAAAGAGTAGCCGCAGATGGTAGCAGAGTGGGTTTGACAGCTGCCCACACCCCAAGCTCAAGCTCTCTGACTTCAAAGCCCAACATAGGACTGTGCTTTATGAATGAAGAGAGCAACCTTGACCTAGGCCACTGATTCCCAACCGCAGGGAATAGCGTGATGGTTGCCGACGCAGCCTCGGCCACACGCAGACTGAGTTCAGATCCCCATTTACCGCGTGCTGGCCATGTGATGTTGGGCAAGTTACTTAACCTCTCTGAGCCAGTCTCACTGATAACAGCGGAATGATACTAGTGTCAGTCTCATTGGGCTAGCGTGAGGATTAACTGTCATAGTATTATCAAGTGACATAGTACACACCTCACACATATCAGACTTGAACGTTTTTAAGGGAGCGGGTCACTGAAATTCCAGATGAGGAAGTCCAAAGCAAGGCCATGTCCTGGGCGGTGGTGCTGAAATGAAATGAGTATGGCCCTGTCATAGAGGTCAGAGCACAGGTTAGGCTGAGTCCTGAAGGATGAATAGGAGTCAGAGAGAAAAAGGTGTGGGGGGAGGCATTCCAAGCAAAGAAAGCAGCACTTAGCACTTGGAGTAATCAAGCCAAGTTCTCCTATATGTAGAGGAATCCACTCCTTTATGGAGCATTGGAGGGATCCCAGGTAGACTGAGTACCTCATGTTTGAAGACAAGCTGCGAGACTCCATCCCTCAGCCAAGACTCAGAGTCACTAGGAAGGTGCCCCCTTCACCTCGTGATCAGACCCTGGCATCTGAGCACTACAAAAGGTGCTGAGGGCAGGCTCTGATTGGGGCTGGGGTCAGGAGGACATCTGAGAGGTGATGGAGGGGCACAGCATAGGGCCATACATTTTTGTTGTTTATTTTAAAGATTTGATTTATTTGAGAGTGAGAGAGAACATAAGCAGCAGGGGGGCAGAGGGAGAGGTTGAAGCAGACTCCCGGCCGAGCAGGGAGTTCGTTGTGGGGCTCAATCCCAGGACCCTGGGATCATGACCTGAGCCGAAAGCAGATGCTTAGCCAACCGAGCCACCCAGGCACCCAGGCTATGGCCATACTTGAGGGAAATGGTCTCCTTAAGCAGCATCGGGACCCTCACCTAGGGCTTGCTTTCTCGCATGGGACCAGAACCACCTCCTTTGCTCTCCACCACCCACAGACAGAGCTTTTGGAGCAGCAAGAGTTTAAAGCAGTGCCCTGCCTGCGAGTTGGTGAGATGCAGGACTGACCCAGTAAATGCAGGGCTCCCGGACTTCCAACTTCCAGTGAAAATGTGGAAGGTCCGTCCATCCCAGGCCTGCTGTTTCAGAACAGCAGCAATCCCGCAGGGCCGGGTCAGGGGCAAGCTGTAGTTAGGTGGACACGCGTTCCTCCGTTTGCCACACCATCCCCCCAAGCCTGCTTTGCTCACTCACATAATCACCATGTGAATGAAGCATCTTCTCCTGGAGTCTGTGTGCTGGACATCATTTCTGTCTCCAGGAATGCCTTGAAAGTTAGAGCTAGACCCTGAGAGATCAGCTCGTCCAGGCACTCGGGTGTCACGCGTGTAGCAAGCTTAGTCTGGGCCTAACAGGGTGTCAGTCAACAGTCTTGAGGTGGGGTCTAGGCATCTGTGTTGTCAGCATACTCCCCAAGTGATTCCGATGTCTAAGAACAAATCTACCTTTCTCGTCTCGTACAGTAGGCCAGGAACGTAGCCACACTGGGTGCCGATATATGAGCAATGCCTGTAGTGATAGGTGAACAGTGAGTGCTTGGAGCTCCCACTCCTGCCCCTGGCCCTTTCTCCACATTCTCCCCATCACTCTACCCTCCAGCAGCCTAAGAGCTCAGGCCTGGTGCAGCTGAGACCTTCAGCAGTAAAGCTCTTCTTCGTTCTCACTGGCTAGTGCCTGCACCATGGCAGTGGCTGAATATCTTGACTATTACCCTGTAATAGAGAATGAGGCCCAGAGAGGTCCCTCAGAGATGAAGAGCTCTGCTATCAAGCCCAGCACTCTCCCAGCCCGTGTCCCAGCCACTGTCCAGCCCTTGATAATCACTTCCATCGGGCCCTTGGCTTAGGAAAGGAGAGGACTTAGAAGATGGGCAGTTCCTTGCTCACTGGTCTCTGTGTTCTTTTAGCAAACATTTTCACAGGTTCAAGCAATGCCCTTAGCTTCCCAGCTCCTCTAGCATCAAGTAAGCAGGTATGGAAGTTGCTTGTTTCAGTAAGATTAGCAGGCATGACCCTCACCCTCTCACCAGCCTCTGCCCACACAGACCAGCCTCCCAGCCCCTGGACATCCTTCCTGGGATGCGCACCACTGGGACCGGCCGCAGAGGGAAGTCCTATCAAGGCTGTCTGCTGGCATCAAGTGCTGAGCGAGCTCGGCTAAGCTGGGGCCAGCAGCTGCTCCCACGGGCGCTTCTCTTGTTTGCGTCTAAACAGTAAAGACCCCAGGTCTGCCCTGGGCCGAGCATAGGGAGTGTGAGCACTTCCAGCAGCCTCTCAGGTGACCATGAATGACAGTCACTCGTGGAGTGTGTTGGGCAGGCAAGACCAGACTAGAAGAGTTAACTCCGAAGATCCTTGCAGCAGCAGCAGCTCGGTGTCCCTGCGAATAAATCTTGCAAGGACATATTGCTTGAAATAGAACAATGTTAAATGATCAAGCCATCTGTTTGCCAGGCCATAGTGTTGTGTCCTAGACCAGAGCAGAAACAAAATGTTCTCTGGAAGCCCTTCTGCCTGCTGACCATCACTTCCACAAACAGAATGCAGCCAAGGTGGGATCAAAGGTGATGGGGGTGGGGAGCATGGAGGAGCCTTCCACATCCATCCATCCATCCATCCAATACCAGTTATACCTCACCCACTCTGGATCAGGCTCCATGAGAGACTGTGGGGGCTCAGTGGTTCACAGGAGAGAGAAAACACATATGGTCCTCTCAGAGTGGGGTTTCTTAGGAATTCTACTGGACCTGGGAGCTCCTTTCTGCCTTCCTCCCTTATTTAAATTAAATTATATCATATATATGTATATATGATATATGATCAGATATATGATCATGAAACAAATAACCATATACCTACCATCTAGCTGCTTTTTTTAAAAAAGATTTTTTTAAAAAATTTATTTGACAGAGATCACAAGTAGGCAGAGAGGCAGGCAGAGAGAGAAAGGAGGAAGCAGGCTCCCTGCTGAGCAGAGAGCCTGATGCGGGGCTCGATCCCAGGACCCTGGGATCATGACCTGAGCCGAAGGCAGAGGCTTTAACCCACTGAGCCACCCAGGTGCCCCCACCATCTAGCTTTTTAAAAAAGTAATCATCCATTCCATTGAAGCCTGCCGTGTACTTCATCCAATCTCATTCTTTCTTCCCCCACCCCCCCACAACCACTATCGTGAACTCCATGCTTACCATTCCCCTGTACGTTTTCCGCACATGTACCATATGGAATTTTCAGTGCAGCTCATAGATCTGCTCAGTAAACACCAGTCAAAGCAGCTATCGCAACCTGAGGCCACAGAAACCCGCTGAATATTTGAACTCCCATCTGGCCTCTGTCACTGGGATTCTAAGGCTTTGAGTCATTGCTGGGAATTGAGGTTTTGATGTACAGCGTATCTGGTTTTAAGAAGTTCTAGTTTAGAGGGATTTTGTACGCATCCTTCCCAGTACCGCTGCTTAGAGAGACCTTGCTGCTCCCAAATAGGTAAGATACGGTTTGCAGCTGTGCCCGAACCTTTTGAATACATGGCTTTCCGGGCGGCTCTCCTCTGGGCCTTGCCTGCCCCCGCTGGGGAGTCAACTACAGAAACCAGAAGCAGCCCCTTAGAATCTGAAACCAAAACAGATCTGGCTGCCACTGCTAGAAAGTCTCCCAAGAACCTTGTGAAGTCTGTAGGCAAAAGCTATTCTTGTCCCCTGACTATAGATCAGGAAACTGAGACTCAGAATGTGTCAGTGCCTTATTTAAGGTTTCACGACCAGTTTGAGATGGTAGGGAGAATACTAAAAAAACCAATTGTCCCTGACTCACCATCCAGCAGTAATTGTCACCATTTATTGAGCACCTACTATGTACCACAAACTTCACTTGCATTATGCCATCTAATCCTATCCAACCCTATGAGGAGAGGTTTTGCATTATCCTGTTTTAGAGATTACAGTTAAGGCTGAGAGGTCAAATGACCAGCCCAAGGCGACAAGGACTAGAATCCAGAACTCTAAGCCCAGACCTTAATCTTAAATCACCGGGTCCCTCTATTGCGACTATTAACACAAAACATGGTTGAAGCTGGAGAGGATACACAAATTGGGCATGTGCTTCTGAAATCACAGGGATGCAGGTAGGGGCAGGGTCAGAGGATGGTTTAATTCAGAGGGGCCAGCCCACCCAGATGAAAACTGTCATCAAGAAGTAGTGGTGGGAAGGAAGGTAACTGAGAGTATTTTCTACAGAGATATCCAAAAAGCAAATGTACCCCTGCTCCAAGGGCAGCCAGACACAACCAAGCAACTTGAAAAAGAACCGAAGCTTGCAGTGTGGTTCTGGACCATTGACGTCAAAGCACGATAATTATTTTGTATTCCCTAGATCTCTCCCTCTTCATGAGTTTATTTCTGGTTTTGCCTGTTCTCACTCTAAATGATACAGAACAGAGACCCAGAAGATGGGGGGTATGATTTCCAAAATGACCCTCCACTTTCATCTTCTCTGTGGGAACAGGAGGACTCAGAGCAAGAACATCTTCCAGCCTTCCATGCCGGTATTTATCCAAAGTTCAAAGACGACAGCTTTCAGGGGTAAACACACACCCACAGATGCAAGCTAATTATGCAGATAGGGTCACTGCTGGATGGACAAGAGCTACTAAAGACTAAAAAGGATGCTAGCCAAGACCTGGGGAGAAAGGCAAAAGGCATCTGCAAAAGCCATTTTGTGAATCTTCAGTTAATGCTATTAGAATCAGTGCTAGTATGACCGATAGACTGGATGAAGGGCATTCGTGACATCAGAGTTTGACTGCTGTAGGTCACATATATTCCGGAGGCCAGAGCCATCCTTATGCCCTCCCCAATGAACACAGTGACTCCCTGGACCACCCAAGAGGACTGTGAGAGCTGGTGGCATTCAGCAGACCTTCACAAAGAAAGCAAAAGCAAGTTGACATCTGAAAGTAAGGAGGCAACAAAACCACCTGGAGGACTAAGGAGGAATTCAAATCAGTAGCGCCGTCAAAGGGTGGTACCCACCCCTTCCCCGCTCCCAGTTCTTTGGAAAGATGTTTTACATCTCTGTCAAGAAGAGAGCTGGAAAAAACTTCACTCCCTGAAGAGAACGTGTCAGTCATAGTTCTAGTGAGATAGCATCAGCTTCCATGACGAGGAGCAGAACAGTCGGTCAGAAGGGGCAGCACCGGTTGGAAGGGAATTTTAGATATCAGAACCATGTTTCCAAATATCCCGTTCTGCACATTCTATTTATGAGCTCAATCCTTTTTTAAGCTTAAGCTCTTTTTAGATGTTGGCAATTCTGAGAGCCTAAGGCGTCTTCATCATGGAGACCTCCAACAAAGGACTAGACTTTAAAGTTCTGGTCATCAAGGATTTGGGGATAGCTACACCAGCTAGGTACCCAATCCACTAGAACATTTTAAGGTATGAAGAAGCAATATAATAATAGCTCAGGTAAAGGGTTTTGGAATCAAGTCATCTGGGTTTCTGTCCCAGCTTTGTCACGCCCTAGTTATGTTTCCTTTGGCAAATATCTAAACAAACTTGGATAAGTTACAACACCTGCCTAAACGTTTTCCCATCAGTAAAATGGGTATCAGAACCTCCACCTCATCGGGCTTTCAGCAGGATTAAGTGAAATCATGCATGTACAGCTCCGACTGTTGTATGAGTACATCAAAGGGTTCAATAAATGGTAGTTATTACCAATAAACAGATATGGAGGCACAATTCAAAACCGGAGAGTACTGTAAAAACGCAGCTCTGTCATACAAACAGAAATGAGAAGGGGAGAGAGCAATAAGGGAGTGTTTCCGTTGTCAGGGGGCTTCAGGGAGGAGAAACATGTTCTGAAAGACGTTAACATGGAAAAACGCTGTTAGCCATGTGGAGAGAAAGCACCTGGGCTCTGGGATCACAAGTCCCTGGGTTGAAATCCTGGTCTTCTTAGCTCTCTGACCTTGGACCAACTACCCTCTCTGAGACTTTCTTGACTCCTCTGAAGAGTGGCAACAACACCTCAGCCCTTCACAGGGTCAGAGGGAACGTGAAGGGAGCAGGGAGGCCAGATGCTGGTGTGCACAAGGAGTCTAGAAGTGAGAGCTGCTGGAGAAGTCTGCGGGCATGACAGAGGCTCGAAGGCAGGTGAGCTGCGGAACCGCTGAGTAGAACAGACACTACTAGCTGCCATTCGTTAGCCATGTGCTCCGTGCGGATACTGCACTAACTTACGGGGAGGGAAGAGCACAGCCAGCCAGGTAGCCCAAGTTCAAATCCAGGTTCTATGTTGCTTCCCTGTGCCACTGTGGGCAAGTCATTTATCTCCCCAGCCTTTCAGTCCCCTGGCTTGTAAGATGCAGGTAGTAGTCATCGTTCTTGGAGTGGTGTGGTGGGGAGGAAATGAGGGAATGAACGTAAAGTCATGAGCACTGGGCCCGGCACATAGAAAACGCTCTGTGGCGTCAGATACCATGGTTACTCACAGGCATGTTTCCCAGTGAATCCTCACAACAATTCCATGAGTTAAGTGTTAGGATCCCCTAGTTACTAGATCGAACAACTGAGACTCAGAGGACACATCACTCATCTAAGGTCACGGTAAGCAAGCAGTGGGGCTGGCTCTGTAAGACTAGAAGTCTCAGATTTTGTTCTCTTCACTTTTCACATAAGCTGGGAAGCGGCCCGGTTGAGGTACTAATGACAGTTATTTTCAATGTATCGATGGTCCTAATGCCCATGAGTCTTTCCTCTTCTGATTGCCCCCACCTCGTCCCTCCCTCACCTGTTGGAGGTGTGAGGTGCAGGCTTGTCGGTGTGCCGGAGCCCAGCTGCTGAGCACACGGGTGCGGCATCCCTGGGGACTTGCAACTTCTCCACAGGCTGACGGCGCTGATGATGAGTCCATTCTGCCTTGCAGATAACCGACACAGACATGCTTCCAGCTGGCCAGGATTTCAATGAAAACCCCTCCTCCTAGGTGCCAGGTAATAGAATTACACGCCCCGGCACACTTTGTAATTCAGAAAACGCATGTGCCGATGAGTCCCTCTCCTGCTGGACACATCCTGATGACCAAGGGGCTTCAGGCCAGCGTCCTAGCTCTTGCCCTGCCCCCGTTTAAAGTCACAGAATATTTTCCTCCTGGGTAGACATCAGTGTCACCTCACTCATTTATCCATTCATTTCCACCCAACAAACTGCTTGAGCACCAAGCGTGTGACAAAACCTTTCGTACCATAGACCTGGGATACAGCAGTGAACTGTGCAAGGACAGCTCCTGCCTTCGTAGAGGGGAGTAAATGGTCCACACACACGCAGGATGGCTTCCATATGACATGTGTTAGAAAGGAAGCAAAGCAACCAGACAAAGAATGGCTGAGAAGGACGAGCCACATTAGGGAGAGTGAGCAGGAATGGTTTCTCCAAGGAGGTGGCGTGTGCACAGAGACTGAAGATCGAGAAGGGACCAGACAGGCAGTGTCACAGGCGAACAGAAACAAGCTCAAATGGGAAGGAGATTCATTCATTTATCCAACATTTTTGATCGTACAATAAATATGTGTTGAACCAACAATTGCAGAATAGGTTCATCCTCTTTGTTCCTGCCAAAAAGGGCCCTTGCACAGGGAGGAGGAGCTCTGGGGAGATGCCTCATGCGTAGAGGCAAATGACTGCCTTTTCTCCAGCCCCACTCCCTGTCTGGAAAACGAGGGGACTGGCCCGCACAGCTCTTTGAGCAAGGACTGTGCAACAAGCAAAAAGCAATCTGTCATTTTTTAAAAGCAGTCAGGATGTCTGTTTGGAATGGTGTAGTCAAGGTATGTCATCTGCTTAATTATCATTAGGATATACGTACTGAATTTCCATGTGCACTCACTCACTCACTCTGAGAACATTGTTGCTTGGGAGCCTCCTGCCTCCTCCCCCTCTCCTCCCCACCTCCAGCCCCAAGCTTTCTCTGGCAGAGTAGGGAAGAATCCAGGCTACAGAACTGACACACTTATAGCCCAGGGGTGACTCACTATGTGACTTTGAGCAAGTCACTTCACTTCTCTGAGTCTCAATTTTCTCATCCACATAATGGGGAGAATAAAAGAGACCATCTCACAGCAACCATCTAAAGTGTGTGGGTTTTTTTTTTTAATTTTTTTAAGATTTTACTTATTTGACGGAGTAAGCACAAGCAGGGGGAGCAGCAGAGGGAGAGGGAGAAGGAGGCTCCCCGCTGATCAGGAAGCCTAACAAGGGGCTCAATCCCAAAACCCCAGGATCATGACCCGAGCTAAAGCCAGACGTTTGACCATCTGAGCCACCCAGCTGCCCCTAGAGTTATTATTATCCTTATTTTCAGATTAGTGTGTGAAATTATCAGACAGAGAACAGAGAGAGGCAGAGAACAGAGAGACAGAGAACAGAGATTTAGGTCTTTAAGACAAAGGAAGCTGCAGCAGTGAGTGTAACAATAAGCCCATTTAATGATCTGTCTCTACCTGTAGCATTTTCCATTCTTGGAGATAACCAAGAAACAGGACCACAGAAACAGTCTTAAAGACGTCTCTCAATTTATCATGATACTTTTGTGCCAACAATTACAGATCCCCTCTATGTACCAGACACTGTCCTATGTCTTATATTTACTTATTTAAACATCTCACCACAACCGTGCAAAGTAAGTACTGTTACTATCCCCCTTTTACGGATAAAGAAACTCGGACCCAGAGCAAGTAAATAACTTCCGCGGGGCCACACAGCTGGGAACTGGTGGAGTTCGGAAATAAACCCAGGCAATCTGACTCCAGTCTGGGCTGCTGACTGCTCGCCACCTCATTTACAATGAAACAGGAAAGCTTTCCTGCAGACATCAGGTTTTTCTACTTCAGATAGACTTGTCTTCTGAGCAGCCAGTAAACAGTTATTACCTGTCTAATCCCAAAAGCCTGGCCTGTAGCCCCAGCACTCACAAGGGCTGCGTCCCCCAACTACAGCGGGACAGCCATAGGTAAATTCACACCTCCCATCACGGATGGGATTTTCAGGTGCCTACTGAAATGTCAGTCGATCTTGGAGTTGAAGTTCTTTCTACATCATTTAGCACAACCCGGAAGGCCAGATTAATGTGGCAGCCAGCCTTCCCTTGGCAGTCACTTCCTTATTACTTTCCTGCCTCTGCACTCCCTCTCAGAAGTGCTACATCACAATAAATGCAGTTCAAAGAGCAAACAAACCAGCACCACTTCCTGGAGATCCAGACGCCATCATCTCAAATTGCCTTGCCTTTGCTCTCAGAGGGACACGCTCCCAGCTGCTGACACCAGGCCCGATCTGCAGATAAAAGAAGCCATTTTCTGGGCCCAAGTGGTATTAACCCAGCTCCAAAGGCGCATGCCCAGCACCAGCACAAACACCAGTTTCGGTAGACAGAAGAGAAGCAGGGTATATCCAACACCGGTGGCTTCCCTTTTAAGGGCTAAAAGTCATGAACAGCAGCATAGAACTCCTGCCCATGTTGGGTGGTATACGGGGAAGAGAGCATAATTGCAAATCCTAACTTACTGACATGGTGAGCTGCAGAATGCATCGCAGTAATCACAGACGTCGTATCCATGCCTGCTTCGGCCGCTGAACGTAAACAGCCACCTGGAGACTCGGACCGCTCTTCCTTGCTAATGCGCCGAATGGAGCACGTCCGCAAATGAGTAAACGCTGCACTGCATTTGCAGGCCCAGCGAGCTCAGGGAAGCTCAGTTTTGAGTCCAAATGCAGCTGCCTGCTGGAAAACTCAGGGCTTCTTCAGGACTGACTCTCTGCCTTTGGAGAGTGGGGGTTTGGGGGAACCCAAGTGTTTCCCATAAATTGCTCGCAAGATGGGTTCCCATGCCATCCTGCAAAGAACGAGACTATGAACATCACTGAAGTTTCCCCAAAGAGAGAACTGATCTGTTAAATCAGCCAGGAGTGCTCGGAGAGAAAATAAATCAGGCTCAGGTGAAGGCAACTGGGCAACAGATGGCCAGCTCCCTCTCTGCTCACTTCCGGTTTTACTGGGTTCGCATGGGAACTTGCTCATGGACAGGCTCTGGGGCTGAGACTTTCAGAAGGCAAGTCTTGCTAAGCACTCTTGGACCAGTTTCCCATCGGCCTTTAGGCGTCCTTCTGACCCCCCTCAGCATGAGTAGCTGGGATTTCACTTGTACTGAGGAGGGCCCCAGAGCCAAACAGCAAAGTCATTCGAGCAGCCAGCTCTTGAACTGGGTGTTCAGACCGCCTGCCCTCACCTGGTCAGGGGCAACCCGAGTTGTTGCTGCCTTCCTTCTGAACATTCTCAGCCTTGGGGAGAAAAAAGGGGCTGCAGGCCGGACAGGGCAAGAACAACACTGGTTATATAAGTGGGGATGGTGGGGATACACGTTGAGTTTGGTCATCCAAGTAGAGTATTTGAGGCCTTGGAGACATTCTAGGGGCTCATGGATTTTAACTTTGTTTTTGAAGGGATTTCAGGCTTACAAAAATACTGCTGAAATAGTACAAAATAATTCCTAAATACCCTTCAAAGCAAGATACCCTAGATACTAACATCTTACCAAGGTTTTTTTCCCTCATATATGGTCTTATATAATATATATTAGTTAACATTACCTAAATATTTAATGTAAATTATATATATATATGTAATTTTTCTGAACCATTTGAGAATAAGCTGAAAATCAAATGCCCATCTGTCACTAAACCTTTCAGCCTGTCCCCTAAGCAAGATGTGCTCTTACATAACCACAATACAACGACCAAAGCCAGGAAGGTAACACTGATAAAGAACTGTTAACTAGTCTACAGGTCTGATTTAATTATCCGGCTATGTTTTCTGTTGTCTACTCTTTTTCCTTCACAGGAAACAAAAAAATGTAATGTGTTATCTAGGATCCCATCCAGGACCAAATAATGCATTTAATTATCATCTCTCTTTAATTTCTTTCAATCTGGAGCAGTTCCTCAAGATTCACTGTCTGTCTTCCATGACCTTCACATTTTGAAGAATATAGGCCTTTTATTTTGTAGACTCTCTCTCCATTGGGGTTTGTCTGATATTTCTCCATCATTAGACTCAGCCCACTCATTTTTGGCAGTAACAGATAATCTTTAGCATCAGATAGAAGTCCCCGAGTCCATGCTATATAAATATAAGGAAAAACTTTTCCTTAGAGTGCCAACTACTAAATGTAGAAGGAATGATGGAATTTTTTTAAATTACCATTTGGCAGCCACTAGGCTCATACTTGGTTCATACAAGAATCATCAGTAGATATTAAAATTAGTGGATGAAAGCTTGAAGAGCTCAGAGTATTTCCTCTCATGACCCTGATTAATCACAAAGGGGAAAACAGCAACTTGAGAGCAGAGAAGCCCAGTAGAGAACCACCTTCACCTAAGACCACAGTTAGCATCACCAGGAGCAGGGAGCTAGAGGCCATGTACCTCCCAATAGGATGAACACCTCTTCTGTGAAATGAAAAGAAAGGCTTCTGTCCAAAAGGCTTGATAATTTTAAAGAACTATAGTTCTTTCCAGGGTGCGCTCACACAGAATAGAATCTGAAATCTTTTCCATCTTCACAGACCCTGCCTTGGTCATCTTCCCAGAAGGAGCTAGGAACAACTGGGATACGGAAGAGAACACATGATCTGCTTGGATGGAAACTGCTCAATGGGGAGTTTGTGGACCATGTGATAGTCCTCAGACATCAGGGATGGTACTGGAATACCAGCAGGCCGGGCTCTGGGACAGAAGGGCAATAGGAGAAGGAACACGTCTGTCCTCAACTGGAGCATCCATGGGTGGTGACCCAGGATAGGGACCAGCGCGTGACTCACGGGCTGTTCCAGGTTCCAGCAAACTCCCACCCCTCCTGTTATTCTGTCCTTTTGCCAGAGCCAAACTTTATCTTGCCGGTTTCTCACACCTTGGCACCTAACTGACAAATGAAAAGACCAGACATCACATTCCTTCTAGCTCTGTGACTGGCCAGTCTGCCCAGCTCACCTTTGGAGCAGTGGCAGCCTGACACTCTTCTCTTGGATATTCAAGCCAGAGAGGCCAGTGCCTCTTCACAAAGCCCCTAGCTTTCACCCCCTCTCCTGACTCCCACCCAAGCACCCTGAGTCCTCCCACCACATCTGTGTTCTTTTCCAATCCAATTCCATGCTATCTTTCCCCCTGAAACTGTCTGATCAAGAGGGTTTCTGTTAGGACATACTGATTAAAGAAATGAGGACTTGGTACATAAAGGATTTCAGAAGAAAAATCCATGATGTAATGAGAGAGCTACCACAGACTACAGAGAGGCTATTGTATTCTTTTTTTGTCCAGAAACAAGTCATATTAAAGGGCAAGTCATTAGATGATCTTCTATGCCTGGTTTTAAAAACTCTAAAATACAAATTTTACACCCAGCGTGGGGCTCAAACTCACAACCCCGAGATCAAGAGTCACGTGCTCTCCCGACTGAGCCAGCCGGGCACCCTACCCTAAAATACAAATTTTAAATGATCTGTGGCGACCAGAGAGAGCCACGGTACCGATAAATTCAAATCAGAAGTACCCTGAGATTCTGAGCCAATATATTCTCATCTTCTCCCCATCTTAAGACATCAGTGAGAATTTCATTTTTTTTAAAGATTTTATTTATTTGACAGACAGAGATCACAAGTAGGCAGAGAGGCAGGCAGAGAGAGAGAGAGGAGGAAGCAGGCTCCCTGCAGAGCAGAGAGCCCAATGTGGGGCTCGATCCCAGGACCCTGGGATCATGACCTGAGCCGAAGGCAGAGGCTTTAACCCACTGAGCCACCCAGGCGCCCCAAGAATTTCATTTTTAAAAGCACACGCTGCCCTGATTATTAAAGACAATGGACAAGAACACAGCAGTATTTGGATGCGTTGGTTGTTTTAAAGTTCAGGATTATAATTTTGCACTGAAACCTCGTCATGAAACTGCCTTTCCTGCAGTCTTGTAAGCCTTGTAAGCAGGAGCAAGCAGGAGCCAGACCATGAGCCATGTGAGGACCATATTTGGTGGTTGCAGGAATGCTTTCTTCTAGGTGAAGCTGCCACGTGCAGGGCTCGGACTAGCACCCATCTCTTGATTAAATGAATAACTGGGACTTTTTAGCCACAACCTCCTCTCAGTTAACCCCAGGGGAAAGTGATAATAAGCAACAATGACCCAAGAGTATTGGCTTTATCTGCCAGGTGGTGAGTGAGAAGCTAAGAGGTATGGAGAGACCACAGAAAGGAGAATTCAGGGATGACACTGCCTCTCACACGCGGTCAGGGATGCGTGGCCAATTGTCTGTCATCCCTTCTCTCTTAACTACTCTGATTCAGTGTTTATTCCCTTTCCTCTGGGATGAGTTCAGGTTTGGTTGGCTCCTCTTTTGTCCCAGCAGCAAAGGATTCAGAAATGCTGCCTTCAGATTCCGGGATCTCCTTGTTACTACCATGAGGCCTTACAGCACACCTATAAATAGGTTTCAGTGACTTCATTTTCCAGAGAAAAGTCATGTGAATGTCAGAGGTGGAAGGAATTTTACTTTTACAGATGATGCTTGGAAAGGTGAGGGACAGGCAGGCTGCCCACACAAAAGCAAGTTGTATAAAATGGGGTGGTGGGTGGACCACAACAACTTCGAGTCCCCAGAACTCATCAGACCGCATGAGCTAATTACAGCCTTGTGTTCAAGGGCCTCTCATTCCCCTTTGCTGCTTCTCACATTTTCTTTCTTCTTCGTCTCCTGTTCACAGCAACAGGAAATCACCACTCCTAATTTGTACACTTGCTGTTTAAGTCTCCAGGAATTTTCCATGCCTTATCAAGTGGAGGGTTTCATGGAGATTTAGAATCTGCTTAGGCAATAGACCAAAATATTTTTTAAAACATTAAATGAAGAATCTGACTTGTTGCCAGCCGAACAGAGGCTTGAGAAAAGCACCCCACTCTCCCTGTTCCCTAAAGTTTTCTGATCCATCTTTGGACTGTCGGTTCCACCATATAGATTCCACCATAGAGATTCCAAGAAGTCATGGGCCAGAAAGTGGTGGGGGAGCAGGGAAGTGGGTGAGGATAAATTAGAATGGCCAGGATGAGGTCAGCCCAGAAATTTACCCTAGAATACCCTGGGATAGTTGCTAACCACAGAGTCTGGGTTTCATCCTCTGGAATTGTTGCTGCTGCTTATTCCGTGGGGCTCTGGGAGAAGGTGTCGTTTAGGGGAAAAAGCAGAAAGACAAAATGGAAGGGGGGAAAAGTTCACTCCCCCATTGAAATGCAAGCAGAGAACCTATAGACTCTTGTGTCCTGTTTTTTTAAGTACAGTGTTTTTAATAGACCAAAAGAGAATCTTGATGAGGTAATGTGTATGTGAGTGATGTTTATAAAATGTAATGTAAAATCTTAATCATTATGGACTGTTGTATAAGTAAAGCTTAGGTATATAAAATATAGAAACTTATAAAAAATTATTTTATAGAGCAGGGGACACTTAAGGACTTTGAAAGTTTTCATATCTTTGTTCCAAAAACTAGAAAGTTCCAAGGCTGGAAGCTTATTTCCTTAGTATATTCCACTGTAAAGGCAAGAAGTTTGGTCAGGTTTTATGTGTTTTCTAGTTTTATAATTTATAACAATCTGTATGGATTACTTTGAAATGTCTGTTGCTTGTGTGTTCATGTTGTTTGCCCACAGGGAGACATCAGAAATTTGTTCCACACTTTGCATCTTGGAAAACCAAAAGAAATTTTCTAGTGAAAAGAAAAATACATAGAACATGACTTCAGTGTTGGGAAACCCTCGGATTTGTACCACTGACAGCTCTTTGCAGGTCTGAGGAAAGGGAAGTTTAATACCAGAGTTGTCTCTTACGTCAATATTGGGTGTTGGTTCACTTTTCTCCTGGGAAGAAAGCATGTATTTTGGGTCCCTTTTTCCTCCACCTGACATGTGGAGGAAACCAGAAGTCAGGGCCTTAAGCTGCCTTGCTTTGGGACCACTCTCCACCATCAGCTTTCAAAGAACTGTCCACATCATATTTCTGTTTTCTGTTCCATGATTCCGTGGTAGAACCACTGCTTTTTGGAGCCCACAGTTTTGTTTGGGTTTGTGGCTCTAATGAGTTTGCTTTTTACCAGCCAGACTAAAGAGAAGTAGTCAAGGGAAACAGGAGTCGCCTTGCTGGACAGGTCCTCCTGCAGCTCCCACCAGCACAGGAGGCCCACGCCAGAGACCAGGGCCCACAGTACCGTCTGCTCTCCACACAGGGAGGGGCCCATCATGCCAAAGTGGAGGCATTACCCAAGTCCCCTCTGTCAGAACTGCGTACTGTTCCCAGCTGGAAGCCTGTGAAGCCCGATGTGTGTTTTAGCATGGAACAATAAAACCCGTTTAGTTGTCCCTCGGGCCTGGTTTTTTCAGTAGCTGGCTTGGAGGGGGAACATGTTATCACAGATTAAATATCAACATTGAGCACTTGATTTTCCCAGAGGACGTTGGTTCCTGGCAGCTGCTCAGGACTGTCCAACAGAGAGGGCCAGGAGGAGAGGAATCATTTTGTCAGATGGGAATGGCTGAGGATCTGTGGGGATGGCTGCCACAACCTCTCAGAGTTCCCCAGGCTGGGTTCATCTCTGGAGAGCAAACTCCCAGCTTGGATGACCACGCGGGCCCAGGAAGACCTCTTGGCCAGAAGCCTTCTCCGCTTGCTTATTAGTGCAGAGGTTAAGAGCATAGCCTCAAGCACCTAACTGCCTGTCACCTAACAGCTATGTGGCCATGGCCAAACCACTTAGCTACTCTGTGGCTCGGGTCCTTTTCTGGAAAAAGGAGCTATAATAGCATCTTCTTGAGGGGTGAAAGGATTAGATGTCTTAAAACACTTAGAGCACTTTGAACAGTGCCTGGCATACACAGGTAGCCACTAAAACAGGTTTCCCACCTTCACAATGTTTGCCACACCTACCAACCACCCACACTGTTATTTACGTAACATTATTTGAATGGATTCCACTTTAATCTAAAATTTAATTGAAAACTTTACATCCCAGGTATAAATGGGAAACTAACATAATTTGCTGTGAACATAAAGTAGCAGTTAAAGAGTTATAACAACTCCTATTTACTGAGTCCTTGCTACTTGCCAGGCAGTGGGCTAAGAGTCTTGACTTCTGAGAATCCTCACAGCTCTCTGAGGTCAGCATCATCCTTTTACAGATGAAGAAACAGAGGCACAGAGGCATCAGAACATTCGCCCACAGTTACACACTCAGCAAATGCGGGAGGTGGTCCGGGCTTCAGGACCCAGGCTCCTCAGCCCTGTTCTGTGCTGCCGCCCGAACAAAATCAAGAGTGTTGCATTCCCGGGGCTGACGGCGGCTGGACCCGCTTCCCAGGACAGTGGTAACTGAGTGCCGCAAACTGGCTGGCTTATAGCAATTGAAACTCAATCTCTCCCGGTTCTGGAGGCTCCAAATCCAAAATCAAGATGTGGGCAGGGCGAGGCTCCCTCTAAGACCTCCAGAGGAGGCTCCTCCCTTGCCTCTTCCAGCTTGTGGTCACCCAGGCATGCCTCAGTTTGTGGCTGCATCTCTCCGATCTCTGTACCTGTCTTCACACGGCTGTCTTCCCTCTGTGTGTCTATCTTTGTATCTCTTCTCCCCTTTTCGTGAGGACAGCAGTCATGCTGGATTAGGGCCCACCCTAATGACTTCGTCTTAATTACGTCTGCAAGACCCTATTTCCATGTAAGGCCACATTCGCAGACGCAGGGAGTTAGGACTTCAGCGTATCGCTTCAGTGCAGGCGGGGGTCGGACGCAATTCAGCTGCCCACCTAGGGCTGCAAGCTCGGGGCCGAGATCCGCCAGTGTCGGAGAGGTGTTCAAGATTTGCAGCCACCCGGGACCGTCTCCTTCATGCGGTGCAGACTGAAGGAGTCAGGACAAGGGAAGGACAGTCAGTGCCTCTCTGATTTAGTGATGCTTCGTGTCCAGTCCAGGTGCTAACTAAGATCAACCGTCTCCTGCCCCACTACTGGCTCTGTGGGCAAAAGGGGGTAGGGGAGAAAGCTTCCCAGGGAAGGATGGTGGTAGGAAGATGGGGGAAATGCAACCTTCTCCAACTCTAGGCAGGTGTGGAAGGCACAAGCTCATCTCTAGAACCTGCCTTATGTGGCGAGGCTGGGATGCCAGAGAGACTTCATCGGAGGTGTGTGTGAAGAACGAACGAGAGTAAAGACAATAGCGGAGAAATCATTTATTTTCATACTATTTCCATGAAAACTTAAGAACAATCTCTCTTCTAGGAGGGGCTTGGGGAGCGGGTGAGGAGGAGGACTTTTCTCGCTCTGTCAGATAAGGTTGTCCTTGGTTGAAGGAGCCGTGTAGATTTCGTAGAGTCGGGAGGCCCTCATCTTGAGCTCCCGGGCCACCTGGCAGATGGAGAAGGGCCAACAGCAGTGCACGGCGAGCCAGTCCTCACACAGCGTGCCCTAGGGTGAGACCCACACCTCTGTCCTGGAGCAGTCACGCAGGCTCCGTGCCATCTCCAGGAGCCTATCCCGTCCACTGCTTCTGAGTTCCACCAAGTCAATGTCCTACGGGGACACCCGGGGACACGGCTCCACCAGGAGCCCCAAGGGCCAAGTAGCTCAACCGCTTATCAATCCTTGCAGCTCAGAGACCTGGCCTCACTTAGGGCTTCTGACACAGACTTCACACTTGAAACCACTGGTTTCTCTGTCAGCATCTTTTTTTTTTTTTCTATTAGGACTTAATACTTCGAATTACTTTATTTCTTTCCTTGGAGTGGGTAATAAATGCCTATGGTCCAACGTTCTCGCAGTAAGGCGGCACAGGAAGTAAAAAGTACATCCCTCTACCCCGGCTGTCCCCAGCGACCCACTTAACTTATCTGGGGGCAGCTGTTGTTGGCAGGTTTTTATGTACACTTCCAGATAAATTCAATGTCGGCACAAGTACATATATAGTCCTTATATGTAAATAGTTGCGTACTTCTGTGTCTTGTACCTTTTATTCAATATATTGAATAAAATATATTTTTGAATATATATTCAATTCAACTGAATTCAAATTGAATTTGAATATATAGTCAATTCAATTCAATTCAATATTCAATATATTGAATCAATATATTGAAATATATTTTAGGGATCATTCCATTTGAGTAGATAAGGAGATGTCTTTTTTATTTTTAACTGTCCACATCCTGATATGTATGACTTTCTGTTCTCAGTCTCTCGTTGTACCTAGGCTCAGCTGCCCTGGAAAGTGACACTGGCTCTTTGCAGCATCCCCAGGGAACCCTCTAAGTGAATTCTGCATATGCCCCATATTCTTCATTTTCACTTAGACCATCCCAAGTAAATCCTCCAAATTTGGTGCCATTCTACCTGTCATCTTCTCTTGATGCAGTAAGAGAGCGAGAAACAGAAGCGGCCCATTGACCTATCATCAGCATTATAATAGGTACCCCCTTGGAGATGCCTTTCATCCTGTCCATTTTAGTCCATATGAATGAAGCCAGAAATTTCTTCCCTTTCCTTTCCCAAACTCTTCTGCTAACTGTGGTGTTTTTTAAGCATTCTCACTCAGACTTTTTTTTTTTTTTTTTTTTTTTTTAAACCACAGCTTTGAAAGACATTTAGGTTCTTGTATAGATCCAAGTTCACATACCGGTTCAAACACACTTACCCGTATTTTATGTCTCTCTCTGGTGCCAATTCTCAGTGCAAAGGTGGACCCGGGTAACAATGGCCAACAAAGGCACTCTCCATGATGCCTGGCGATGTCACACTCAAGGCACATTGGACAAAACAGACCACAGAAACCTGTCAATAACCACATAAAAGAAAGCCACGGTTCTTAGATGTGCTCAGAACAACTTCACATCTCAAAGAGCATTTACAACCTGATACCATCCTTTGAATGCTGCACTGTCTTCCTGCAATCAGGGACTGAGAATGAATAACCAATTGTCAAAACTCAGTGGATGAAAATTGCCATAACTGAGCCACATCAAAATTGTTGTCTTTTGTTAAACACTGGCAAAGCTGCACCTGATATAATTCTGTTAGCGTTCACTATGGTAATTGTTTTTTCCTGTCAAGAGAAGAGCATTAAATAATTTTTTACAGTTGAATCTTAGCTGTTGCTTCTATTATGTTCATCTATTTTCAATACTTAAAATAGACCCAGTATATGATACTTGTGAATAGCAGGCGTCTTTCTCTGTAAATGTGATTGAAAGCTCTTTTATGGTGCGCTGATTCTGCCTGCTATTCTCATCAGGACTGTATTCTATTTCCCTGGCCAGAAGGTTACTCTCATTTTGCTAGTTTCATGGAGCCACTGACATCTGCCAGTTTTAATCTGTAAACTATTAGAGGCTTGGTTCCTTGAACATCAACTGGAAACAGTGTGAGATTTATTTATTCATTGATCTTTAACTCCTGATACTGTTTCCTACACATTCTGCATGAACCATCTAACGCAGAGGTTCTGTTTTAAATATGTTTTGGGTCGCAGACCCTTTTGAGGATATGGTGATAGCTATGAAGTCACTCCTCAAGGGAAAAGAAAAAGACCCAGACATGCAAAATTTTGTGTTCAATTTCGTGGGGTCCAAGGATCCACTGAAAGCTATCAACAGACTGCAGATTAAGACTTCCTCGTATACAGTTAAGATGTTATATCATATAGCATCGCAAATGAAGATGACCTTGGAGAACACAAATAATTAGGACTATAAAACAGCAAAATAAATAAATAAATAAACACCAAAAAGCTAACCATGACCTTTAACGCATGTATGCAATAAATGGTATTCAGACATAATTTATATACAAGAAAATGAACAGACCGTAAATGTTATGTTGGGTGACTTGTGACAATCACATTCTCACCCAAGTAACAAGTAGAACACTGCCCTCAGAGTTCCCTTGTGCCCCTTCCCAACAATCCCAGCCCTACCATCCCCACTCCAGAGGCAACCACTGTTCTGATTTCTCTTCCCATTGATAAGTTTTGCCCCCTCTTGGACTTCATATACAGGGAGCCATTTTTATTGTTATATCCACCTTCTTTTATTCAACGTCATGTTTCCTGAGGTTCACCTTTGCTGTTATGCGAGTCTGTAGTACGTTCTTCATTGGCGCTGAGTAGTATCCAACACACGACTGTTGCACAGACCGCTTCTCCAGACTCTTGCTGGCTAGTCCATCCTCTGCTATTGTGAATACATACTGCGAACACTCCTGGACAGGCCTTCATGCGGACATGTATTTTCATTCCCTATAGGTGGATTCCTGGAAGTGGAATTGCTAGGTCATGAGGTAGATTTATGTTGAACTTGACAAGATAGAAAGAATTCTCCAAAATATTTGCGCCATTGAACAATCCCACCAGCAACGGATGAGAGTTCTAGTTGTTCCTCGTCCTCACCACCATTGGCTACTGTCGGTCCTTCTGACGTTAGCCATTTTAGTGAGTTTGAAATGGTTATGATCCCAGCCTTTTAAGTGCACCTGACAAAAAGGCTCACATACCAGTGTCACTAGCATGATCACTTCCTGTCAAGGGCCTGTCTCTGTTACCTGTCCTTCCCTCCCTCCCCAAACAGTGGGGCATGCAAAGTCCCACTCCCAGATTCAATGCAAAAAAGCAAAATGCGAGGAATGCTGTTATATCTTAGAAGCTCGGGAAAGATGTTCCAGGATTGTGAACTTCACCCTGGCTCTGAGGGGCTGAGGTGGCACACGTGCATACAGAGAGTGAGGACTCTGAAGGGAGGAGGACAAGGAGCAGCCTATCTTTGAAGACCAGAACATCTATTCCATCCATTCGGGAGTCGTGAGATAATCCACTAAATCACGTACTGTAGGCATCCCTTACTCCAAAGCAAATTCTGAATTCAGCCTTGAGTGAGTCTGAGATGTTTTGCCCCACACTGAAAAAAAAATTACTCCCAGCCGGATCAGAAGGCCCCACCCTGCACCGACCACTGGAATGAAAAGCTCAGAGGACACATGGCCCAGTCAACTTCCTGCGAGTTTATAGGGGTCATAGTGCAGGCAACCCTGAATTAGGAGATATGGAAATCATGGCACAGGAAAAAACAACCAATCAACTCTCATTTAATGCATGGATTATGAAATAGTGCAAATGCCTAGAAATAAAAAATTAATCTAAAATTGCATAATTATAAATATGACAAGCTAAGTAAATAATAAATTGTGTTTACACAATCACCTGAGCTGCACCACTATCACTGACAAGGAGAAATGCCCACCATCCTCAGTAAGTATACTGTAAAAATGTTGCTTTGTGCATTGGAACTCCTGCATCTCAGCTTTATGACTGGTATGTCTTTTTAAAAAATACATGCTGTTATTTTTATTTTTAATCCTTTCCATCAGATAACCATGTTATCTAAGCATTCATTAGGATGTAGTTACTAGATGCTGAAGGCAACACACCAAAACACACATTCAGTTACCTTGGGACAGAAGTCAGATTGGATTTAAAAAAAAAAAAATCACATGAAAGTCGAAATCTTATTAATGTAATAGCTAACATTAGAGTTCACCATGTACCAATCCCTACTAAAAATATATTGTATTCATTAGCTCACTTAATTCTCACAACAATCCTATAATACAGATATTCTTATTGTGTCCATTTTAACAGATGATAAACTGACGGCCAGAGAGACACATTTATTAGGAAGGAGAAGAGGCCAGATTTGACCTAAGGTAGTCTGGCCCCAAACCCAAAGTCTTAACTACTACACACAATCCTGTATGTTCTCATGTTTTATGTATTTATGTTACAATGGTTGTGGATCTGTGTGTTCCAAGACAGTATCCTTACTACCACTAATTTGTATTTATTCCTGTGTGACGCTCTCACATCATGCAACTTTAGGAAAGTTGCTTTTCATCAGATGTTACAGCTCTACATGGTGGAGTGAGAGAGATAAAAATTCCTGGCTCATACTCAAGAGGAATGGGTAAGAGCGGGACCATGGAATGCTGTCTTAAAGAGTCTCTAGGAGAAATTTTTACAGCATAGTTGCTAACTCCTACAAATCAACATATATAAAGGATTAAGCAAAAGAAGAAAATGGGGATAGGACATGAACAGGTAATTTACCAAAAAGGAAACACAAATGGCCAATAGCAACCGTGAAAAGCCAGTTATTAGTAATCAGGGAAATGCATATTGAGAACTTCAGAAACCCCATAAGCATGCCAAGTTTTTCAATATTTACATTGTGGGGAAACCAGAGAGAAATAGCTACACAGTCCTTTTGAAAGCAACTTGGGTGAATCTAGTAAAACTTTAAGTACATTAGGATCTAGTAATTCCACGTGTGAGCATCTACCCTAGAGTAAGAAGCAGTACAGGGATGTCCACTGTAGAATTATTTGCAGCTTGAAATTTAAAACTTCAGTGCGCACTAATAGATGAAAGCATAAATAAGCCATGATGGTATAAATCATACTATGGAATAATTAAGAATGCAGTGAAAGAGGGGCACCTGGGTGGCTCTGTTGGTTAAACATCTCAGCTCACATTTGCAATGACATGGATGGAACTAGAGGGTATTGTGCTGAGCGAAATAAGTCAATAAGAGAAAGACAATTATCATATGATCTCTCCGATATGAGGAATTTGAGAGTCAGAGTGGGGGGTCGTGGGGGGAAGGGAGGGAAAAATGAAATAAAATGGAACTGGGGAAGGATACAAAGCATAAGATACTCTTAATCTCAGGAAACAAACTGAGGGCTACTGGGGGGTGGGGGGTGAGGGATAGAGTGGCTGAGTGATGGACACTGGGGAGGGTATGTGCTATGGTGAGCGCTGTGAATAGTGCAAGACTGATGATTCATAGACCTGTACCCCCGAAGCAAATAATACATTATATGTTAATTAAAAAAAAAAAAAAGGTCTCAGCTCAGGGCACAATCCCAGCATCCTGGGTTCGAGCCCCTCATCAGGCTCTCTGCTTAGTGGAGATCCTGCTTCTCCCTCTCCCTCTGCCTGCTGCTACTCCTGCTTCTGCTCTCTTTCTGTCAAATAAATAAAATCTAAAAAGAAGAAGAAGAAGAAGAAGAAGAAGAAGAAGAAGAAGAATGCAGTGAAAGATTAAGTACCAAGAGAATTAAATCTCTAAGACATATTTTGAGTTTAAAAAAAAAAAATCAGATTGCAAGGGCACTTAGGTGACTCAGTCAATAAAGTTTCTGACTCTTGATTTTGGCTCAGGTCATGACCTCAGGGTCATGAGATCGAGCCTTGCATTGGGCTCCACGCTCAGCACAGAGTCTGCTGGAGCTTCTCTCCCTCAGCCCCTCCCCTGGTCCTGCCCCCATTTCTCAAATAAATAAATAAATAAAACCTTAAGGGGCACCTGGGTGGCAAAGTCAGTTGGGTGGCCAACTCTTGGTTTCTGCTCAGGTTGTGATCTCAGGGTCATGAGATCGAGCCCCACATCAGGTTCCATGCTCAGCAAGGAGTCCGCTGGAGATTCTCTTTCCCTGTTCCTCTGCCCCTCCCACTCCTGCTCTCACTCTCTCAAATAAATAAATCTTTTTCTTTTAAATCCTTAAAAAAAATCAAATTGCATAATGATACATACAGCATAACACTATTTATCGTTTGTTTAAAGTGTTACAAATGAATAGTATATATTTCTAATGGCTACATATGTAAACACAGAAAAAAAGATCTGGAAGGAAACCCTCCAAACTGATTTAATAAAAAAGAACACTCATGATTTCCTTTTCTGTAATGTTTCATTTCTTACAAGGTGAACATATACATGTGTTATTTGTGTATATACATATATGCAAATATATATTATTATATTTTATTTGTTTGTTTTTAGGGCCTCAGGCTCAAAAGGGATTTGAGCCAGAAATCCAGCCTCTTCCTCTTACATGGCACCCATAGGCCTAGCGGTTATAGAAGCACCCACTCCCTCAGTGTTCCTGGCCTATCCTCTGAGATGGGCTCCACCCTCATGCATGGAAGTGATTTATTATTCATCCCTCTCACTCACAGGGGAATTGAGAAAGAAAAAGCCTACACAGAACCAGAGTGCAAAGCCCCAGAGAGCAGAAGTAGGAAAGGCGGGTGGAAACTGCAGCGAGGCACAGTTTAGATCAATTATTACAAAAAGGCAGAACCATCAAGCAGTAAGAGATGGTCAAGAAAGAAATGGGGCACCCCCATACATTGTGGGTGGGCGTGTAAGTTAGTACAACTTCCAAACGGAGATCCAGTTGGCAGCGTCTACCAAGATTTAAAATGGTACCTACTATTTGACCAACAGGTTGATTCCTCAGCAATTGTCCGACACATAGACTCACACACATGCAAAGTGCTGTCTGTACGAAGACATTCAGGGAGTGTGAGTTTGAACAGCAAGAAGTCTGGAAACCACATTAAGGTGCTCCAATGGATTTCTGGATAAATAAATTATGGTACACTCATAAAATGGAATCTATGCAGCAATGTAAGATATTTGGTGCCAAACAGTGTGTGTTTATAGTTCTATTTGTGGAAATTACATAAATACACGTACAGCAAAGAATCTGGAAGGAGAGGTACTAGAGTATCAACAATGATTATCTCCAACAGCTGGGATTACAGGATACTGGTTTTTGTTTTTTCATAAGTCTCTGTATTTTTCTTTTTTATGATGATTCCACAATACTGTTATAATAGAAAGAATAATCTCCTTTGCTCCAAAATTATTTTACACCTTCACAAGCATACAGACTGTATGTGGACTCAGGTAAGAGTTGTCATCTCTGGGGAAACTGGGTGGACAGACAGCAAATGTATCAAAGGGGTAGGTACTTTTTAATTTTGCATCGTGTGCATGCTAAACTTTACAAAACTCTTTTTTAAAAAGATTTTATTTATTTATTTGACAGGGAGCTTGCACAAGCAGGGAGAGCAGCAGAGGAGAGGGAGAAAGAGACTCCCCACGGAGCAGGGAGCCCATTGCCAGGCTCCATACCCAGGATTATGACCTGAGCCCAAGGCAGACACTTAACTGACTGAACCACCCAGGGACCCTTTTTTTCTTTTTCTGTTTTTTTTTTTTTTTTTTTTTTTTTAAAAGCACAGAGCTGCCTCCCAAGGAGAAAAGCCCTCCTTCCTAGAAATGCTCAGAAAGCCAAGGCTGTCAGGTTCTTGCCAGGCAAAGTGCAGAGGAAATTTTGACAAGCAGGTGAGGGGCCAGACCAGTGACGCCAGTACCCCTTCCAACTCAGAAGATTTATGACTCTTTCAATGAAAGGCAAGAAAGAAAGAATCCAGTGAGAATATAGGTTCAAATTCATTCACTGATGGGTTGTTCAGCAAATGTTTTTCAGTGCCTCCTGCTGACCAGGCACCCTGCTGGCCACGGCAGGGGTGAGCAAGAAGCAGTGGTGCCTCCTTCTAGAGAGGTACACTTTACCCAAGATAGAGTTCAGGGACACAGACCTCCATCACAGGCCTTTTCAAGCCTTCCTCTTCCAGAAAACCAAAGAGAATCCTGGCCCACTTCATCCTACACATCTTGGGCATCTGGTAAGTACTAGTCCCACCAAGCTCTTCACCCCCCACGTGCTTATGGTGCCCTCCACACGGAGGTAGGTGGTCTGAGCGTCGTTTCCTCCCAGCTTTCAGTATCAGCTTTAAGTCGGTTTCTCAAAGAGGCCATCTCTGACCCCACTCCCCTATAGTTTCCTTCCATAACACCCTCTTTCTTTCCTTCAGGGCACTTACCACAACTGCTATTATTGTTTATGGATTCATTTGCTTAATGTCTATCTCCTCTATGAAACCTTCTCTGTCTTATTCACTATTATGACTGTAACACCCATCACCTGTCGGCACATGGGTAGGAACTCAGTAAATATTGAATTACAAACCAGTGTGCATTAAACCTGCCACATAAACCTTCTCTGGGGCAACATCACAAACATTCCCGAAGCTGGGCTATCTCGCCTCTCACCCTGGACAACATTTAGCAGCCACTCAGTTCCCTGTGGCTTTATTTTCACACCTGAGCTTGCAGGAACCCCATCTCCAAAGCCCATCTCCATCTCAGAAATATCCATTTGCCAACCCTAGCGCACAGTGAGTGCAGATAAAAGTGCCCAGGTGGGAAGAGGGAGGCAGGCTCAGGTCATGATCTCGGGGCTCTGGAAATGAGCCCCACATTGGGCTTCCTGCTCAGCGGGGAGCCTGCTTCTCCCTCTGCCCCTCACTGTTTGTGCTCTCTCGCGCTCGCTCCCTCTCAAATAAATAAATAAAATCTTTAAAATAAATAAATAAAAATAAATTTAAAATGTAATTGCAATAAAATGACAAAGCAAAATGTCAAAAAGAAATGGAAATCACCGCTGTTCTTGACATACCCTTTGTTTAACGGATGACAAATTATAGCAGTAATTCTCAACATGTAATGGAAGGCTGTCCCAGGATGGGACTCTGTCGTGGGAAAAGCCATGGAAAGCCGCTCTCCTTTTCTGTTCCCAAGTTTGTCACAACTATTTACACAGTGGTCGGCTTGAATTGAAATTCTGTGGATAAAGCAGCCCTTTTAAACAAGGGAAGTAGCCCAGGCTCCATAGCACTCATCTTCCACTCATGTCCTGGGTTGATGACAGTGCGGAGAATGAGCGTTCGAAGCGTATCACCTGGAAATTTTCTTCTGAGACAGTCAGCTTCGAGACACTATGAGCAGTCATAAAATGGAGGTCCATCCAGGGAATAACAACCAGGACACAGAACATTCCAGATCATCTTGTACTGTGTATCCATGGCCCCTTCTCCACGGATCGTGCCAAAATGTAAAGAATGTTCTATTTCGGGGCGCCTGGGTGGCTCAGTGGGTTAAAGCCTCTGCCTGCGGCTCAGGTCATGGTCCCAGGGTCCTGGAATCCAGCCCCGCATCAGGCTCTCTGCTCAGCAGGGAGCCTGCTTCCTCCTCTCTCTCTCTCTCTGCCTGCCTCTCTGCCTACTTGTGATCTCTGTCACATAAATAAATAAAATCTTAAAAAAAAAAAAAAAAAGAATGTTCTATTTCTCCACACATCCTCCCTTCTTACCTTGTCCCCAGAATGGGCTCTGAAACAGGCCAGCAGGGAATCTCAGAAGGCCGAGTGTGATCGGTCTTCACATTGATGGGGCTGGGGGACAAAACTAAGTGGTGAAGCAGCATTTAAGGCAGGGGCGTGGTGAGGATGGTTGTTTCTTTAGCCAACTTTTTCGGTGCCCTTGGGACGGAGTAGAAGTCACTGTGCGACAGCACGTCTATGCCTCCTGACTCTACTCTTGGCTCTTAACAACTTAAAATAACAATAATATATCTCAGATTCACTAGGGGCATTATTCTGTATTTGTTGGGCATTTCCTGATAACAGCACCCCAACAGTAATTTGGGAAAAATATCTCTTCACTACTGGGGGCAATGCTGATAGGACTGTCCTTTGGAATGACCTAAGCCTGGCAAAATGGACTCCATCTGCTCCATCAATTCTCAGGAGGAAAAACAAAATGACAAAAATGTTTGCAGTTGATCAGAGAGTATCAACTAGCTTCTGATAATGCAGCTTGTCCCAGGGGCGCCTGGGTGGCTCAGAGAATCAATCAGTTGATTCTCTGCCTTTGGCTCAGGTCATGATTTCAGGGTCCTGGGATCAAGTCCCGCATCGGGTGTTCTGCTCAGTAGGGAGCCTGCTTCCTCCTCTCTCTCTGCCTGCCTCTGTGCCTACTTGTGATCTCTCTGTCAAATAAATAAATAAAGTCTTTAAATACGGTATAAAAATACAGCTTGTCCCTTCTGAACTTAGTTTTTAGTTGATTTTTTGATTCTCTGAGCTACCCCAATGCCTCCAAATGAAATCCAATGTTTATTTGTGTATTAGTTTCCTAGAGCTGCCATAATAAATACCACAAACTGGGCATTATTTTCTCACAAACTGACAATTACCAGAGGGGAGGCAGGTGCGGGGGCGGGAGGTGGGGGGGGGTGCCCAGGAATGGGTGAAACAGGTGATGGGGATTAAGAAGGATACGTGTTGTGATGAGCACCAGGTGTTGTATGGACGTGTTAAATCACTAAGTTGTACACCTGAAACTAATATTCCAATATATGGTAGTAACTGGAATTTAAATAAAAACTTCAAAAAGAAAAGAAATCATTCTCTCAATGGGAGAATTCTGGAGGCTAGAAGTATGAACTTAAGATGTTAGCAGGGTTCATTCCTTCCAGAAGTTCTGAGGAAAATTCTATTCCATGCCTCTCTCCAAGCTTTTGGTGGATGCTGGCAATCCTTAGCATTCTTTGGCTTATGGAGGCATTATTCTAATCTCTGCCTCTGTTTTCCCATGGCTTCTCTTCTTAGTGTTTGTACTGAAATTTTCTGTTTCTTATGAGAAACACCAGCCATTGGATTAGGATCTACCCTAACGTAGTAGAACCTCTTTTTAAACTTGACTACACAGCAGAAACCCTATTTCCAAATAAGGTCACATTCAGAACGTACAGGTGGACATGAATTTGAAAGGACTATTCAATCCAGTAGAGCATGCAACCAAAAAAATTGATCCAGTCAAGTTCCAAGCCAGTGTTAAGAATGGGTTCTAGGTATTACGTTTTTGTTTTGTTTTTTTTTTGTATTCTTTTTTTTTAAATTAACATATAATGTATTATTAGCCCCAGGGGTACAGGTCTTTGAATCGTCAGGCTTATAGAATTCACAGCACTCACCATAGCACATACCCTCCCCAGTGTCCATAACCCAACCACCCTCTCCCTAACCCCCTACCCCCGGCAACCCTCAGTTTGTTTTGTGAGATTAAGAGTCTCTTATGTTTTGTCTCTAGGTATTACATTTTAATCTTAACAACCCCTGAGGTGAGCACTTTTATTATCCTCCCTTTAGAGGGGGCAAAGTGAAGACCTAGAGAATTTGTTCGAGGTCAAATAGCCAGTAAGAGGCAAGCTAAGATACAAGGCAAGGTCTCATCTGATACAAACATGTTCTCACCACTACACTATATTCTAGGCTTTGCCATACTTGAAAATGTACTGATGACTCCCCAACCCCCAACTACAAACTACGAAAGGAAAATGTCTACTTCCTAATTTGATGCTAGATCTCCACATCTCCACATGGCTATTCTGCCTTCTTTGGACCTCAGTACAGGGGACAACTAAAGTCAAAGTATCTGGAAGAGACTAAGGAAGAAGCTGAGAGAATCAGAGAATGGCTGCCGTCATTATCTGATCTGAAGTCCACATGGGTAGCAGCGGCAGGAAGAAACCTGTTGAGCTTGCGTCAAATGGGCAGATGGACAGGGATGGAAGGTAAGGTTTTCTATGAGGCAATCTCTTCTCTGTGGGGCCCAGGCAAACAGTGAGGGGCTCAAGCGTAGAGGACCAGAACACCAAAACTTGGTGGGAGAGCTTTAGCCTCAGCAAGACTGTCAGCTGAGTAGGGACTAGGACCATGAAACGGCTCAGATGGGTCTCTGATCAATGCTATGAGGCTTTAGGAATGAATCCAGATCTTTCCAAAAACCAGCAAAGGGCAGAGAAAGCCATATTCTTCAAAAATAATAGACCCAGGGTCTACTGGATTTTGAATGTTAGTGACAAATGCATATCTACCAGAGACCTCCCCCCAGCCACACAGCATCCCCCAGAAAGTCTTGTGGCCGAGATGCTCCCTAGGGCAAAGGCAGGACCTGGAAAGGGATGCTGACATGGTACCAGAGATGAGTCGGAATATCCTAAGATAAAAATGGAATCAATGTGCTTTGAACTTCATTCCCAGGGGACAATCATACAGCTAGGTACCTCTCTAGAGCTAAAATAGTATCTGAAAATATTTTAGTCAACATAGGAGGCTTTTTGTGATGATTTCTGTTCTTATAAGAGTACTGCATATTCCTCCTAGAAATACTAGAAAGAGATAAGCAAAAAGAAAATAAAATTACTCATTAGCCTACCATCTGGAGTATGTCATAAACATTTGTATTTGTATCCTTCCAGATATTTTTAAAATATTTCCCCCCAAAAAATGGTGTCTAATGTGCTTAGTTTTACAGTCTGCTTCTTTAACTTAAAAATGTACCAAAACATCTTTCATCCCGTTGACTGTTAATCTACAATGTGACTTTTCATGGCTGTATAATAACTCAATGTGTGCGTGCCCCATCAAACATTTCAGGTCATTCCAGATTGTTGTCACAATAACCAATGCTGCAGAATTTAACACTGCTAAATCTTTGCACATGATTTACCTCCTTAGACTAAATGCCTAAAAATGTAATGACTGGGCCAAAGCTATATAACACTTGAGGTTCTTGTCATACGTATTGCTAAGCCATCCGGCAGGAAGGTTATACCAACGTCTCCTCCCACCAGCAGCAGATGGGGGAGCCCATTTCATGCATCTTTGCCAACAGTGGAGTTCGTCGTTTAAAAAATCTTTGAAGTTACCACTTATTCTATAAAAGCATCCACATCCCTGAAAAGCAAGATTTTTTCCTGCCAAGGAGTGCATGTGAGCCGCTAGAAGATTGGTCCGCTTATTCTAAAGCCATTATATTTCTGTCCTTGTGCCTGACGTAGCTCCTGCACCCAGGGATGACTTGGGAAAGAAAATAGTCAAGGACTTGCGTGAAGAGGGAACACATACAGATTCTCCTGTCTCGGCAAACACTGAAGAGGCCGGTGCTCCAGTCTCCCCCAGTCTGGACGATCGCTGCGATGGTGGTCCTGCCAGGGCCTCCCCGGTCAGGCTGCTTCACCACAGCCTGGGCTGGCGCATGGCTCCTGGAGAGTCAAAAACAGTGATTAACTTGAAAACAAAGGGGATGGTTCAGAAGGATAACCATTAAGCCAAGACGGAGTAATAAAAAGGAGAAAGGGACACAGATGCTGAGTGGCTCTTAATTCGTAGCCCAACCTCCTCACCATCTGCCCTCCCCGCCACCACCAACTTCTGCTCTGACTTTGCCCTCTCTCTGGTAATGGCATGATTATTCCAGACCCTGTCATTCACCCTTAAGGTCCAGTCTACTTCCTTAGTATTTTGTAATAGTTAAATCCACAAATCTGGAACCAAGAGGACTCAGTTCAGACATCAGCATGTCACTTGCTGGCAGCTTGACCTCAGCTGTCGCTTAACATCTCTGTTTCTTTTTGTTTGAAAGTAAGATTTAAAAAGATGACCTCACAGGATTATTGTGTTGAATGAAGGACAAATAATTAGTTTGCTGTGTCTGAGTGTATGCCCTGAGTGAGGCTGTATCCCAGGGGTTTTGAGCCTTCATTGAAGAAACTAATAGGGCTTGGGCATGGAAATTGGGACGAGGCCATAGAAATTGAACACGCAGTTATCATTTAAACAAACAACCAAGACTTCAGAAGATGTCTTTTTTCTGTTTGTTTAAAGATTTATTTATTTATTTTGGTGGGAGAAGGGCAGAGGGAGAGGGAGAGAGAGAATCTCAAGCAGACTCCTTACTGAGTGTGGAACCTGATGGGGCTGGATCCCAGGACCCTGAGATCATGACCTGAGCTGAAACCCAGAGTCAGATGCTTAACACACTGAACCACCCAGGTGCCCCCAGAAGATGTCCTCATGTCAAAGTACTATATGATTATCCTGGGGGCCCACCAAATACACCTTTGGCCTAGTTTTCCCTGAAGGGAAGAGATAGTCCATGTCACCATTCTCAAGTAGAAAATACGGGCCGAGGGGATAGCCTTCAAAAGTGAAGTGGAAAAACTCCCTTCTCTTTCTGGGCCCCAAAGCTGGTTTTGCCCCAGCTCCTACCATGGAGATACCTGGGGTAGTCCCACAGTGAAGGGTAAGCTGTACCTAGCCTCCGGAAGGGGCAGATTGAGAGGATGGTCGAGGGACCGCCCCAGAACGAGTGTGAGCCTGTACATGGTAGTAATTATTCTACTTCCTGCTTCCCTTTCGGCAAGCCTCATTAACAGTCTGTACCTGTCTCTGGTGGGCTGTGAAGAATGAAAGAGTGAGCCTGCCTCACACGGGAGACAAAATAAACAAGAGACAGCAGAAATTCTTCCTGTAACAGCTGCTGTTACAGGACTAGTCACCAAGGCTCAGCACCTTGACACATGGCCTGGAGGGCAGAGAGGAACACTCCTGAGCACCCTTAAGGCAACACCCTGAGGACATCTTGGAAACAGCAGAGGGCCCTTTGAGAACCTCTAAATCAGGGCAGTAAATCCAGTGGGGGTGCATTGTTCTTGTTATTAAGATCCACATCTCTCTTTCCTTCTACTAACACTGCCCGCATCCACGCCCTCCCAAACCTGATGTGCCTTTAATAAACACATTAGCTTGTTAACAAAACAAATGCCCAAGCCTCACCCAAAGCCAAGAGCGCAGGTCTCCAGACAAGAGGTACAGAAATCAAGATTCCTAACAACGTCTCCAGCAATACCTAAGCTGTCATCCTAACACCAGCCAGCCTGAAAGCTGGCAGAGGTGGATGTGGGGGCCACAAATGACCACACCAGCCTCTGAGTCTCCCATCGGGTGGGTGGGGATGTCAACGTGAGAAAGATGGCGAAGAACACAGAGTAGGAGGAAGGCTGGTGGGGAAGAGGATGGGTGGAAGATTGCCGGTCTTCAGTGCCAAGGAGACACCAGCTAGGAGTTGAAGGTCAGGAGCTACCTGTCTGGAAGTGCAAAGTGGAGCTATAAATAACCCCAACCCTTTCATCCTTTAGGCATTTAGAGACAAGGCTTGCAAGCTAATGAGCTTTTCAAGAGCCTGCAACACTATCTGAGGCCTAGGAAAAAGTACTGGCTCCAAAATACAAAAACTACAAGACAGAATCCAAAATTAGTTAATGCTCAGCTAAACACTGAAGTCGAGCATTATGCCAACCTCATTAACTGTCAAATTCACAAATATTTTACTACATTTAAAAACAATTTAGAATTCTCATTTTGCAAAAAAATCCCAAGTATGAATGATTGCTGAGAAACAAGAGCCAATCATAAAATGAACTAATTGTGGAGAGCCAAATAATTTCAAAAGCAAAATTATAAAAATCCTTTCACTTATTGTACAGCAGAAAAAGTATGGTTATAACGTGTGGTATGGGTACACTTTAATACGTTTGTTACACTGTGGGTTGGGGCCCATGGTACGGACTGAACTGTGTTCCCCCAAAGTCTATGTTGAAGCCCCAGCCCCCAGTGTGACTGTATTTGGAGATAGCGCTTTGAGGAGGTGATTACAGTGAAGTGAGGAATAGGGGTGGGAGAATGGGCTGATAAAACTGCCATGTAAAGAGGCCACGTTGAGCAACCAGCAAGAAGGCTGCAAGCCAGGTGCAGAACCTGACCACACGGGCACCTTGATCTTGTACTTCCAGCCTCCTGAACCGTGAGAAAATAAATTTCAGTTCACGAGACCATCCAGTCTATGACATTGTGTTATGGAAGCTCAGAGCGAACAAAGACAGCTATGAAGATTTCAAACTGGTGAAGAAACCACCTTTATGCCTGTCTTATTTTCTCTGTTCCTTGGGGTCAGTGAGCACAAGCTGCTCGCCCGCACCCCCGACCCCGTAACCCCGGAATCCAGCACACAACCTGACACCTGGCAGGCTTGTGGTTATTTGGTGAACTAGACCAAACTGAATGTCCATATCTCTGAGGCTATCTTTGAGTCCTCCTCAAATCTAGTTATAAATTATGGGATCTTACTGTTTCCTTCTCTAGCAGAGTTACACTTCTCAGGTGTGGAGAGAGGAAATAAAAGCAGAGAGGAGCCTCAAACTTCCTGCATCCCTCCACACCACCCATTTGCCATCAGATTCGGCAAGTTCTTCACTGAGTGGAGGACAGATTTTAGGCCCAGGCATGCTAAAATTCAAATGTGGCCTGGTTGCCTTCTACTTGTCTGACCTTGGGAAACACATCACCGCCTTCAGCTCTGGTCTCTCTCCCATAAAACTGGATTGCAAACATCCTCCCTCTGCAGTGGTCTTGAGGATCAAACAGGATCACACTCCCGGCACACAGGAGGCTTGCAGTGGGTGGCGGCTACTGTTATTCTAACTCCATGATCCTGCACTGCCCTGGGGCCTTCTGTACCCTTTCCCAAGAAACAGAGAATGGAGGCAGGTGCTCTCGGGCAGTTTCTCAGGTGTCACACGGGCTGCCCAAATACCTAAAACTTCAATCCCAGGGACCCATCATCCAGCTTTCCCAGGACTAAGGGTTTTCCCAGGAGGGAGAACTTCCAGGGCTCAACTCAGGATACGCCAAGGTAAACCACGAAGTTTAGTCACCCTAAGAGATAAGCAACAGAGGGAGGCTTCAACTGGTGGGAAGCAGGAGGCTGACTCAAAGCACAAGGCAAGAGGCCCAGTGCTGGAAGATGGAGATGCACACTCTCCCTGCTTTCTGACCTCACTCTGTGGTCCTCTTCTTGCTGCTGCTAAGCGCATTCCTCACCCTATGTCCCCACTTGTCTGCTGCTTCGCCTTGCCGGGGGCGTGGGGGGGACGTTGTTCCTGTCACCCTCTTCCTTGGTGAAACTTGCAATACTAAAAAGCATTCATTCTGCCTCCCACCCAGGCTTCCTTGATTAATTCAAACTTAACTGAAGCCAAAGCTCTGGAGTTTTGATTTCAAAGGACTAGAAATTACTGGCAGCCCCCAGTAGTCAAATTTTACTTGGTCAAGGTTCAACGCTGAAAGTTAAGAATAAAAGACTCCCCTTCTCTTTTCGCTGGCCAAGCAGGGCCCGAAGGAACTAATCAGTTGCCCCTTTTCAAGTACCCGTGGAAAATGATAGCAACTACTTTCTTCCCAAGCCCAGTTTTCTTCTCTTGGCTCCTCCTAAGAAGAGACTGATTTTTAGACAGAGAGACAGAAAGAGATTTGATATGCTACCCAAAAAGAAAAAGAAAAAAATCACCCAACTCTCTACCTCACACTGGAAAGAAAATGTTCATCTTCAGAAGAGATGAGTGAAAGCAACAGAGGTGAGTGTAGGCTGAGTAAGGAAGCATCCTCAGGAAATTTAGAGAAGTAATTTCCAAACCAATTCATAGCGAGGAGCTTTCCTGTCTCAGAGGCTCTCCTTCTCCCTTTGACAAGAGGCTGACTGATTCTAAACTTAGATTCAATCCAAAGTGAAGCATCTCTTCTAAAGAATGTTGCGTTCATATTCTGGAACCTGAGGTCACAGCACTGTAACTGACAGACATCTTATTTCTTTAAAGACGCGTACACATCTAACTGGATGTGTCTATGTCAGGGTATTAGGAGTTTCTGAAGTACGCCTCTAGGACATGCTTTATGCAGGTGTGGACCTCAGCAATGCTGGGAAAATGTCCAGAGAGGAAAAAAAACTTGAGGAAAAGATTGGAATTGAGAGAAGACATCTGCAATCATAATTCAGGGTTACATGAGAAAGACAACAGCAGGGACCTGCCAACTCTGCTATATAGTCTTCACATCAGACCCACAGAGAGTAACTGCTGATGCATTTATTTGAGGTTTGTGAGGAAAAGCCTTTATAATACCTTCCAAATCAAGATTCTCAGATACATCTTCCTAATTGCCTTCACTCACTGGGTTCTGGGCAAGCCTGTCTCCTCATCCAGAAGGATGCATCCTACATGAAGGACAGCCATGTTTCTTCCACTTACCATTCCAACTCTAAGTGCATAACATGGTGTATGCAACAGAATAAGAATTTAGTAACTTGTTGAACAAATGTGCTATACATGAAAATTCAAGTTTGTAGGATAACAGAGATGAACAGGTGATTACTAAGCTTTGCAAAAAAATGATTTACAATATGGTTCCTTTAAGGAGTGGATAACCTTTGTCCATGTAAGCTGACTCTATATTTAAAAATTGCATTTGTACTTAACTTTTCTAATCAAACATCTATTGTATGAACTAAGCTGTAGGCCACATAGCTCTTTCACCTAAAAATAAAATGAAAAAGAGAAAGAAGAAAAAGGAACGTTCTTCTTTATAGAAGAATGACAACTGTATGAAAAAGAAATAATAGCATTTAAAAATCACCATATTGAATAGCATCCAACATAATTTATTCAGGAAGGGATCCTGAAGGCACTAAAACCATTAAGTAAAAAAGAATGGAAACAGGAAGTTCCCAAGGTGCCAAAATATCATTCCACAGATTTCTCACTGCAAAAAAAAAAAATGTTTCTTAGCTCTGGAGAGTTCCAGAAATACTCAAAATCTATCTTTAAATTGGTAAGTTTTGAGTGTTTTTTTGTTTTGTTTTGTTTTGTTTTGTTTTTATATATCGTTACAACAAAAACTCTGGAAGTGATTTCAAAAATACATACCTTTAAAAAAAAAATATATATATATATATATATATATACATACACACACACCTTTATAATGGAAAGTTCTGAAAGTGATCAAAATGTATCCCTAAAATATAGTTTTGGAAAATGCCAAATCTAGTATCATTAAGAGTGGGACAAACTCATATTATGTACCTCTTAGTACAACACAATATGAAATAACGTTTAATCGAAATTTCATCAAGTTTCTAGACCACTGTCCAATAGAAATAAAATGTAAGCCACAGATGCAATTTAAATTTCATGTTCTTAAAGGGTAAAAAAGGATGAAGTTAATTTTAATTATTTTAACATAATTTATTCAAAGCATTATTTCAGCATTGTAATCAATAGAAGAGAGTATTATTACTGAGATATTTTATATTCTCTCTGTTACACTAAGTCTTTGAAACTGAAAGCATGTTCTACACTTTCAAACAGCACACCTCAACTCAGACTCACCATCTCTCAAGTGCTCTAGACCCATGTGGTTAGTGGCTAAACTACTGCACAACTCTAGACTGAACCCCCGGATAAGGACAATGAGGGACAGAAGAACAAATGACGGCTTAGTCCTCCAGAGTGAAAATGCAGGAAGTACTCCCCATCACACTCCTAAGCCCTTAGGAGCACGGATCATGTCCTTGCCTGTTGTTTTGCTTTCTGGAAGTGAGACGAGGGGTTCCCACCTTGTAACCAATCAGGCTGTAAGCCTAACAGTGGGCAATGAGAAAACTTAATTGATCCTGCAAGTCTTGGGTGGCATCTGAGTATTTTCCAATAGAGAGATGAAGTTATGTCCAAAGACAGCAAAGACAGGAAACCGTGTAACCAAATTCCAGCTAACACTGAGACCCTACCAGAGCCAGGCACATTGATCTCTACCAGGTAATCATTAGAACAACTAAATGAATGATTTTCTCAAGATAGAAAGAGATGGACGCGATGACCACAAACTAGAGACGACACAAACCGATACTACCTCATCCCCACACCAAAAATCTGCAGTGACTCTGCAGACAAATCAACTTCAAATTTCATCCTGGAATCTGAGAATCTTTGTAAGGCCTGATTTACTTGACCTGCTTCCAGTTATCCCCTCCTTTCTCCCAGATCAGCATTCCATTCCTGGCATTATCTCCCCAAACAAGCACACACCTGTTTTCACTTCCAAGCCCGATCCACACTGACTTCTAAGAGTTGGGAAGGTAGACCGCTCTGCTTCAACTGTTACTCCAGTCCTAACAATCCTCTGGGCTCTGCCTCATCTCCTCCCTCTGCTCCTTATCAACTTCTCCCTCCCTCAGAGCCCCAACAACACCGGCCTTGGTCAAACACATTCCTGTTTTGCATGTATGCATTCTTTGTTTAGTAAGTGGGTTGCTGGTGGTTCAGTCCGTTTGGTGTCTGATGCTTGATCTCAGCTCGGGTCTTGATCTCGGGGTCGTGGGTTCAAGCCCTATGTTGGGCTCCACACAGGGCATGGAGTGTACTTAAAAAAAAAACCAAAAACATGGGACGCCTGGGTGGCTCAGTTGGTTAAGCCACTGCCTTCGGCTCAGGTCATGATCCCAGGGTCCTGGGATAAAGTCCCACATCGGGCTCCTTGCTTGGGGGGGGGTGTCTGCTTCTCTCTCTGCGTCTGCCTGCTTATGCGCTTGTGCTCACTCACTCTCTCTCTCTCTCTGACAAATAAATAAATAAATAAATAAACCAAACCAAAAACAAAAACCCTTTTTTTTAAAGTGTGTTGCAATGAACCGGAAGTATGGAAACCAGGGCTCTAGTTTAGCTATGCCAAGAGTACACAGCATCTTCAGCAAGGCCACTTCTCATCTCTGCTTCTTCAGGTGGCCTCTATGCAATTCCATCAGCACCCCAGCCATGTGTCCTCGGCTCAGAGCCTTTACACCTGCTCTACCCTCTGCCCCAAATGCCTTTTGCCCAGATTATAGGCTAACAAAATTACGTGTTCATTTACCCTCTGACCTACAAGGCTACTGCTAGAAATTTACTTTTAAGATACACCTCCACAGGGGTGCCTGGCTGGCTCAGTCGTGGGAGCAACTGACTCTTGATCTCAGGGTTGTGACTTCAAGCCCATGTTGGGTGTAGAGATTACTTTAAAATAAAATCTTAAAAAAAAAGAGAGAGAGACAACGCCACAAATATAAAACCACATACTCATGAAGTTGCGCACTACATAATCCTATACTAAGTCTATAAAATAGCAAAAGCTCAGAAACAATCCAACTGCCCATCCATAGGAGACTAGTTGAATAAATTGTGGTACATTTTTACAACAGTATGACACAAAGCAGGGAGAAAAGAAGAGACAGAAGGGGTAAGGGAGGAAAAGGAGGAGGAGAAGGAAAGATCTCTATACACTAATGTGAAAAAAATATCCAAGCTATGTTAACTTTAAAAAACAATGTGTAAAGTAATTATATATAACGTGCTTTTTGTATGAGAAAAAAGAGAAATTAAAGTACATACACAGAAAGGACAAATTGATGGTTGCCAGAAGGCAGAGGGTGGAGCGATGGACAAATGGGTGAAGGGGAGCAGGAGATACAGGCTTCCGTTTATGGAACAAGTCACAGGGATGAAAGGTACAGCACAGGGAACATAGCCAGTGGGCCTGTAATAGCGTTGTATGGTGACTGACAGTAGCTACACTTGTGAGCACAGTGTAACATACAGACTTGCTCAATCATATGTTGTACCTCTAAAACTAGTGTAACATTGTATGTCAACTATACTTGAGTTTTTAAAAAGTACATATATATATTTGCCTATTTGGGGGAAAAAAAACACAGGAAAGAAACTAATGAGAATGTTTGCTATAGAGCAGGGAAGGGAATATGGTGGAAGAAAGTAAAAATTCTCTAGATGGATCAAGTTTTGACTTTTGAACTGTGTATTTTACTTATTCAAAAAGACCTGAACTTTACTTAGTAGATCTGTTGTCAATACTACTCCTGGATTGATTATTCTGAAGTAACCAATAGACCAAATGAGTACATTTATTGAGATTACAGCATGTATGAAAAAAACAAAAAAGAATCCCATCGGTCCACAGTGATTTGAAAACAATGATGAAAGAAAAAAATTGAGAGCAAAAGGGAAACCTCTTCTTTACAGAACTAGATCTAATAAATGTAAAAGAAATGACAAAATTAAGAAATCACCTTCTTATAACTACCAATGTAATAATAAATGGCAGAAAGATGATGAATGAAGGCTGCCATTTCATAAAAGTTTATAGGTAAACAGGATATTCACAATAAGTCTCAAAATAATTACCTTATTAATTATAAAAGGGAAAAAGTACCTTCTCAATGGGGAAATCTGAAGATACTACTTTAACCAGTGATGGGAACACACTAACAATATATCAGTATCTCAATCCTGATGTGTTACAATGGGAAACACCACCCACGTAGCCAGGCTTGCCAAGAACTTTAAATTTGAATCTAATAATGAGAAAATAGACAAATCCAGATTGTGAGGCAAACTACTAACAAATGCCATGGAGTCTTCAAAAATGTTACTGTCAGGAAATTTCAAAAAAAGAAAAGAAAGCTGAGAAATTGTCTTAATGTGAGGAAGGCAAGAGACATGACCACAAAATGTAATGCTTGATCTTTGATTAGATCCTAAAGAGTTAAAAAAAAATAATGAGTTATTGGGGAAGTTTTATTACTTCATTTTTATTAGGAAAGCTTGTTACCTAATATTACTGCATCATGTTAAATTTCTTGAGCAAAATATGTATACACATACACACAGGTATAGTGATTATACAGGAGAATCTCCTAGATCTTAGGAATTACATGCTAAAGTGTCATGGTGTGTGCAACTTACTGTGAAATGGTTCAGAATTTTTTAAAAGTTTATTCTAAATGTAAAATGACACCAGCGCAGAAATTGGTGAAATCCAAATGAAGCCTATAATTTAGTTAAAGTAAAATACCAATGTTAATTGTTTAGTTCTGACAACTGACCCAAGGCTATATAAGAAGTCTGTATAGCATGGGGGGAAACAGTGAAGGGGGTATACAAGAACTCTCTGTACAATAAATGCAACTTTCCTATAAATCTAAAAGTATTCCAAAATAAGTTTATTTTAAAAATGTATAGAGAGAGAAAGCAAAGGTGGCAAAAGTTAGCAACTGATAAACCTAGGTGATAGGTATATGGATGCTTATTGGCCAATTCTTCTAACTTCCACAGGTTTAAAATTTGTCAAAATGTTAAAATAAAATAAAGCTACAGAAAGTTAAAAGTAAAAGGATAGAGAAAGATATTCCACATGAAAACTAATCAAAAGAAAACTGATATTGTATTAGTATTATAGCCTTTAGGCAAAAACATTTCTAAAAATAGAGGAACACTTCCCAACTAGAAAAAGTTCAATTTACCAGGAAGGTAACAGAATTTAAATTTATATGTACCTAATAAAACAGCATTAAACTGTATAAAACAAAAAGCTGTCTGAACTATAAGAATAAGTAAATCCATGATCTTGGGAGATTTTAGTAGACCTCTCAAAAACAAAGCAAGAAAACAAAATAAAACAGTAGGATACAGATTTGAACAGTCCAGTCTACAACTATGACCTAAAGGACATATACAGAACATTACAACAACAGAGTAAACATTCTTTTCAGATTCACATAGAACATGTATAAAAACAGTTAGCTTAAGAAAAAAAAAAAAAGATCTGACAGTATGTTAATTGAATTTAAATAAAAAAAAATTTTAAGAAGATGTCAGTTAAAAAAAAGTGTATATGAAAACTGTATACTGACTGGGACACAAGCTTGTCTTTATGGGAGGAGGCACAAGATAGGCTTCTGAGGTGCTGGCATTGTGCTGTTCTTTGACCGAATGGCAATTACATAGGTTTTGATCTGTTAATAAATTGTTTTGTTGCTGCAAATACTTTTGTTAGTCTAATTTTTTAAATTTTTTTTATATTTTGAGTTTATATATTTCTTGTTACTCACTTTTTGTGTGTGTACGTATCTCACAACTAAAGAAGAATTAAAATCCCTTAGGAAGATACCAATCTCCTATCAATGCAGTAAGCCCAACGCAGCCTGTTTTTCCTTCAGCAATTCATCAAACTGCTGTTTCTTCAGCTGAGCACCAGATGAAGCAATGGGCTTACGCTTACAAGCTTCCTTGTGCAAAATTTATGTATCTTTAAACACAAGAAACATATTCAGTCCAGCAAGGGACACCAATGAACTGAGCCTGCAAGAACAGAGGATCTATAAATCCCAACTCACATTTAATCCAAAGCAGCAGAGAGCTCTCGCTCATAGGCTCATCTAATAAATAGACATAATCATCCACAATATTAAAATTATTTTCCATCCTTGTTTTTCGTTTTGGTTTTTTTTTTTTGCCACACACATATAATTTACCAAAGTTAAACATAAGTGAATTTGTATTTAGGCACTAGAAAAGATTATCTGATTTAGGGAATAACTAAGGTAGAGGGAGCCGCAGAAGAATCTAGAGGGCAAGCAACAAAATGGTGGCCCCATGGAAACCAACACAGAAGACATGACTATAGCTTATAATAATCTTAAGCCAATATATCCTGGGTTTACTAATTTATTATTATCATCATCATTATTATTAATCAGTAACACCTACTGAAGACTTACCACTTGCCAGGTACTATGTTATATATATGATTTTCCTAGAATGTTCCACCTAAACATCTCGCAGTAAGCCTAGAAAGTAGATAGACGCATTATTACTTCCATTTTACAGATGAAGAAACGGAGGTTGAGTAACTGGCCAAGATCACCTAAGCAGCAAGTGGAAGAAGTGGAAATCTAACCTAGCTAGTCTGACTTCAGAGTATGTACCCTTACAGCTATGCTATGCTATGCTGTCAGTCCTTACCAGATAAATGATGACTTGCACTTGACCTCTAAGGGATCTTTCAGTTCTAACATTAAATGACTTACCTCAATGAACCTATGATAAAGCATTCAGTGTGGCCCAGTAATGTCAAACTGTTACAAAATAAAGCTCAGTAAAATCTCTTGACCTAACCTGAAAATCAGAACTCAGGTTACTTATGGTTATCAGAATTGGTCTTTGCCCATATTGTCTTTTTTTTTTTTTTTTTTTTAAGATTTGTTTGCTTGAGAGAGAGTGCAAGTGCACATGAGAGTGATGGGGAGAGACAGAGGGAGAGAATCTCAAGCTGACTTCCCTGTGACTTCCCTGTGAGCACAGGAGGCAATGCAGTCTCGAACTCACCACCCTGAGATCATGACCTGAGCCAAAATCAAAAGTCAGATCTTAACCTGAGCCACCCAGATGCCCCAGTCTTTGCCCATATTGAACTCTTAAAGAAATGGAAATGTTTTTCTCTAGTGTCAGTCAATACCTAGTATTTTTCCTCATATGACGCATAATGGCACAGATAATATCAAAAGACATTCCAGCGGGAGTGAAACAATAAATCTGCAATACAGTGAACGTGATCTTTAAACACAAGTGGACTTGAGACAAATCTGACAAATGCAGATTTCTGGGGGGGGAAATCCTCTTTTAAAATGCCTAAATTTAGCGTAAATCATTATAAACTGCTTATAAACTATTGATGTTAGCCCTAAAAAAATATTATGGTGGTTAATTGACTATATTAAAGCTAAAAGGGGGCACCTGGGTGGCTCAGTAGGTTAAGCCTCTGCCTTCGGCTCAGGTCATGATCTCAGGGTCCTGGGATCAAGCCCCACATCGGGCTCTCTGCTCATTGGGGAGCCTGCTTCCCCCTCTCTCTCTCTGCCTGCCTCTCTGCCTACCTGTTCTCTCTCTCTCTGTCAGATAAATTAAAAAAAATCTTAAAAAAAAAAAAGGCTAAAAGAATTCTTATAAATGTAAGACCTATTTGTTCTTTATACAAAATACTTGTTATGCCAAAATATTCTCATGTATTTTCTTAAATCATCATGAGAGTTCTGTTCTTTAAAAAGCAAAACTAGGGACGCCTGGGTGGCTCAGTTGGTTAAGCGGCTGCCTTCGGCTCAGGTCATGATCCCAGTGTCCTGGGATCGAGTCCCACATTGGGCTCCTTGCTTGGCAGGGAACCTGCTTCTCCCTCTGCCTCTGCCTGCCTCTCTGTCTGCCTGTGCTCACTCGCTCTCTCTCCCTCTGTCCCTGACAAATAAATAAATAAAATCTTAAAAAAAAAAAAGACTCACTTTCTGTCAGAAAATCTTAAAAAAAAAAAAAAGTAAAACTAGTTGTCTAATTCAGTTTTTCTTTTTAAAAAAAAAATACAACCAACTCCATAATGGTATAATATAAAAAGTTGTTAGATGATCCTTAGCCTTCATAAGTAGTATAAAGTACACCTGGGAAAGAAACACAGTGACATTTTTGTGTTAATCTGAAAGATTAGAAGCTTCTGGGAAATACCACTGGTTGTAAAAAACGAAAACAAACAAAACAAAACAAAAAACAACTATGGTATAAACCACTTCTCTCAGAAGTCCCAAGAATGAAAAAAAAATTTTTTTTTATTAGGTTCAGGAATCCAAGATGACCTGGTGTAACTATGATTACAGAATCTGATGGTTAGAAATGAAGTCTATTAAAGTCCAGCCTATGGTTCTTATACCCAATCTGTAGACACAGAATAGTCACATCCCCAGAAACCAGGATGTAGCTCCAATCTGCATGAGTTTAATGAACCAGATAGACAATTGTATCACCAATATCTGCCCCTAGCCCATTTTCAGTGAGATGAATTTTCTTGCTCATGAGGTCCACATGGAAAACAGCATGCTCAGAAATGGGGGTCTTCCCAGTGTGCTCTTTTCCCAGGACAGGAACTCGCCGAGGCCCCAACAGTGGATCATCAAATCTCATCAGCTTCACTTTAGAAAGGTCTATAGCAAAAAAAAAAAAAAAAAAAAAAAAAGATCAATATGAGCATTTAATTACAGTCACTGCCTCAAACCCATGCCTGAGCCTGACAATTCAAGCTTTAAACACACCGGTTGTTTATTAAAGAGATTTTCAGGAGATTATTAAATAAGGCTCAATCTCAGAAAGCAGAACTATATCTAGCAAATCTTGCTCCTGTGGCTTCTACCCACATCAAAGATTCAGAGACAATGATTCTGTATAACACATCACCTTGAATGATAAACCAAAAGGAAGGATTGAGTATGTTTTTGAACACTATCCTATATGGTTTCTCAAATCACTTTTTATACACTTCAATTAACCACTTTTCAAAATATCAGTAAGTCTAAAACTTCCTTCTCTTTCTTATCTTGGTTCCTGGGATATATTAAAACTGCAAGAGTTGTAGCTCTTTTCAAAAGATACTTCTAGAGAAAGAATTACTACTTTAAGAAGTAGCATTACCAGTTCCTTGTTTTGCTCCAAGGATGAAAAGTGTTTGTATTACCAAGCTGATGAGAGACAAGAAGACGGAGAAGGACGGGGGAAAGGGCACAGCTATCTGAGTTCTGAGCTTCTGGATGAGCTCCAACCCTGCCCTGCTTGAGATTTTCCTGATCTGCTCTTGTGCAAGCTGATAAGATGGCTCCTGGCAAAGAAAGCACTTGTCCCTTGAACAAATTTATGATCCGACAATCCTGCCAACAACTGAGCCTGAAAAAAATTTATTTCAGCAATTCTGAGAGACCCTGACATCAAATGCTTTTATTTTATATGGTAGAAAAACATCGTAAATGACTACCAATGCTGATTCTGGGTTTAAATCTCATTTTGAGTGTGGCATGGCTAGTTATACTTAACCAGATCCGCAGAAATAGAAGTTATTTCCTGAATTAGTTCCCACCCCTTTCTAAAGCAGGTTGCTAGGTGGTCCATGAGCTACACTCCCTCATGCTGCCTTAAGAGTATAAAGCTTAGCATAAGAGGGATAAGAGATAAAAGCAGACATTAATGCAGCTGGTGGCTATGCCAGGAGTACAAGTTATCCAGGCATTATATTCTCTTTGGGAAACAAAGACCGAAAGATTGCAAGTTTAGCGTAGGGATATTGAAGCTTACGGAATAATTACTGAGACTACCAGGAAGGCAAACCCTGCTGAAGAGTCTTATTTCAGGGAGAGAATACAATTCATTTTAACAGCTATTACATTTCAACATGCACACTGGTGATACTAAATATTTTGCTACGGAAGCAGTGAGAAGTTCTGCCAGCAGATTTTATGCATGAGGCCTTTACTGCAGATCTGCACACCCCACCCCTCCCTCTCTCGCTCTCCTTCTCTATCCTTCTCTCTCTCTCTCTCCCCCCTCTTCCTCTCTGAAACAGACCTCTCTTATCATTTCCAGCAATTCTGAATCAAACTATTTCAAAGAAGACTTAATACTCAATCAGCCATCTAAGTGACAAAACATATTTGCTTTGATGTTTCACCATGTAGCTCATTACTGCCAATAATTCTTAGAGCTTTCTTAGTATTTTACTCTCTTTTCTTACTGCAGACCTCTCTCATCACTGGAAATGTAGAAATTTGAGACTGCAACTACACAAGAATTAAGGCACTTAGAGAAAAGATGAGAGTGACTAAAAGTCCCTAGGGATTGATACTGTGAAATGCAGCCTTTCATCTCCATGTTATCAGTTCATATGTGGCACAGGCTGGGAGTGATTTAAAGTCATTATCATCAAATAGTTGCTCAGTGGCCTTTGTGGAGAGAATGATGGTTTCACTCCAGTTCTTCCTGGACCTAGATCATAATCACCTTCAATGCAATTGGCACTAATTGGACGACTTACTGGCTATTGCAGCAAATAGACTGAGAAATACGTTATTGAATTTCACTCTCTTCCCATCTCATACACTCAATATACTTAGCCCCCTTAGATATCAAAGCAACCTGAGGGCTTTGGAGAAGTCTCAAGGTTAGAGCTCTTCTGCAGATACTTGAAGGAATATCAATTTCAAATCCCATCCTAACATTTCTATCCATTTTTGAAAATTCACAGCGGTTACGAACATCAAACTTAAGTACTTTACGATAATATTATTCACAGCTAGTATGACAAAGGATGTAAGAATTATGCCAGAGGCTCAGTGAAAAAAGACAAGATACAGAAAACACACTTCAGTACAATTCCGAAGAACCTTGTCAGTCCTGGATCTGAGCATATTTAAAAGGGAGGCAGTTGTAACATTACAAAATACAATTTCCAATCTAGGAAAACACCCTCTCACATGCTACAACTTCATGATAATCCTACCGAGTCCACGGAACCATCTATTTTCTTTAAAAGCCACTATAAGGGGCGCCTGGGTGGCTCAGAAGGTTAAGTCTCTGCCTTTGGCTCAGGTCATGATCTCAGGGTCCTGGGACTGAGCTCCACACTGGGCTCTCTGCTCGGCGGGGAGCCTGCTTCCCCCTCTCTCTCTGCCTACTTGTGATCTCTCTCTGTGTCAAATAAATAAATAAAATCTTTAAAATAAATAAATAAATAATAGCCACCATAATGTTCTTCAAAGATAAGAGTTCTTCCTATTACAAAATCTTCTCAGGACCGAACACATGCAGTATAAAACAGCCAAATGGAAGGCCACAAAACGGCTTCCTGTACATTCATATTTCAAAGTTTTCAAGTTCTTTCTGTGGCCTCTAAGTTCTAAGGATGGCATATGATATAGGTCTATGACAATGTGGATGAACCTCGACATTTTGCTAAGCAAAATAAGCCACGTATTCACTATTTCATGATTCTACTTATACAAGGTACTTAAAATAGTCAAATATAAAGAGACAGAAAGTACAACATGCAGTGGCTACCAGGACTAGAGGAAGGGAGAATGGGGTGGTGTTATTTAATGGGCATAGGGTTTCAGTGTGGGATGGTGAAGAACTGTGTTGGCTGTACAACAATGTAAATGTACTTGACGCCAGTGTACTGTACCCTGAAGAAGGACTAAAATGGTTAATTTCATGTTATATGTCTTTTACCACATTTAAAAAAATGTTTACAAACGAAAAATCCATAGCCCTAATATGCTGCTGCTACATAGAAAAACACAAGAGCATCCCTCCTGCTGACATGCCCGCTCCCCCTTCTCCCTCCCAGGTCTAATTTCCAAGGTTTCATCCAAACAGTTATTTTCTCTATGATTCATTCCTGATCACCATAGCGAGAAATAATCTCACCTTTCTCTGTGCTATCAACTTTATCTGTATCTCCCTTACTGTACACAGCATCAGATACAGCGTCTTAATGAATAAACAGTATTTTGGGGCGCCTGGGTGGCTCAGTGGGTTAAGCCGCTGCCTTCGGCTCAGATCATGATCTCAGTGTCCTGGGATCGAGCCCCGCATAAGGCTCTCTGCTCAGCAGGGAGCCTGCTTCCCGCCGCCCCCCCGCCTGCCTCTCTGCCTACTTGTGATCTCTCTCTCTGTCAAATAAATAAATAAAATCTTTAAAAAAAAAAAAATTAAAAAAAAAAAAACAGTATTTTGCAGCTCCCCAAGGCCTTAGTACTTACATAGGAGTCCCTACATATACACCAAAATATGCTATACTGAGAGTCTCTCAAGAAATGTCCACAGAAGATGCATGAATGACCTCAAGAGAGCCTGTAGGATGAATTCCAAAGGGCTATATTCAATCTTCTGTTGATGTAATACTGCTGACCTGAATATAGTTCCACAAATTAGGTCACTGTCTTAGATTTCTAAATCTTTTCAGAAAATTTCTATACTGATAGAATATGACCCAATCAACTCATGATTGCCATCAAGAAGAAAGAGAGAATGCAAAACAGAGAATCTCAAGATTAATTTGTCTTTATAATTTGGAAGAAATATAATATAGAGATACACTAACTCCCTTCACACCCTGCTCAGCCACAGACCTGGCTGAGTGATTTAAAAAAAAAAAAAAGAAGCTATAAATTATTATATTAAATCAAATCATGGAAGATCTAGACTTAATCTTGATAAGAAATTAAGATTATTTATATATTTGAGCTGGAAGCACCTTTTTTTTGTTTGTTTTTAAAAGATTTTCTTTATTTATTTGACAGAGAGAGAGACAGCAAGAGAGGGAATACAGCAGGGGGAATGGGAGAGGGAGAAGCGGGCTCCCCGCTGAGCAGGGAGCCCGATTCAGGGCTCGATCCCTGGACCCTGGGATCACGACCTGAGCTAAAGGCAGATGTTTAACAACTGAGCCACCTGGGCGCCCCTGGAAGCACATTATTTAGAAGAAAGAATACAAGCTTTGGAGTCAAAAAGACCTGAATTTAAACTCCAGCTCCAGGATTTACTACCTGAATGAAATCTCCTAGTCATTTAGTCTTTCTGAGCTCCGTGTCATCATCTGTAAAAGGGAATGATAAGGGGCGTCTGGGTGGCTCAGTGGGTTAAAGCCTCTGCTTTCAGCTCAGGTCATGATCCCAGGGTTCTGAGATCGAGTCCCCCTTCAGGCTCTCTGCTTTAGCAGGAAGCCTGCTTCCCCCACTCTCTCTCTGCCTACTTGTGATCTCTGTCTGTCAAATAAATAAATAAAATCTTTAAAAAAAAAAAGGGAATGATAATACCCTCTGCATTCTAGGGCAGTTAAAGGATTAAATGGCTAATACATGGCAGACACTCAACGAGTTTTTACTGTTTCTCTTCCTTCCCCAGGAACAGACCTAGTAGGCAGGTTAGTTTAAAATATTAAGTATATGTGTGCCTTCAGTATAAAAACTGCTAAGAGATAGGAATTGCTTGTTACAATTTGAAAGCTGGATGGAGACTTAGAAAAATATCTAATCCACCATCCTCATTTTACTGAAAGAGAGATCAGTTTAGAGTTTAAGAGACATGGCCAAATCACCAAGCTATACACCCACAATGTCCCAAAGAAAATACAGGCTTCCTGAGTCCAATATTCTTTGCACAACATGACACTGCTGTCCCTAAGCAGACCAGTTACTCTTCTTTCTCCCCTCTGCTTAGAACTCATCGTATCCACAAACTAATTCCAAATGTGCATTTCAGGGAAACCATTTACCTTTGATTCCTCGGTCCATTTTCATTAAACGCCTGATGATAGAATCGCGGTTATCTCCTTGCCTGATTTCAATTTTGGTTGAGAAGTGGCCATTGGATGGCTGGGGATTCACTAGGGAAACTGCCACACCAGGCTAGGAAAATAAAGAGAAAATGACTGTTATACGAAATCAAACTTGAATACTGCTGAGGGAGAGAAAATCTCTGCTAAATTTTTAATGCCCAAGGAAAAATTTAATTCCGGTATTCTAAAATCAAGACCAAGGGATACTCAAGTATAAAAGAAAAAAAATGTACAAAAACTCATGCTTATAACCAAATGCTAGATAAAAACAACTCTGAGTACATATATCAATACTAATGATGGAGAACAACATTATTCATATTTTCTCTTCTTCAACTCCCATCACTTACCGAATTTCTACTATGTACCAGGCACTGTACTAACCATTTTATAGACATTATTCCTATATCCTGCAAGGTAGCTCTTTAAAACCCCTTTCACAGATGAGAACCTGAGAACCAGAAACATTTTAAAAAGTACTTCAAGGTCACATAGTCAATAAGAGGCAGAGGCAGGATTAAACTCAGTTATATGAGGGGTGGGAGGGGAGGGATAAGGTGGCTGGGTTATGGACATTGGGGAGGGTATGTGCTATGGTGAGTGCTGTGAATTGTGTAAGTCTGATGATTCACAGACCTATACCCATGAAGCAAATAATACATTATATGTTAATTAAAAAAAAAAAAACTCAGTTATATGTCATACTACGTCCTACATTATATAAGCTACATAGTAAAAGACCCTGCTCATTATTTTAAGTGGAAAAAGTCAACTAAGTCTTATGGAAGACTTGAAGACATAGTAGCTTAATAGAACATTTGAATATGTAGTTCAAAAGAAACATATTCTTTTGGGGCACCTCAGTGGCTCATCCAGTTAAGCACCGGACTCTTGATTTCAACTCAGGTTGTGATCTCGGGGTCGTGGGATGGAGATCCAGGTCAGACTCTGTGCTCAGCGGAGAGTCTAATTCTCTCCCTCTGACCCTACCCCACTTGCACATGCATACTCCCTAAAATAAATTAATCTTAAAAAAAAAAAAAAAAAGAAACACTTGTATAGGGAACTCTATTTCATGTACTTATCCATGAGCCAAAGGACTGCACTTTAAAAAGCCACCATAGGGGCGCCTGGGTGGCTCAGTGGGTTGAGCCACTGCCTTCGGCTCAGGTCATGATCCCAGGTCCTGGGTTCAAGCCCCACATCGGGCTTTCTGCTCAGCAGGGAGCCTGCTTCCTCCTCTCTCTCTGCCTGCCTCTCTGCCTACTTGTGATTTCTCTCTGTCAAATAAATAAACAAAA
>NW_019154134.1:4229611-4308941 GCF_002288905.1 Enhydra lutris kenyoni
TGTGGGGCTTGAACCCAGGACCTGGGTTCAAGCCCCACATCGGGCTTTCTGCTCAGCAGGGAGCCTGCTTCCTCCTCTCTCTCTGCCTGCCTCTCTGCCTACTTGTGATTTCTCTCTGTCAAATAAATAAATAAAATCTTTAAAAAATAAATAAATAAATAAATAAAAATAAAAAGCCACCATATTCTAATGTAATGAGTATATTCATAACACAATGATAAATTCAGCAGATATTCATGACCATGATTACCTTATTCTTTAAAAATAGGCTTTTCCTCTTTGTTGCATTTTCAATTAAATATGGCAAAAGTAATAGGATACTTATAAATCCTCCACTTCTCAAGAAAAGTAGGGCATTTTATGGAGTCTTATAATTGCACTACATTGGGCAACGGATTCTTTGAGACTAAATAAAGAGAATCTCCCAAAACTCCAAAACCTGTTTATCTTCACCAATACTGGCCAAAAAAATTAGGGGGAAAAAAAGTATTTCTAGTATAGTATAAGATAATTCATCAATCTGATTTATGCCAGGAGCCAAAAAATCTTGAATAACATTATCAAACCAAGACTCATCTGAAGTATGAAAGCTCCTCTTCACTGTTTAATAAAAAGTCTTACATTTCATTCTATTTTTTAAATAAAAGTCAGGTTTTGACATAAAAATAAACTCAAAATGGATTAAGGACCTAAATGTGAGACCTGAAACCATAAAAATCCTTGAAAAGAGTAGAAGCAGTAATTTCTCTGACATCAGCTATAACAATATTTTTCTAGGTATGTCTCCTGAGGCAAGGGAAACAAAAGCAAAAAGAAACTACTGGGTCTACATCAAAATAAAAAGCTTCTACAGAGAGGGAAACAGTCAGCCAAACTAAAAGGCAACTTATGGAATGAGAGACGATATTTGCAAATGACATATCTGATAAAGAGTTAGTACCTAAAATAGATAAAGAACTGATACGACTCAATAGAAATAATTACCACAATTAAAAACACAAATAATCCAATTAAAAATGGGCGGAAGACATGAATAGACATTTTTCCAAAGAAAATATCAAGATGGCCAACAGACACATGAAAAGATGCTCACCATCACTTATCATCAGGGAAATGCAAATCAAAACCACAAAAAGAAACTATCTCACACCTGTGAGAATGGCTAAAATCAACAACAGAAGAAACAAGTACTGGTGAGGATATGGACAAAAAAGGAACCCTTGTGCACTGTTGGTGGGAATGCAAACTATGGCAGCCATTCTAGAAAACAGTACAGAAGTTCCTCAAAAAGTTTAAAATCAAATTACCATATGATCCAGTGATTCCACTACTGGATATTTACCCAAAGGAAATGAAAACACTAATTTCAAAGGATATACACACTCTTATGTTCATTGCAGCATTATTTACAACAGCCAAATTACGGAAGCAGCCCAAGTGTCCATCAACTGATGAATAGATAAAGAAGATGTGGTATATATACACAACAGAATATTACTCAGCCATAAAAAATGTCATCTTGCCATTTGCAACAACATGAATGGATCTAAAGAGTATAACTAACTGAAGTCGGTCAGTTAAAAAAAAAAAGACAAATACCATATGATTTTGCTCATGTGTGGAATTTAAGAAATGAATGAACACATTGAAAAGAGACAAACCAAAAAACAGACTCTTAACTGTAGAGTACAAACTGATGGTTGCCAGAGGGGACATGGTGAGGGGATGGCTGAAAGAAGTGAAGGAGACTAAGAGTACATTTATCACGATGAGCCGTGAGTAATGTATAGCATTGTTGAATCACTACACTGTATACCTGAAACTAATACAACGCTATGTATTGACTGCACTGGAATTAAAATTCGAAAAGAAAAAACAGGCTAAAAAAATCAGGTTTTGACAATCATTATTTTTCTTTTTAAACCCACAAATAACATCCGATGCCACCCATAAGAGCAAAGTAAAGTGAGCAGAGTGCCAACCAGGGAAGAGCTCAAACCCAGCTTCATTCTAACAAATTATGTGGCCTAGACCAAAGCAATGACTTCATGTCTCTGCACCTCACTTTCTTCCATGTTTAAATGATGGGCTTGGATATAACATTTAAGGTCTCTTCTAGCTATAAAGTGCAATGATTCGGTGAGATTCTTTCAACTTACTTCTGTTCTAAAAACATTAAGTGGTTTCCCAGGACAGCAGTCTTCCCTGATTTTATCTTCTGCTTCGGAGGCAAATTTGACTTCTATGTGTTCTAGCTAAATAGGAGGAGGGAAAATGAAAGTCATTAGTATCACTTAATATGATTGAAATTAATCATCACCTCATTTCCCCAAAGAGCAAAACTAGGTTCTCCACTTAACACTAAATGGTCTACGCATTCTTCAGAAAGCCAGCCAAGCACAGGACAGGAGTGAGACAGCACTCTGAAACTCAGGATCAAATGCTCCCACAGCAAAACCTTGTTTGAAGAGCAAGAGACTAAATGGTTTAAATGTCCACCAAAAAATAAATTCTTTAATTACAAGTTTTAAGAAAATGGTTTGTGCAATTTTATTATTTTCAATACAAACATAAAATGAAATCTATAATTAATTAACATTGATCTTAAATGTCTCATAGTATTATTTACATTGCCATGTTTACCACTTTCTATAATGAAATCTGGCATCTATCGGTATAAGAGAAAATGAGAATTAGCATAAAAGGCTTCTGCTTGAATAAAGTTCAGAAATTTAGCATTTGAGGATAAAGGACTTCTGCTTAATTTTTTTTTTAATAAAAGACTTTCACTTGAATAAATGAAAAAACTCAGAAATGTAGCATATTGTATATGCCTAATTATAAGATGACGCTCAATATAAGGGGTCCCCATTGTCCCAGTTAAAAAATTAGAAAACTTTTTTGACCTCCAGGAGTATATATGAACATTTAGAAATATAAACAAAATAAGTATCTACCAATATCTAGTAACTTATTTAACTCATTTATAATTATATGATATAAAATGCTTATTTAGAAATAAGTTTCTTCCATTACCATAGTTCATGGAACAACTTTATCCAAAATCTAAACCTGCATTTTTTAAGTTAAGTGTCTTGTTATTATAACAAGAACCAGGTTTTTTTAGTCCTTTAACAGTTTCCTAGGGCAAATTCTCTTTCCTTCTCCCCAAGCTGAGAGATAGCATTTTTAGAATCTATATATGAAGTGATTGGTGCATAAAAATGGAATGGGGAGAAACTCCCCAGATAAGTCAAAGCTATTGGTAATGTTTTTTGTTCTTGAGTTGAGTAGAAGATTCATGGGTGTTCATTACATTACTAACTTTAAAACAAAAAACAGCGTGAGGCATGGACCTATGATAAGATATGAAGAAAGGACTCTAATTAAGTCAGTTCTGTAAATCTGAGGTATAAACGGGAAGGGAGAAAAAAGAAGCAATTCTTCCATAACACGAGAGGTTTCTAATGCATTTGAATATAAGATCTCTCCTCATATTTTTAAAAGAGAATTCTGGAAGGAAAATATAGACGCATACAGTTAGTATTTTATGTATAAAATAATTGATAAATGGAATAAGATCACACTATTTTTTCTTCCTGAAACTTCTATACCCACCCATTCTGTTTCCCTCCAAAAATATTTTTGACAAGTGTATCTGGCAAAGGTATTAAACACAGAAGATATTTACAAAAAGCTTAATTATAAAATGAAAGAACTGGATTATATTTACTATAGTTAACTAAATCTTTGGCCCGTCTTACCTCAAGGGAATTGGTCAGGTAGACTATATTCTCCATCAGCACTGCCTGCTCATCAAATTCTAACTGCAAATCCAGAACACGAGGTCCCATCTTCTCCAGATTTTCCTAATAGCCAAAAGTTTTGAAAAACAAAAATCACATTAATGATATGTTGAAAAGAATCCACTTCCTCCAAAGCAATCATTCTTCTCTCAATTGATAAAATCTTCAAATTTGAACAGCTAAAGGAAAGGCCTTGGACTCATGGTTTCCCTTATCTGTGTTTGCTTGTTAATGAAATTATTGGCTCAGAATAATTATCACTTCAAGTATGATAAGATTAAGGCAACCCTGAAAAGACTGGAAGGACAAGGTTTTCATTTATAAAAGAAATATGATTTTGTCACTGTTTATTTAGAATGAATTAATATGCAAACCCAAAAAATTCACTTTGACAAGGAATTAAACAAGTGTACAGAAGTATCTCTTCAGGTAACCAAAAAGAAAAAAAAATTTTTTTTAATTTTCTAAAATAATACATCTTTAAAGCTAGTTCAGAGAAGAATGAATTAATAATAAACAAAAAATTTCTACAAATAAAAAAAAATTCTAAGTCTTATGGGTACTGAGATAATCCTGTGGCATATGAAAAACAATTTCTTATTCTTAATTTTCCTGAACATGAAACAAAATATTTGCCAAACAAAACGTGACCTTCAAGATCCAAGTTCACATGCACAAGTATTGCTAATTACATAGAATGTGCTGCACTTACATGTGCTGCACTCACATGATTCCTAATATTCCCCCTTCTCATTTACTGTCCAAGTTGTTTCTTTTTCTTTGAAAAAGTCCTAGAAGCCATTTTCTTATTCTCAGATTTAAAAAACACTTTGCAAGTTTCAAACCATTAATATGCCTAGCACATGCCCAATATTACACACAAAAAAATATTATTGGTGAACCAGTTCTAACAATGGTTTTCTTTTTTTTTTTTTTTTTAAGATTTTATTTAATTATTTGACAAACAGAGATCACAAGTAGGCAGAGAGGCAGGCAGAGAGAGAGGAGGAAGCAGGCTCCCAGCTGAGCAGAGTCTGATGCGGGGCTGGATCCCAGGACCCTGGGATCATGACCTGAGCCAAAGGCAGAGGCTTTAACCCACTGAGCCACCCAGGCGCCCCCTAACACTAGTTTTCTAAAAGCCAATTCTTGAATCCTGTGTCATTTAACTACAGAACTTTTCAAATCAGTTTCACTGGAATCTGTAAAGTACATCATCAAACTGAATTGCCTTTGCAATAAAAAATGAAATATTTTGACACCTGGGTGGCTCAGTGAGTTAAGCATCTGCCTTCGGCTCAGGTCATGAATCAGGGTCATAGGAACAAGTCCCACATCAGGTTCCTTGCTCAGTGGGGAGCCTGCTTCTCCCTCTCCCTCTGCCCCTCATCGCTGCTTGTGAGCGCTCTTGCTCTCTCTCTCTCTCTAACAAATAAATAATATCTTGAGGGGAAAAAACCACAATGAAATACTTTGTTGAATCCACATATTGACAATGGATCTGGCATTCTGACCAATGGCACTAGCTAAAGTAGGGAAGCAATGAATTATGAGGATATCGGCAGATGTGTTATAACTTGATTGGTGTAGGTCAATCCAAGATTCTAAATTATTTCTGAAACTTCAAAGACCATAAGGCTCAGAGAGTTGATTCTGGTGTAGGAGAACAAAAAAGCTTTCCTAAGAATACAATTTGCCCCCATATAGGACAAGCTAAAAGTTGTGGTCATCATCAGGCAGGCACCTGTAGACCAGAAGATTCAAGAATGAATCTAAATAACCACTAACGGGGTGACTAGGTGGCTGAGTTGTCAAGCATCTGCCTTCAGCTCAGGTCTTGATCCCAGGGTGCTGGGATGGAGTCCAGCTGCAGGCTCCCTGCTCAGCGGGAAGCCTGCTTCTCCCTCTCCCACTCCCCTTGCTTGTGTTCCTTCTCTCGTTGTCTCTCTCTGTGTCAAATAAATAAATAAAATCTTAAACAAACAAACAAACAAACAACTATGTTCCTAGCAGCCTAAAAGACACTAATTTACATTAAAAAAAAACATTTACTGAGCCTATTCTTTGATGGAAACTATTAAAGTGTGTTAAATATATTATTTAATTTACTTCTCACAGCACTCCTAAAATGTAGGTTCTATTAATTTCCTCATATAGATGAAAAACCATGTGACCCAGAGAATTTAAGAGAGTTGTCGAGGGTCTAAAAACTAAGAAGTGACAGACAAAAAGGATTTAGAACAAGATTTGTCTGACCCCAGAGCTTGAGCTCTTACGCAACACATAGCCTTCTTTCTGTTCCTCTAAGAAATCAAATATATCTGTTATTTCTATGAAGAAAGCTGAGTCTAATGCAATGATTCTCAATGGGAGAGGTGGGGGTGGGAGCAGATTACGTCCCCAGAGAAATTTAAGAATGACTGAAGAAGTTTTGGTTGTCACAACTTGAGGGAGTGAGGAGGACATTCTATGGGCATCTAGTGGGTAGAAGACAAAAACACTGCTAAACATCCTACAACGCACAGGGAAGCCTCCCACCACAGAGAACTACTGGCCCACAATATCAATAGAACCACTGCTGAGAAACTCTGGTCCAACCACGATAAACAATGCTTATCCTGTTAAGCTAAACCTATACAAATGTAGTATCTTCGTTCCAGTACCAGGATCTAATAAAAACACCCCAATGTAAGCCAAAAGAACATGCCTCCCTGCCAAACAGAAAAGAAGGTAGAACATAAAGAGACTCATTTAGTGAACAATTCTAAATCAGTTTTTCTTCCATAATGCCTATTTCCAAATACTCAGCAATTTTACAGATAAACCCCCGAAATGATCACTCATTTCTCACAACTAGTGATCGAAAAGTACTATTTTTAGCAGATTTCCTGGGAGAGACTATATCCAAAGTTTTCCCCTCCCTTCCACTATCCTATCTAATCATTACTCGCAGAGTAATAGCTGCACGAAGTCCATAGCTTACCTTAATCATGGCAACAAACGGCATCACTTTCTTCATGTATTTCTTCAACTCTGGCAAATTGCCCAGTTCACTAGCAATGACTTTGTTATCAGGCAATTTTCCACTGTTGGCCTAAAAAAAAAACATTGGGGAAGAATGTGGAGAAAAATATTTTAAAGATAACACACAATAGTAGATCTGCCCATAGGAAGTCGGCCAGACACAGAATGGTGGCCTCGACCAGTCTGATAGAAAACAGTAGAAAAGAGAGCAGTGGGGCTGCCTGGGTGGCTCAGCGGGTTAAGCCTCTGCCTTCAGCTCGGGTCATGATCTCAGGGTCCTGGGATCGAGTCCCACATCGGGCTCTCTGCTAGGGAGGGAGCCTGCTTCCTCCTCTCTCTCTCTCTACTTGTGATCTCTCTCTGTCAAATAAATAAAATCTTAAAAAAAAAAAAAAGAGAGCAGCCCCATGCATCCTAGGAAAGTGAAAGGTGAACGTGTAATACAGAAGGGAGTCTCCCATTTCCTCTAAAGTTAAAAGATAAATGTTCTTTATGGTAAAGGAGAAAATGGGGCATCTTGTTGAATATTTAATTTTTTCTTACACTAAGAACACCTCTAGGATTGTAACATTAGATCTTATCGGGTAAAAAAACAAAATAGTCTTACAGAGATCTTGTTTGTCTCCAAACTTGTAAAAACACTCACTAGTCATATCAAAATGGAAACTGTGTAACTATCATACAAGATTTATAGAATGTCTGCTTTTTTTTTTTTAAGATTTTATTTATTTATCTGTCAGAGAGAGAGAGAGAGAGCGAGCGAGCACAGGCAGACAGAATGGCAGGCAGAGGCAGAGGGAGAAGCAGGCTCCCTGATGAGCAAGGAGCCCGATGTGGGACTCGATCCCAGGACGCTGGGATCATGACCTGAGCTGAAGGCAGCTGCTTAACCAACTGAGCCACCCAGGTGTCCCCCTAGAATGTCTGCTTTTGAACACTCTTCCTTATAAACTGTTACCACAAATGTGGGGAAAAAAAAGTCTCTGGCTGGCTATCTACCTGTTAAAAATAGTATCACTTCTCTCTAGCCACAAATAAATGCCTGTATCATGTATCATTAATATGCACAGAGTCCCAAATGTGCTGCCTGAATTTAAATTCATTTCTGCAAACACAACTGTCCCCTTCGACAGAGTGTAAAATGAAGCAAGTGACCTCAGAATTTTGGGTGACTTATTTTCTCCCTATAAAAGCATGGCATCAAAGCCAAAGGTTGGGAATGAATCTAAATGAAAAGTAACGTATAGTAAGACTTCAGTCAACTTTTACTTTTAATTCTTTTACTAAAGTACACTGGGAAAATATTTTCTCCACTTATCAATGTGCTGCTTTAAAATATATATGAAAGAGAGAAGAGCATAGGAAACGCTCCTTCCCCTTATATCACCAAAAAGGTGCCACATACAACTTAAGAATATCCTCCTTGATCATAAACTTTCTTTCCGTTCTTTTGGATGAAAACAAACAAAAATTTAAAAGAACGCTGATCATTCCAAATAATGCCAAAAGATGATATTACTTTGAAACCATGTATCTAGTAAATAATTACTAAAAAAAACTATAACTTCTAAAAGAACAGCAGTTTTTAATAAAAGATGCATTTTTTAATATCTGGGACATACATTCTATATTTGGTTCTCCTACTGCTTTCCTGAAAATGCTGTTACTAATATGTAACCCACAAAGGCATGACATCATTTTTCTACCCACAAAAGCGGCTTTTACTTTTTCACTTGCCGTAAGTCAAAATCTGTAAGCAATTCTAAGGACTAAATTCTATTTCTTTCTTTCTTTTTTTAAAAAATTTACTTATTTGAGAGAGAGAGAGAGCATGAGAAGGGGGAGCTGCAGAGGGAGGGAGAAGCAGGCTCCCACTGAGCAGGGAGCCTGATACAGGGCTCAATCCCAGTACCCTGGGATCACGACCTGAGTCAAAAGCAGACACTTAACCAACTGAGCACGCAAGTGCCTCTAAATTCTATTTCTATTATATACAATCAAATGAGGAGGTAGCTTTCCATAAAAATAAGCTCACAAGGAATATAAAAACACTTACTCTTCTCTTTCCATTAAATTTCCAAATGTAAAAGTTTTTCTGAGTATTTTTTAATTAACTATGAAAACTTCTGAAAGAAAATTTCAATAAAGTTCTCAAAAACAAAGCTAAGGATTTTCCCTTCAGTTATCACTTTATGCTTTGCCCATAATTTCTGGTTTTTTTCCTCTCTCCTCTTCTTTCAGTGCACCTTAACAATTTGTGTCTATCAGTAACTCTTAAAAGCCTGAGCAAAAATTCCACAACATATACTTTGTTTCCATATTTTGAATGTGAAAGAAAAAGGTAGATGGATTTTTTTCTTCAGGAAAACTTAGAACTATGCTTAAGTATTGTGTTTCCTTTAAACACAACAATCATATTTAATAGCTACTTACCTGACAAAGCCAAAAACATTGAGCTCTCCATTTCTATGGGTAATTATTAAACTGACCATTTTGTTTTAAATTACTCAAAAGCCAAGCTTCAATTTTTTGAAACATAATGAGGTGAAGGCTTCATGAATCCCAGTGTTCAAGTCAGAACAAACCCGAAGGCAAACTCAGTTCTCTTGCTTTATGATTTCCACCACATATGAGAAAGTCCCACACCTTTTAATTACGTGGGACTAGATCCACTATATTTTTGTATGGAAGTTTCAGAAATGATAAAGAAAGATGGCAACTTTTATAGTAACTATTTCAGAGCCAGCACCGCTAACAAAAAAACACTCCATGTCTAAGAGTAATCCCACAAAGCTGCCCGTGTCCTTCTCTAAGACATTGCCAACATCCTAAAAACAACAAGAGCACAGGCAGCACACAACAACGCAGGTGGGACGGCTGCTGCAAGCATCACCTCAAAGTGATTCCGCAGCACTGACAGGGTGATATGTTGCCAAGAAGGATAGTTCTTTGCCACGTAGATGGTGCAATGTGAAGGTTTCTGAGGTGGCTGCTTGTCAGTCTTCTACAGGGCAAAAGAAAGGGAAAAAACATTTTATCACTCTTGTATACACCAAAAATGAAAGATCCCTCTCCTGGTATAAACCACTATTGCCGTTAACATTAAGAAGCATACACATCCTACAAAACTGCATTAGCGGTGAAGAGAGCCCGACACATGTGAATGACAGTTGTCTTAATTTTCATTACTAGTAAATGTTACCTGACTAATCACTTTAAAGCAACAACCTTTAAAAAAAAAAAAATGCCTTCACCTTCCCCTTAGCTGGCATCATATAGTTCTTGAGTCGCAATCTAAGGTCATGTGCTACTTCCATGAGATACTGTGAGGAATGTATCAAGGCTTCATCCACGGGACCTGCCAGAGGCCATGAAGCATTCATAATGGAGTCACGCTTTAAGGGGGAAAAAAAAAAAGTTCAGTGGACTCAAAGCCACGCAACTATTTTATGGTTCATGATTACAGTTCCATACCAAGCCTACCATCTGTAATTGTGTGCTCAGAGTTCAAACCTGACTACCCATAACACACTTCCACAGCCCCTGATCTAATGTTCCCTAGAATTCAAGTTGTGAAGTCTGACTCTACATTCCTAATTAGCATCCATTTGTACCAGCATATTAATACCCATACACATATGCTCACTTTCAAAGAAAATTATGTAATGCTAATTTGCCTAAATTTAATCATTATTACATAAATTATATACACTCAGCTTTTATCCTATTAATACATCCAGTATTGAAAGTATAGCCATTAGGTATATGCATCACAAGCACATTTTTACAGTGTTCATGTGTTAAAAAATACAAAAGAGCCTGGCTAATAAAGATGAAAAGAAATTATTAAACCAGCCAATCTGTTTATCTGCAACCCTAGGAGAAATAATTGCATTTATCCTCACAGTAAGGATGCTAATATAATATCCCCTAATATGCAGCCCTACATATGCCAGAAATTTTATATAAAACAAAAATATATGCAAATATACACTTCCCTCTTTGTTTATAAGCTGCTCCTAACAGTTGTTTATACCTTTCTCAATATTTTCACCTTTTTAACAGTTGGAAAACAGTCTTAGTTATATAGTATTCAAATCAAATGTATTTTTAAAATATATTCAAATGTATTTTAACATTTTCTAACAAGCATTAGGTGATAAACAAAATGCAGTCACATGGTTTTAAAATACTTCCACTGTGTGTATATAAATAAAGACACATACTCGAGATGTCCATCTAAACAGGAGGCAGTTTCAGTACAACCTGTTGTAATAATTAGGAGATGATGGAGCCAACATTACTCCTGAAATATCTTTTTCAGTCTTTTCCTCTTAAGTAACATTATTACTATATTTATTTAATAAGGCCAAATCAAACAGCCCACAACATCTCAACCACATATAGGTACCTTTCCTAGGAGTGTCCAGATGTGCTCACACAAGTGTGGACAGAACGGAGCCAAGAGAAGTGTCTGAACTTCAATAAAGCGGAACACAAGGTCTCTGTGCATCCCTTCTATGGCCAATTCACGGTATTTATCTTTCGCAGCCTGCAAGATTTGAAATTATTTGCCATTTTTCTCCCCATACTTCTTTAAAATAAAATTAAAAGAAAAAAATCCAGTGCCTCTATTTTAATGCATTTTTAAGCTTTTAGTCTTTCAAAATTCCATAATGAATTCTCATAAAGGTTTTACTTCATTTTTTTTAAGTAATCTCTACACCCAATGTGGGGCTTGAATCTACAACCTCAAGATCAAGAGTCAAAAGCTCTACCAACTGGGCTAGCCAGGCCCCCGGTTTTTCCACATTTTTAACAACTTGCAATTAAATACATATCAGTCTTTGTCAAAGGATATTATGGTTTTATATTAATGACTCTCAAGAAAAATGTTTTAAGAAGACTTTTTTTTTTTTTAAGATTTTATTTATTTATTTGACAGAGAGAGAGATCACAAGCAGGCAGAGAGGCAGGCAGAGAGGGGTGGGGGAAGCAGGCCTCCTGCTGAGCGGAGAGCCCCATGTGAGGCTCTATCCCAGGACCCTGAGATCATGACCCCAGCCAGAAGCAGAGGCTCAACCCACTGAGCCAACCAGGTGCTCCAAGAAGACATTTTCTAACAGATATAAAAGTTGTGTATTAAGGGCTGAGGATACCCTCAACAGCCTATAAGAAAGATATTAAGTATCGAAAAAAGGCTATAAATAGGACAATTGCTATGTTCAGCACTTATCCTTATTTAACCACATCTATGAAAACCAAGTTACATAAATCCCAATGTGATATTTTACAAAACTGATTGAGGAAACCTACATTTTTTTTTAAAGCCCTTGAACTGCCAAACTAGAGGAAACACTGACACCTTGTGGAAAACATCAGAAAATGCTTGATTTCAAACTAGGGGTAATCAATTACAATTTGCCTTATGTTTTATCAATTTAAAAATGTTCTCCTGGGGGCACCTGGGTGGCTCAGTCCGTTAGGCGTCTGCCTTCAGCTCAGTCATGATCCCAGGGTCCTTGGATAGAGCCCCGGGTCTGGCTCCCTGCTCAGGAGGGAAGCCTGCTTCTCCCTCTTCCTTCTCCTGCTCCCCGTTTGGGTTCTCTCTCTGTCAAATGAATGGATAAAATCTTTGAAAAATAAAAAAATAAAAATGTTCTCCTGGAAAATGTGGCTGACTTTTAGATTTAACCTCTTTACTGACTCACAGCTGAACTAGAAACAGAAAGATTTATATTAAATAAATACAACAGAGAATCAAAAAAAATTATTTAAAACCACAATTCACTGAATAATTTAAAAACTGCTTGGCAATATTTTCAGTCTCCACTTTAGATGAATTAACATTATAGCAGAGGGGAAAAGGGTGAAATACGTCATAGCCACACTGATGTACTTTATAGCCACTAAAAGAAGAGCCTACCTGAAACTCAAAAAACCCTGTTTTCAAAGCTTCTTTAAACATCATCTTTTCATAATTTTGATCTGTTTTTATAATTCCTGCATTCATCTCACTATAGAATAGGGGAAAAAAAGGTTACTGAGTTTAAATCAAGTACACAAAGATATAAAAAACTGCCACATATACTAGTCAACAGTAAAACAGGAATGCCTGAAACATTTAAGGCTGCTCAACCACAAAACCACTTAACCGCAACATAGTTAACAATGTTCTTGCCTAAAAATTTCTGGATGGAAACTTTATTAGGAAGCCCAAAATGCAACATGAAAACAGCTTAACAAAGGTGGTCAAGTTTACTTGCTGCATTTAAACAAGTGACATTGAATATTAAAAAAATCTTCTCTTGCTACCAAAGGCCCTTCATAATTTAGCCTAATCTGGCCCCAATGTGTCTGATCTACTCTACCCTCCATATACTGTACCCCAAATAAATATCATCTCTTTCCATGGCTTTCTCCTCTCCCTGTAAAAATCCATTCTTCAAGAAACCCGGAATGCACATGCCATCTCCAGTAAATTCCCTCCATCCCTATAACTACACTTGCAATGGGTTCAATGAGTGATTTCTGCTGCTGAACTAGAGTGAAGGACCAAGTCCCATTCATCTTTGTAACAGCAGTTCTTAAGATGGCTCCTGATACAAAGATGATGATAAGTGTTTTTTAAAAGAAAAAAATTGGCATTTCTTTTTTTCTCCTAATCTATTTATCATTTAACCATTCTGTCCTTCTCTAATGCAGGAGAGCATGGTAAAGTGGTTATGAGCAAGGGCTTTGGAGAAAGAAGCAAATTCATAACCCCCAACTGAAATTACTAGCTTTGAGGCATTTAATATTTAATTTTTCTAAGCTTCGATTTCTTTAACTATAAAATAGGGCGAATAATAGCTTTATCATATAAGCTGTGAAACTAAAATCAGATAATGGATGCAAAGTGCTTAGCAGAGTACCTAGAACAAATAAAATGAATTGTAATGAATAGCAACTATTATTAACATCTAATTTATTTTAGGAGGAAAGGAAAAAAGAAAACTTAAAAATGCAGGAGGACTAGGCAACTCTAAAGTACCATGGGCTGGAGTCGATGGATTACCTGGCAAAAACTCTATCATTGAAGGTGCTGGCAGGCCCACTTCTCAGGCTGTCCCAGTTGGCCACCATTTCTTTCACCCACTCCACCCAGGTGTACAGACGGAGGATCCCTGCATCAGCCATGGCTTCCACAAAGTTAGCATCTTCAACAGTGTCACCAGCATCAGCCAGAGCCAAACGCATTCCTGGAGGAGAAGGAGGAGGAGGAGGACAAAGAAGCAGCAGAAGAAGAAGAGGGTGATCAAGTGATGATTTTAAAATGTGGTTAGTGACTATCAACGATGTGTCCAACCAGGTATACTGCAAAACCTACATCAAAATTAAGAAACAGCAGATGCTTTACAGGACTGCCATGGATCAACAACAAAAATAAGAACCACCAAAAGTAGGATCCACAGAGTTGTTCAAATCTGGGAATCACCAATGTATTGATTTGCATACACTTAGCATCAAAATGTGTTTCTTCCAGGCAACTGGTTGAGTTAATGAGATGAAGTGGTCCTGAATGAAGGAGAGTAAGAAAATGATAAACTGGAAATACAGATCCCTATCAACATCTCAGCCTCATTCAGAGGCAGCAAAATATTTTAATACATGAGAGAACACGCTGGTGCCTTACATATACAAAAATATATTTAATTTCTTCTTTCTAAAAGCAGGTACTGCTAAGTTTTCTAAGAAAATTGTACTTTTGTAACCAAAATCTTCCATTCTAAAATATTGAAAAAAAAAAACATTAATAAGAGCATAATTAAATTACAAGACACCCTTACAAAGGGACACTATATTAGGGCAAAGGAGTGTGGAAAACTCTTTACATTTCAATATGGAGTGATCTCAAATATGAACTGTTAAGTGATAAAGGAAAAGTTCAGAAGAGTGTATTGTTTTCTACCATTTGCGCCTAAAGCGGGGAGATGAGAATATGTAACATTAAGTTATGGATGGATTTAATATGCTTTACGATACGCAAGAAGCTCAAAACATTTCATATGTTTTTACTTGAAATAATTTTATACTTAAAGGTCCAAAGACAGCAAGAAAATAGACATAAATGATTTAACAATCTTCTCTAATGTTAATTTGCATAACCATGGTTTCAAAACCAGAAACTAACAATAGTACAATACTATTAACTAAACTATAGACCTTATTCAAATTTCACCAGTTTCTCTTCTAATTCCTATTTCTGTTGCAGGATCCAATCCAGAAAACTACATTGCATTTAATCATTTTATCTTCTTGGTCTCCTCAAATCTGTGACAGTTCCTCAGTCTTTGTCTTTCATGACCTTGACATTTTTGAGGAGTACTAGTCAGTTATTTAACAGAATTTCTTCAAACTTGGTTTGTCTCATGTTTTCTCATGATTAGACTGAACCTATGAACCTCTGGCAAGAATATCACTAAAGTGATGCTGTGTGTCCTCTCAGGATATCACTATTAGGGAGGTGCATGACATCGATATGACTTATTACTGGTGTTGCAAGCTTTCATCACTTAGGTAGTCTGTCAAGTTTTCTCAACTGTGAACAGTTTTTCCTTTTGTGATTAAAAAAAATCTTGGCAGAAATACTCTGAGAATATACAAACATCTTGTTTCTTCCAGAAACATACACCCATTGATTTTGGCAACCATTGGCAGATCTCGCCTGTAACAATTATTTGTGACTTCTGCCTAATGGTGATTTTGTCTTTCAGTCAATCTTCATACATTTATTAATATGAATTCTTCTGAAAGGAAAAGCTGTCCCTACACCCCCACTTACTCATTTATTCAACTATTATTTAGATCAGTATGAACTCACAAATATTCAACCTATTCACTGGGTTACAATCCAATACTACCATTTATTCCTTAAATTGTTCTAGCTTAGATAATTGAGAGCTCCTTCCAGTTAGCTCCTGTACTTTTTTTTTTTTTTTTAAATCACTGAGTGCTCATCATAACAAGTACATTCCTTAATCCACATCATCTATTTTGCCCATCCCCTCACCCACTCCCCTCTGGCAACCATCAGTTTGTTTCTATCGTTAAGAGTCTCTTATGTCTTCTTTTCCCCTCTCATTTTCCACATCCCCCTCCCCGTCATACAGTCATCTGTTTTGTTTCTTAAATTCCACATTAATAAAATCATATGGTAATTGTCTTTCTCAGACTTACTTCACTTAGTATTATACTCTCTAGCTCTATCCACGTGGTTGCAAATGGCAAGATTTCATTCTTTTTATGGCTGAAAAATATTCCAGTGTGCATGTGTGTATACATACATCTTCTTTATCCATTCATCAATCGATGGACACCTGGACTGCTACCATATCTTGGCTATTGTAAACAATGCTGCTATAAATATAGGGGTGCATGTATCCCTTCGAATTTAGTGTTTTTATGTTTTTTGGGTAAATACCCAGTAACGTGATTACTGGATCATATGGTAGTTCGATTTTTAATTTTTGAGGACCCTCCATACTGTTTTCCACAGTGGTTGCACCACTTTCCATTCCCACCAACAGTGTACAAGGGTTCCTTTTTCTCCACATCCTCACCAACACCTGTTGTTCCTTGTGTTTTCGATTTTAGCCATTCTGACAGGTGTAGGTGATAGCTCATTGTTTTGATTTGCATTTCCCTGATGACGAGTAATGGTGAGCATCTCTTCATGTGTCTGTTGGCCATCTGGATGTTTTCTTTGAAGCAATGTCTGTTCATATTTTTTGCCCATTTTCTAACTGGATTATTTGTTTCTTGGTGTTGAGTTCTATAGGTTCTTTATGTATTTTGGATATTAACCCTTTATTAGGTATATGATTAGCAAATATCTTGTCCCATTCTGTAGGTTACCATTTAGTTTTCTGGATTGTTTCCTTCTTTGTGCAGAAGCTTTTTATTTTTATTTTGATGTAGTCCCAATAGTTTATTTTTGTTTCTCTTGCTTTGGGGAATCTATCTAGAAAAAATTTGTTATAGCCAATGTCAGAGAAATTACTACCTATGCTCTTTTCTAAGATTTTTATGATCCAAGATCTCACATTTAGGTCTTTAGTCCATTTTGAATTTATTTTTGTGTATGGTGTAAGAAAGTGGTCCAGTTTCATTCTTTTGCATGCTGCTATTCAATTTTCCCAACACCATTTGTTTAAGAGGCTATCTTTTTCCCACTGGATAGTCTTTCTTGTCTTGTAGAAAATTAAATGACCATATAATGTTGCATTCATTTCTGGGTTTTCTATTTTTTTCCATCGGTCTATATACTTATTTTTGTACCAGTACCATGATCTTTTGATTACTCTGTAAGCTCTGTAATAGAACTTGAAGTCCAGATGCCTCCACCTTTGCTTTTTCAAGGTTTTTCAAGGCTACTGGGGGGTCTTTTGTGGCTCTATAGAAACTTTAGGATTGTTTGTTCTAGCTCTGTGAAAAACGCTGTTGGTGTTTTGATAGGGAATGCACTATATGTGTAGATTTCCAATCTATGAGCATGGAATATCTTTCCATTTCCTTCTGCGATCTTCAATTTCCTTCATCCGTGTTTTAGAGTTTTCAGAGTACAGGTCTCCTACTTCTTTGGTTAGGTTTATTCCTAGGTATCTTATTATTTTGGGTGCAATTGTAAATAGATTGTTTTTTTAACTTCTCTTTCTGCTGGTTCATTACTGGTATATAGAAACACAACAGACTTCTGTACATATATTTTGTATCCTGAGATTTTACTTTGTGTATCAGTTCTAGCAGTTTCTTGGTGGAGTCTTTCAGGTTGTCTATATGCAGTACCATGTCATCTACAAGTTGTGTGACTGCTGTGGCTAGGACTTCCAGTACTCTATTGAATAAAAGCGGTGAGAGTGGACATCCTTGTATAATTTCTGACCATACAGGGAAAGGCTCTCAGCTTTTCACCATTAAGGATGATGTCAGCTGTGGATTTTTAATTTAAGACCTTTATTATGTGGAGGTATGTTCCCTCTAAACCTACTTTGTTCAAAGTTTTTATCATGAATGGATGTTGTACTTTGTCAAATGCTTTTTCTCCATCTACTGAAACAATCATATGGTTCTTACCCTTTCTCTTACTGATGTATCATGTTGATTGATTTGTAAATACTGAACCAATCTTGCAACCCAGGAACAAATCCCGCTTGACCATGGTGAATGTTTTTTGTTTTGTTTTCTTTTTACTATATTGTTGGAATCAGTTTGCTAATATTTTGTTGAGGACTTTTGCATCTATATTCACCAAGAGATACTGGCCTCTCGTTTTCTTTTTTTTTTTTTTTTTAAGATTTTATTTATTTATTTGAGAGAGAGACAGTGAGAGAGAGCATGAGCGAGGAGAAGGTCAGAGAGAGAAGCAGACTCCCCGTGGAGCTGGGAGCCTGATGCGGGACTCGATCCCGGGACTCCAGGATCATGACCTGAGCCGAAGGCAGTCGTCCAACCAACTGAGCCACCCAGGCGTCCCTCGTTCTCTTTTTTGTGGTGTTTTTATCTAGTTTTGGTATCAGACTAATGTTGGCCTTATAGAATAAATTTGGAAGATGTTCTGCCTTCTCTATTTTTCAGAACAGTGTAAGAAGAATAGGTATTAACTCTTCTTTAAATGTTTGGTAGAGGGGCACCGGGCTGGCTCAGCCAGTGGAGCATGTGCCTCTTGATCTCAGGATTCTGAGTTTGAGCTCCACACTGGGTACAGAGATCACTTAAAAATGAAATCAATCAATCAATCAATATTTGGTAGAATTCACCCATGAAGACATCTGGTTCTGGACTTAATGCTTGTTTAGAGTTTTTTGATTACTGAATTCAATTTCTTTGCTGGTAATCAGTCTATTCAAATACTCTATTTCTTCCTGTTTCAGTTTGGGGGGTTATATGTTTGTAGGAATTTATCCATTTCTTTTAGGTTATCCAATTTGTTGGCATACAGTTTTTCATAATATTCTAATTGTTTCTGGTGTTTGTTCTTATTTTTCCTCTCCCATTTGTGATTTTATTTGGGCCTTTTCTCTTTTTTTGATGAGTCTGACAGAGGTTTATCAATTTTATTTTTTTCCAAAGAACCTGGTTTCATTATCTGTTCTACTGTTTCTTTAGTTTCTATATCATTAATTTCTGTTCTAATATTTATTTTTTCCTTTCTTCTGCTGGTTTTAGGTTTCGTTTGTTTTTCTTTTGCTAGCTCCTTTAGGTGTAAGGTCAAGTTGGTTATGGGAGATTTTTCTCGCTTTTTTCTTTTTAAGATTTTATTTATTTATTTGACAGAGAGATACAGAGAGACCAAGTATGTAAAACAGCAGGCAGAGAGAATGGGAGAAGCAGGCTTTCTGCTGAGCTGGGAGCCCAACATGGGGCTCGATCCCAGGGCCCTTGGATCATGATCTGAGCCAAAGGCAGCCACTTTGACTGAGGCACCCAGGCGCCCCAGATTTTTCTTGCTTTTTTTTTTTTTTTAAGATTTTATTTATTTATTTGACAGACAGAGATCACAAGTAGGTAGAGAGGCAGGCAGAGTGAGAAGGGGGAAGCATGCTTGCCGCTGAGCAGAGAGCCCGATGTGGGGCTCGATCCCAGGACCCTGGGATCATGACCTGAGCCGAAGGCAGAGGCTTTAACACACTGAGCCACCCAGGCACCCCTTTTTCTTGCTTTTTGAGGTAGGCCTGTATTGCTATAAATTTCCCTCTTAGAACCACTTTTGCTGTGTCCCAAAGGCTCTAAACCATTGTTTTCATTTGTTTCCATGTACTTAACTTTTTTTTTTTTAAGATTTTATTTATTTATTTGACAGAGAAGGGGATCACAAGTAGGCAGCGAGGCAGGCAGAGACAGAGATGGAAACAGGCTCCCTCCTGAGCAGAGAGCCCGATGCAGGGCTCAATCCCAGGACCCTGAGATCATGACCTGAGCTGAAAGGCAGAGGCTTAACCCACTGAGCCACCCAGGCACCCCTCCATGTACTTTTTTATTTCTTCTATTTCCTGGTTGACAAATTTCATTGTTTAGTAGAATGTTATTTAACCTCCATGTATTTGTGGTCTTTCCAGATTTTTCTTGTAATTGACTTGTAGTTTCATAGTATTGTGGTCAGAAAAGATGCATGGTATGAATCTGACCTTTTTTTAAAAATAAGATTTATTTATTTATTTATTTGACAGAGAGACACAGCGAAAGAGGGAACACGAGCAGGGGGAATGGGAGAGGGAGAAGCAGGCTTCCTACTTAGCAGGGAGCCTGATGTGGGGCTTGATCCCAGGACTCTGGGATCATGACCTGAGCCAAAGGCAAACACTTAATGACTGAGCCACCCAGGCACCCCAACTTCGATATTTTTAAATTCGTGGAGGCTTTCTTTGTGGTGTAATATGTGATCTATTCTGGAGAATATTCCATGTACACTTGAAAAGAATGTGTATTGTGCTGCTTTAGAACAGAAATGTTCTGAATATATCTGTTAAATTCAACTGTTCCAGCGTGTCATTCAAAGCCATTGTTTCCTTGTTGATTTTCTGTTTAGATGATCTGTCCATTGATATAAGTGGGTGTGAAAGTCCTCTACTATTACAGCATATTATCAATCAGTTCCTTTATGTTTGTTACCAGCTGTTTTATGTATTTGGATGCACAAATATTTACAATTCTTACATTTTCTTGTTGGACTGTCCCCTTTATTATATTATTATATGGTATCCTTCTTTAACTCTTGTTACAGTCTTTGTTTTAAAATCTATTTTGTGGGGTGCCTGGGTGGCTCAGTGGGTTAAAGCCTCTGCCTTCGACTCAGGTCATGATCCTAGGGTCCTGGGATCGAGCTCCACATCGGGCTCTCTGCTCAGCAAGGAGCCTGCTTCCCTTCATCTTTCTCTGCCTACCTCTCTGCCTACTGTGATCTTTGTCTGTCAAATAAATAAATAAAATCTTAAAAAAAAATAAAATAAATAAAATAAAATCTATTTTGTCCAGGGGGCGCCTGGGTGGCTCAGTGGGTTAAGGCCCCTGCTTCGGCTCAGGTCATGATCCCAGAGTCCTGGAATCGAGCCCCACATCGGGCTCTCTGCTCAGCAGGGAGCCTGCTTCCTCCTCTCTCTCTGACTGCCTCTCCGCCTACTTGTGATCTCTGTCAAATAAATAAATGGAATCTTAAAAAAAAAAAAAAACTATTAAAAAAAGAATAAAATCTATTTTGTCCGATATAAGAATTGCTACTCTGGCTTTCCTTTGACATCCATTGGCATGACATATGTTTCTCCATCCTCTCACTTTCAATCTGCAGGTGTCTTTAGGTCTAAAATGAGTCTCTTGTAAGAACAACTGGCTGGCTCTGCTGGTAGAGTATGCAACTCTTGATCTCAGGGTTGTGAGTTCAAGCCCCATGCCATTCTTATTTTATAATACACATGTTGGGGCGCCTGGGTGGCTCAGTGGGTTAAGCTGCTGCCTTCAGCTCGGGTCATGATCTCAGGGTCCTGGGATCGAGTCCCGCATCGGGCTCTCTGCTCAGCAGGGAGCCTGCTTCTCTCTCTCTGCCTCTGTCTACTTGTGATCTCTGTCTGTCAAATAAGTAAATAAAATCTTTAAAAAAAAAAACAAAAACACATGTTATTGGGCGCCTGGGTGGCTCAGTGGGTTAAGCTGCTGCCTTCAGCTCGGGTCATGATCTCAGGGTCCTGGGATCAAGTCCCACATCAGGCTCTGTTCGGCGGGGAGCCTGCTTCTCTGCCTACTTGTGATCTCTGTCTGTTGAATAAATAAATAAAATCTTTTAAAAAAAATACAAATGTTGGGGTGCCTGGGTGGCTCAGTGGGTTGGGGCCTCTGCCTTCGGCTCGGGTCGTGATCTCGGGGTCCTGGGATCGAGCCCCACGTCGGGCTCTCTGCTCAGCGGGGAGCCTGCTTCCCTCTCTCTCTCTGCCTACCTCTCTGCCTACTTGTGATCTCTCTCTCTCTGTCAAATAAATAAAATCTTTAAAAAATAAATAAATAAATAAATAAAAATACAAACGTCATTAACATTTGATGGAGCCACGGAGTTTCCTAAGTCTATTTTCATTTTGCATAATTCTTTTTTTCTCTTTTGTTCAGTTTAATTACTTTCCATTACTCTGTCTTCTAGGCCATTAACTCATTTTTCTGCTTCTTCCAATCTGCTGTTCATTCCATCAAGCACCTTTCTCATTTTGTCTATTGAGCCCTTTTTCTCTGTGATGTTATTCCTTATCTCTGTGTTAACGGTCTCAGGAAGATCCTCCACTCTTTTCTCAAGTCCAGTGAGTATCCTTATGACCACTGCTTCAAATTCTCTATCACGCATGTGATACATACAACAGATTACATCTGTTTCACTTAGATCTCCCACCGTGGCTCTGTCCTGTTCTTTCATTTGGGACAAGTTTCTCTGTCTTCTCATGTTGTCTAAATCTCTGTGCCTATGTTAGGAAAGTCAGCTATGTTTCCTGTTTTGAGGGTGATGGCCTTATGATGAGGAGGTTCTGTAGTGCCCTACTGTGTAGTATCCCATTCCCCAGGGCCTGGCACTCCTAGGACGGTCTCCAATGTGCTACATATGCTGTTTTCTCCTGGCCACTTTACCCTTCAGACCAGTGGTTTGCAAAGGCTCTCTTTGCTTGTGAGCAATTTGGTCCCTGGCCTGAAAGTGGTGGCATTTTAACTAGGTGTGCTCGGGTCTGCTTGTGAAATGAGATCTGTCACTGCCAGAACCAAGGCCACATCAAACTCTTGGGTTGAGAAACACAGTGTGGTCAGGGGTTTGAGCTGGTCTTCTGGGGAAGGGAGCCCACCAAGCTGGGACTGAGGCAAACACGACTGGGAGGAGTGGTTTTACCAGAGCATGGAGGGGTGGGACTTGGTGTAAGCAAGTTAGATGGCAAGTGTTAGCACTGTGCTGCTTCCAGCAGGGGGCCCTATGCATATGCTAAGGGGTGGGGAAGGGAAATGGCGCCTGTCAATTCCTTTGTTCCTAGAGGGGTTTTCTCGATGAACACAGCCTCTCCGTGATATGCTCTGAAATGAGCAACTAACCTTCCTACTGTGTGCTCCAGGCACTCTTCAGATCACCTTCCATGCTGAATGTCTACACCATGTTTGCCAGCCTTCTCTCCAAGAGCAGCCCCAATGTCCTTCAAGCTCTCCCAGAACCAAGCACAGTGAGCTTTAAAACTCCAGGCTTTAAGTGCCACTGGTTTCAAGAACTCATGAAATTCAGGCCCTCTCACTTTCCAAGCCGATTGCTATGGGGATTTGTTTTCCCCATGCACTCCCCTGTGAACTAGTTTGTCATATGCCCTTCTCTGCAACTGCTCCTACCTCCACACTTGCCCCCCCACCCTCACCCCTGCACGGTTCAGTGGTCATGACCTGTTTCTCTCTCAAACCATATCTCGGCATTTCCTACCTTCTTCAGTATAGCATCTTCTCTGTCTTTAGTTGTGGAGTTTGTTCTGCTAGCCTTCAGACAGATTTCTGGGTTATTTAGGATGATTTGATAGTGCCACGATCTTCTGTCTTAAATAAATCTTTGTCCTTGCAAATGTCCTCATCCTTACTGAAACTCTTCCTTATTTTCTGGCACCTTAAGATGTTTCATGCTCATCTTGTATTTTTCCTACTCTAGCCCACCAATCAATCACTTCTCTCAGGCACCTGAGTTCCATTTATTGGAGACCAAGATCTAAATGCCAGGTGTGTCCCTGTTACTAGTGTGTCACTGCTCATAAGCCTTCTCAGCAGACATGGCTAGGGATATGTACGCATGTATACTAACCAACCACAAATATCTATATTTATTTTTACATCACTCTGTCTATATATAAAATTAAAACCTTTGGAAATTGCCAATTCCAATCCAACACCATAGGGTACAGTCTAGCATTCCCCCTTTATTATCTGTATCTTTTTAACAGTGAGCTCTCATCTACAATAGATTTATTTGTTCAATCCCAGTAAAAGCATAAAATTAGCTTCAGAATTGCTAACCTATACCTCATGTAAGAAACAGTTTTACTAATTACAGTATTTGTGTGTAGTTCTTTTTGGCTTACAGCATCCAGTCAAAACACTGTTTTTAAGGTTAGTTAGGTTAGTTCTTTCCCAATCCCTTCAGCATGGCCTCAAACTGTGCTAGCCAGGATCAGTAAAAAAACATGCCATGAGGACCAAAACAATCAAGGGTTCCTACAGGTCAGACAGTGCATCTCCTCCCTTGAAAAAGTAATGATGAAATGGAAGAGTACTATGGCCAAGGAGAAAATATTTCTTGAAAAAAACGAATGCTCCAGGTTCAAGTCACCTATATGTATATCATGTATGAAGGAAATACTTTGGAAAAGCTTCATAATCAATATCTCTACAAACCAACTCTTTAACCTTGTAAGTAGTAAGAAATTAGAAACAAGCCAGATAGCAATTACAGTGAGTTTCTTTTTTAAAAAGACTCTAATAATCTTAGCTTGAATGTGTTCCTAAACAGATCACATCGGCAATTCTTACATTGTTTATACACAAAGAAAACATGAGTATTTTAAAGTACTGGAAAAAGCAAAAGAAAAGAGCAATAAAACTGAAATAATAATTTTAATTTGCCTTCTATAATCTGGAAAGAGTCAGACCCTATATAAGAGCAATAATAAAAAAGTATACTCACCATCAGCTGAAAATTTGTCGATTGCTTGGGTCAAAGTAAGGAAGTTGCCTGTGGACTTGGACATCTGAAATAGAAAGTCAATGATCAGTTATTATTAAGAATATATATAAATAAAATAAACCAAATCAGCCAAATCAATGTAAGTAGGTTAGCCACAATCAGATAAAGACAAAAAAAAAAAGAACTTAAGAGAGAAAGAGGAAAAGATATCATGCACTAATTTTACAGAGGTGGACACTGAAATCCAGTTAACATAGTGACTTGTTTGGGTCACTCAGCTAGGCAGGGACGGAGCTAGGACAGGGTCTCCAGTCTGGTATTAAATGCACTACTCTTTCCAGTAAATTATACTGCCCCTTAGGAATCGGTTTAGACATGTATAATGATTCCACTGTATCTCTGGAACGTTTCAGGGGTCATAAAGAAGAGCTTTAGGGGCGCCTGGGTGGCTCAGTGGGTTAAAGCCTCTGCCTTCGGCTCAGGTCATGATCCCAGGGTCCTGGGATCGAGCCCCGCATCGGGCTCTCTGCTCAGCGGGGAGCCTGCTTCCTCCTCTCTCTCTGCCTGTCTCTCTACCTACTTGTGATCTCTATCTGTCAAATGAATAAATAAAAAAAATCTTTAAAAAAAAAAAAAAAGAGCTTTAGAGCAACTAGAATCATTCAGAAACAAATGGACTGGCATATGACGTCAGAGTTAGGGTTTAGGGAACTTCACTAGTGTCATTTAAAACAAGTGGTTGTTTCAAGTCGTGCTCTGAGGGCACCACATTTAAGGACACACTGTGCACAGCCTGCCAATCTTTACTATTTAAGAATTTGTTGTCTTTGGGGTACTTGGTGACTCAGGCAGTTAAGTTCCTGCCTTCAGGTCAGGTCATGATCCCAGAGACCTGGGATTAAGTCCCACATGGGGCTCCCCCTCTCCCTCTGCCTTTCTCCCTGCTTGTGCTCTCTTGCTCCCTCTAGCTCTTTCTCGGCATCGCTCTCTCAAATAAAATCTTAAGGAAAAAAAAAAAAGCATTTGTTGTCTTTAACAGAACTTTGCTGATACCAAAGAGAGGTTATAATCTAGTTTTCTACCACACTGCAATGAAGTATCTAGTTCTAATAAAATCAGTACAATGTACAGTATGACAACTTTGAGACCAAAGAAAATATCACATTATAACACAATTTATATTTATACACATATATACATACATGTAAATACATATATAGTTCTACTTCGCCTTACAAAGTAAAAAATGAATTTGATAGTCAAAAGTCCTTGTGGCTCTAACACGCTTCTAATCAAAGAGCTGTTTTTCAGTCTAATACAGAGATTTTTTTTTAATTTTTTTTTTTAATTTTATTATTTGACAGACAGAGATCACAAGTAGGCAGAGAGGCAGGCAGAGAGAGAGGAGGAAGCAGGCTCCCCACTGAGCAGAGAGTTCGATGTGGGGCTCGATCCCAGGACCCTGGAATCATGACCTGAGCCGAAGGCAAAGACTTAACCCACTGAGCCACCCAGGCGCCCCCAGAGATTATTTTAAATGAACTTCTATATTCCCTTTCAAAATTAGGGCACCAGTTAAAAATGATGTTTCATTTTGCAATTCGTACCATCTGCTATTTGTTTATATTGACACCTATTTTCATTATGACAGACATTCATAGCAAAGAATACTCTTTTCCAATTAATATTCCATCAGTTGTAGCAAAATGCACTGATTGTAACAAAATCAACTTGCTACAAATATTCTCACTAAGAAATAAATAACATGGCAACATTTAGTTTATGTGAGGAGGGGTACCCTTTTCAAATGTGCACAAAAGCATCATAGGGGCAAGCAAGGGCTTTGTAATGGAGTTTGAAGACACTGATGAATGAGATAAAGTCTTATATAGCCTATAAAAAAATCATATATATTAGTAGTTTTAACAATAGCAGAAGCAGTAGTAGTATAGAGAGATATATGTTATACTGCCTGGAAGAAGCATTAAATAACAGTTAAGAATCCTACAAATTCCAAAATTCTATTATTTTAATTCAGTGTCTGATCACAGTAGAAAACAAATCCCACCAAGTATTTTCTCAACTTAATGAGAAAGATATTCTAGGGTCACAACGTAGGATTTTTATATTTCTTTTTTTTTTTCAAGATTTTTTTTTTTAAAAGATTTTATTATTTATTTGACACACAGAGAGAGATCACAAGTAGGCAGAGAGACGGGGGAAGCAGGCTCCCCACTGAGCAGAGAGCCCGACACAGGACTCGATCCCAGGATCCTGAGATCATGACCTGAGCCGAAGGCAGAGGCCTAACCCACTGAGCCACCGAGGAGCCCGGATTTTTATATTTCTTGTATCTCTCTCTGTCTCCTCCAGTCACAATTTGTATCACCTTCTACCATTCTAACTACAAATGTTAAAATGGGTAAGTTTTCCCAGTTCCTCCCCTCTGTTAATACTATTTACTCCACTTACTCCCTAATTTATGCTGGTAGTCCTAAACATTTTAAATGGAAGATTAACAATGATTTTTACACTCTCTATTTCTTTAAAATGTACAACTTCCTACATCTGCAAAGTTCTCGGCATAATTTTAAACTTTCTTACCTTCTCAGAGTTGAGGAGGAGATGTCCATTTGCTCTCACAGCAGCGGGCCATTTGTCACTTCAGAGGTAAATGTTTAAAGACAGAAAATAAAACTTTCAGGTTTGAGTCTAAGCTTAAGAAGTTGAGGTAAATGCTGAAAGCTTTACAACAGTTTGCTAAGACAAATGTACAAATGTACTGAGTCCTGCTCTTAATAGGAAACAAATGAAAACAAGAAGTCCCATTAGTAAAGGACTGGTTACATAAACTATGGCACAGGCATACACTGAAATACTATGTAATAGGTATTTTAAAAATATAGGAAAGGGCTAGATATGTGGATATAAATAGATCTTAGAAGCATACTATTCCATGGGGGGGGTAGGGGGAGTGTCCACAGTGTGGTATCTTTGTATAATTAAAAAATAAATAAGCATGGGGTGCCTGGCTAGCTCAGTCCAAAGAGCAAGTGACTCTTGGTCTTTGGATTCTGAGTTCAAGGCCCACACTGGATTTTGAGTTCAATATTTACTCCTTAAATAAATAATCTGATGCTAGTTTATTCATAAACATGTCATCCAGAAGAAATCATAAGAAAGCAGTGGCAGGGATTACCTATAGGAAGTAGAGTGGTGTGGGGGCAAGGGTAAAAGTTTCCTTTTTTTTTTTTTTTTAAATGAACTGTTCGAATTTTTGAACTATGTAAGTACCACTCATTCATTTTAGCAATGAGACTATGCGAGGATAGTGGTTGAGAACAAGAGTCCTGGAGACAGGCTGTAGGGTTTGCATCCTCACTGTGCCATTGCTGGGTAACTCAGGGTGAATTATTTGAGCTCTCTAGGCCTCAATAAGGTTCCTTGTCTGTAAAACAAGGATATTACAGAACTTCCTGGAAAAGTTGTAATGAAAATGAAATGAGTTGTTATAAGTGATTAGAACAGTGCCGGGTGTTACTGATAATTATTACTTATAAGTACTTGACATTATTACTTCCTTTTAATTTATAAAATCTAATACATGTTCAAAAACTTGATGCAAAGGGATGAACACTCAACTATATTCCCAACAAGTATTTCTGAGATATCCAATTTCTCCAAAAATACATTTTAAACAATAACAACAAAATAATTGGATAACATAAGATTTATTTTATTCCTCTACTTCAAAATCTTCCTCTTATTCTTGAGAAAGAAAATGCAATCTCATTCTAAATATAGGAGGTCACATGAGATTGTTCTGGTGATATGAAATAAAATTTAAACAGAGGGAGGGGTCTGTTTCCTCGGCTACTTGAGAGACTAAAGGAAAGGCAAAGAGACATATTTGGATCAAGAGGGAAGATGATAGAAGTATTACTTTAGAGCATATAGGATTAAAAATGACACTCAGATTCAGACTCTGCTCAAAATACTACTACCAGGGATACCCGGGTGGCTCAGTCAATTAAGCGTCCAACTCTTGGTTTTGGCTCAGGTCATAATCTCAGGATCATTGGACTGAACCTTGTGTCAGTCTCTGTGCTGAGTGTGGAGCCTGTTGAACATTCTTTCACTTCCTCTCCCTCTGCCCCTCCCCTCCCTACTCTCTCTCAAAGGGGAAAAAAAAAAAAAAAAGAACATCACTATCAACTAATGCTGTAACCTTGGGACTCTCAGCTCTAAAGGGATGTTTCCTTCCAATTCTAACGTTCTAGGCTCTGTCTTGAACCTCCTTTATTTCTGCATGTAAGAGGTCAAAGAGTCACAAAACAGGTCAAGTAAAGTACTGAAAGGCTGTCAAGGTACCTGAAATGTGATGTGCTTTGGTGAGCCCAAGGTAAATAGGAGGATTTTTGGAGGTAACAGAGGAGAAGGCGTGCTTTCTGCTTCATTTATACGCTCAACAGAAGAAAAAGACGGCAACTGGCAAACCTAACTATGCCTTGCAGAGTAACTTCTTAAATATTTGACATCACAAGGCATAAATTTAGTCTGCAGCCTTTTTAGCACTCACCTTTGTTCTGGCCACATAGCCACATGATTATAAAGGTAATATGAAAGATGATTAGGAACAAGATCCTTGCCAGACACTCGGAGATCCACAGGATACCAGAACTCAAATTCCTGCTTTAACTGATCTAATTTTTCCTTTGGAATCTGAGTCTTGGGAAATGGAGCCTCCTTGAAGAAAACATAATCCCAAACCTCCTTGGTCATCTGTTGCGGTCTGTATTAAAAATAAAACAAACAACAAAACATACAGATAATTTCTTTGAAGGAATCAAAATATTCATCTAATCATGAAGTAGGAATCTCTTAATATAGCTACACTAACGAATGATGACAAAAGACTTCGATAAGAATAAAGAATGGTAACGATAACAGGAGCTATTTATTACTTTTTCTCAGTGTAGCAGCAAAAAAACAAAAACATCGTAACAAAACTCTGCTAAAGGAATTCTGATGAAAACTAAATTTAAAAAAAAAAGAATTTTCAATGCGTCTATCAAAAGATCATATCTCTTGCTAACAAACTACACTACTTTGCCTCATCCATTTACCCACCTGATGCCCAGCGGAGACTCTGCCTGTCCACGTAAGTTCCCCCCTTGCAGCAGGTGTGCAACTGTGTAAAATGCCATGTAAATGGTGGAATCAGAGAGCGATTCAATCAGCCACTGCTCATCCCAGGGCAGACGGGTACCTGCAAGATAAAAAGAAAAAAAATTAATGCATGAGGAACTCAAGAGACACGTCATCTACAGAATCCACATTTTTCAGGCATATAGCATTTACAAAGCTCTTTATTTTAAGAAGGTCTTAAATTTGCTTGAATAATTAATAAAATAAACCAGTACATAAAAAACCAAACAGCTGGGGCGCCTGGGTGGCTCAGTGGGTTAAGCCGCTGCCTTCGGCTCAGGTCATGATCTCGGGGTCCTGGGATCGAGTCCCGCATCGGGCTCTCTGCTCAGCAGGGAACCTGCTCCCCCCGCCCCCGCTTCTCTCTATCTCTCTCTCTGCCTGCCTCTCTGTCTACTTGTGATCTCCCTCTATCAAATAAATAAATAAAATCTAAAAAAAAAAAAAAAAAACCAAACAGCTGAAGCACTGGAAACTTTCTTTAAAAAAAAAAAAATCCACAAAGCTATCTGGGTTAGAGAGGTCATATTTCTACCACCAGGTAGATGGCAGGGCACCACATTCTAGTTTCCCTCACCCTCTAACTGAAACCTCTCACTTCCAATTCAGAAAAAATAATACAAAAGAGGGAGACAAGGTAAAAGTGTTAGTTTGCCATGTAATTGGCAAAGCATTCAAATAGAAGAATTTGAAGTATGCATTACCTAAACCGTAAGTTCTCGAGCAAGCATGCTCTTGTAGCCAACCTAAGGTAGCTTCAAAATTCCTCCTGGTCTCCTCACAGAATCTGGAGATAGTAAAAGATAAAGCGCCTTTCTTCACTTTCACTGTCTTCCATGTTTCTCATCTCCTCTCCCTTCCCTCATCACTTTTCCCCTTTCTTTCTTACGTTTCTAGGCCCTTCAAGCACTGAGATGTCTGTTTTTTCCAGTTCTCTTCTCCATAATCCAAGTACCTTGGGAGAGGAAAGATTGATTAAAAAAATAATAATAATAAAAGTCAAAAGGATAAATAAAGTGACTGGAGGAAATTTCTTGCTATGAGAGAGACGAACCACTGATCACACAGGGCCACGACACATTCATCTGAGGATCTGGACATAACTTGTTTCTCCGGTTCCATGTAAATAAATGCATCTCCCTATACAAAAGCAAACAAAAATATATCAGGTGTTATGTCAAGTCAATCTCTATTCCTCAGTGATAATAAAAACAACTTCAAAAAAAAAAGTTATACCAATAACCAAAACCCCACATTTTCATTATGTCTTCCCTCTTCCCAGCAGAAGTTATCTGCCTTTCTTTCTACACATTTGCTTTTGAAAAGGTGAACATCTTTGTCAACAGATCATCTTTCCTATAGATTATTAGATTATTCCTTTTCAGTGGAATGTGAAAGATGTTCAATAGTCTCTAATTCTATGGTTTGAAGGTCAGATTGCCTATGGAAGCCTTTTATCCTTGTTAGAATAAAAATGTAAAAAAAAAAATGAAGTTAAATGCATGGAACCACTGCTTTAAAAAAAAAAAAGATGCACAAAAATTAAACATGGAAAATATTGTTGCTAACGATTTATGGTGTCATGAAAAATGCTCACTAGTAAACTAACTATGAATTTAATTATTTACCAAATATAAGTACCTCTTAACGTATTATGTTCTCAAACTTTTAAGCCTATTTTTAAAAATAAATCCAACATTATTATTCATAAAATGATTCGTTTTTCTGTGTTTTTAATTTAATTCTTCATACTGTTAAATAGCGAGAACTTTTTTTTTTTTTTTTAATTTTATTTATTTGACAGACAGAGATCACAAGTAGGCAGAGAGGCAGGCAGAGAGGGGGGAGGGAAGCAGGCTCCCTGCTGAGCAGAGAGCCCGATGCGGGGCTCGATCCCAGGACCCTGGGATCATGACCTGAGCGGAAGGCAGAGGCTTTAACCCCTGAGCCACCCAGGCGCCCCTAGCAAGGACTTTCTAAAGATGATAAATTAAAAACATTTAACTCTACTACCTCTCAAAATTCCAGCAAAATGACAATAAAGAGGGTTTTTCTTTTTTCCAATGGCATGAATTTACAGATACAAAAGAATAGAAGAAGAAATATTATCAACCAACTTTTGGAAACTAAAAACCAGGATGAACGACAACTGCATTAGCAGGTTGAGGAAAGCTAGCTGAATCCTAAGCCAGCACTAGAGAAGGTGAAAAGCAATCCAATTTGCATTGCAGAACCTCCAAAAAACTCAACAATTTGTGGTATAAGATGGTTCTGGAAGTGGAGGCAATATGAGGCTGAAAATAAGAGAACTAACTGAAGTTTTTAAAGAAGAGGTTAGAGCCCCAGACACCCTAATCCCACATGATACAGACTCGCAACTACTCTCCCTATGCCAGCAGAACAATGAAGGTTTCTTCTCTGGAGAGGAGGAGAGAATGACTCAACCAAAAACAAAGTTGAGGGCACAGGTATCACAGTGGGAATAGATGAACTAATTGGAAAGTAAGTACATTGGGAACTGGTATTCCCCCTAGCAACCTTTCAACTCCCAGAATGCTCAGTTTGCTCAGACCTTTTAAGCCAGAAACTGGAAGAATCTTTTGGGAGAAATCCAACAAATGCAAGAAGCTCTAACTAACATCAAGGCTAACAAAGACTTCCCCAAAAGCCAAACAGCCCTTCTAGATCTTCCCCAGTGAAGTCCTACTCACATTCAAAATGCTTCTGGTCACCTTTCCGTACCCACTCGTAAATATCAACAACTTTTCTCAGAGAAATAAGAGATTAAGATTTCACATCCATGAAACAGGAACAGCATCCTCTAAAAAAGGATCAATCAGATAGCAAGAATAAGCTCTTATACTGGCCTGAGTTGGTAATCTCAAAGATGGGTAATAGTATATAGAAATTCCTCATACTACTCTCCACTTTTTATATATGTGAAATTTTCCATACTAAGAAAAACAATTTTCTTTTTTTTTTTTTTTTAAGATTTTATTATTTATTTTTCGGAGAGAGAGCGAGCACAGGCAGACAGAAAGGCAGGCAGAGGCAGAGGGAGAAGCAGGCTCCCCGCCGAGCAAGGAGCCCGATGTGGGACTCGATCCCAGGACGCTAGGATCATGACCTGAGCCGAAGGCAGCTGCTTAACCAACTGAGCCACCCAGGCGTCCCAAGAAAAACAATTTTCTACATGCTCACAAATAGCAGATTAAAAAAAAAACCCACAGTTAACAAAATCTTATAGGAAGAAAAAGCTGTGGGACTCTGCCAGAAAGAAAAGGATTTCTAAAATCTAAGACAACCAATATCTGAATAAAAAGAATTCAGAAAGTGAAAATAAAGAACAGAAAGAGATGAAACAATCAAAGAAAAGGTCAAGAAATTCTCCCAAAATTAAACCACAAAGGTCTCCAAACTGAAGGAATCCACCAAGCACTCAGAAAAAGTAATAAAAATTGACTTACACCAAGATAAATCATGAAATTTTAGAATACCCAGAAGAAAAAGAAGATTCCACAAGCTTCCAGAGAAGGGAAAATATAGGTCATTCACAAAAAAATCAGTTATTACCGAAAAAGAACACCTGGGGTAATGCCCATTAAATTTTAAAGCAAAATTATTTTCAATTTAAAGTCCTGTCCCCAAGCAATCAAGTATGAAGACAGACTAAAGCTATTTCAGATATGGAAGCTCACAAAAATTTACCTTCCAGGTATGCTTTTTCAGGAAAGCCACTAGAAGCAGAGCTTCACCAAAATGAGAACGAAAATAATAAAGCAGCAGTGATGGGATCAAGGATAGAAGACCTCCAACTCAAAAACAAACAAACAAAGAAACAAACAAAAAAAAAGGAAATTCTTAGTAATAGTGGAGAAATTTCCCAGATGACATTTGTCCACCAAGACGGTATGCAACCAATCCTGACTAAAACAGGCAAGAAGGGTCTGGAAGAACTTTCTCTAAGATGGAACCAACAGCATATTGATGTGTGAAAGTATTATGAGAAGAAATAAACAGGCCAGAGTTGGGGATGGAGTATTGATTATTATATTTTAAAAGAAGGAAATAAAAAAAAAAAGACAATTACTAATGCCAGGGGAAAACAAAAGCTGGGGAAGAAAAGTTCTCATTGTACACTTCATTGTGGATCAGTGATGCCTCAAAAATGTACACAATGACTACTGCTCTCATGAAAGTTTTAATACACCCAGGCTAGGAAGACAGGAGGTAGAAGAGTATATATAAATAGTGAGGTTAGAAAGAAAGACACAAGGTAGAAGGAAGAGTTAAATCTTGATTTTCCACAATAGGAAGTCAATGGCTAATGCCTAAAATTGAAAAACAAAATTAAAAATGATTGTACTAGCACTAAGATTAAAGATCTTTAAGAGAGACAGACTTCTTTTAAAAGAAACAACTGGGGGCGCCTGGGTGGCTCAGTGGGTTAAGCCGCTGCCTTCAGCTCAGGTCATGATCTCAGTGTCCTGGGATCTAGTCCCGCATCGGGCTCTCTGCTCAGCAGGAAGCCTGCTTCCCCCTCTCTCTCTCTCTCTCTCTGCCTGCCTCTCTGTCTACTTGTGATCTCTCTCTGTCAAATAAATAAATAAAATCTTTAAAAAGAAAAATTTAAAAAAAATAAATAAAGAACAACTGAAACAGTTGAAAGTAAGCCTGTTCAAAGAGAAATTTTTTTATTTTTTATATATTTTTTATTTTAATAAGCTTTACAGACCACTGTCTCTATGTACTAAGGCCATATACATCTGTCAGAAATCAAAATTTAATTTAAAAATTAAGTAGCTAGGGGCGCCTGGGTCGCTCAGGCCCCTGCCTTCAGCTCGGGTCATGATCTCAGGATCCTGGGATCAAGCCCCACATCGGGCTCTCTGCTAGGCAGGGAGCCTGCTTCCTCCTCTCACTCTCTCTGCCTGCCTCTCTGTCTACTTGTGATCTCTGTCAAATAAATAAATAAATAATCTTAAAAAAAAATTAAGTAGCTAAACAGAAAAAAAATATTTCAAAAAAATGAAGACAGAGGGGGAAGAAAAAGGATAAAGTTAAAAGTAAAGCACTACACAAAGAGAACTGTAACTACAGTATTTCAAATGGCCGCTGCCAGGAAACATCATTAAGTTCTCTGTGCTTTGCACATGCCCACTTTACAGGTCTACATGCCATCAACGTTACAGGTGGGATGTTCAAGTTAAACAAATTGCTAAATAAGTCTCCTATTTCCTGCCATAAAATTATTTATCTTTAATACAGCTCCAGGCTTTATTATAGAACTCAGTACTAATTAACACCATGAAGTCTATTAACTGAAAGGTTTTCTCCTGAAGCAGCCTTCAGAGGATAGCCTATCACATACAGTGTCAATCATGTTTTTCTGAATAGTCTTCTTTACATCTAGGACCTTCTGTCCTTTAAATCCATCCACCAACATTACCTAAAAGGATGAGAAGTAGGGGAAAAAAAAACAGACAAAATGATTAAAACTTGCTTTGTGTTTCCTCCAAACTTTTCCTAACTAATTTACTTCCTAAATAAATTCCTAAATTTATTTCCATCCACAACCAAGGTATTTTTAGTGTGAAATTTATCACACTTATAGTCTTAAGTTTTTATTCTGCCATAGCTTAGATAACTAATATTTATAATACACTTGTTTTTCTTTTGGTGTAAGTAGGATAGCTATCAGGAACATGATTAGGAAGGAGTCCTCACTTCTTTCCCACTTCTCAGATTTCCATTTGGAGCTAATTTCAATATGCTCACTCATCTCATTCCTGAAGGCTTTGGGAAAATGAACTGAGTACATGCAGCTCAGCCCCATCTAGACTTGTTTCCAACTATGCCTGCTGCCAGCGAGCATTTTCCTTTGCTTGGCCATATGATAAACCTGGCCCTTGAGACACCTGGGTGGCTCAGTCGTTAAGCTCCTGCTTTCAGCTCAGGTCATGGTCTCAGGGTCCTGGGACTGAGCCCCACATTGGCTTGATCCTGCTTAGCGGGAAGCCGGCTTCTCCCTCTCACACTCCTCCCGCTTGTGTTCCCTCTCTCACTGTGTCTCTCTCTGTCAGATAAATAAATAAAATCTTTAAAAAAACAAAAAAACAAAAAAACCTGGCCCTTACGGAAGGCCTGTTTTTCAACTCCGCCTTTTACGTAGTGAGGAAATTTAATTCTAGGGCTAAGTATTAGCTTGCCCATTGTTGTCACAGATCTAAGCCACACAATCCCCTTCTAGGTGGCACTCTGATCTTCAGCTATGTGACTCCTGTTTCTCTCTGAAATAGCTTCTATCCTAAATGGAAAAGACACAAGTTCTTTTTTTGACCTTCCAACCCTCTAACATGCCAAAATGCCTTTTATCTATTTAATTCATCATTATGAAATTATACTTATTGATCATTATGGTACAGTGGTTAAGAGCACAAATCCCAGGGGTACCTGGGTGGCTAAGTCAGTTGAGTGTCTGACTCTTGATTTCAGCTCAGGTCATGATCTCAGGGTTTTAAGACTGAGCCCTGCCTCAGGCCCTGTGCTGAGCATGGAGCTTGCTTAAGATTCACTCTTTCCCGATCCCTCTGTTCCTCTGCTGACCCCGTTTGCATACACCCAGGCTCACTCGCTCTCAAATAAATAAATAAGCAAGCAGGCACAAATTCTAGAGCCAAGCTGACCAGTATGAGTACCAGTTCTGCCACTGGCTACCTATCTGGTTGATCTCAGGTAAATTACTTAATATCGGGGTGCCTGGGTGGCTCAGTGGGTTAAAGCCTCTGCCTTCAGCTCAGGTCATGATCCCAGAGTCCTGGGATCGAGCCCCGAGTTGGGCTCTCTGCTTAGCAGGGAGCCTGCTTCCTCCTTTCTCTCTCTGCCTGCCTCTTTGCCTACTTGTGATCTCTGTCTCTCAAATAAATAAATAAATAAATAAATAAGGAATCTGGAGGGACGCCTGGGTGGCTCAGTCATTAAATGTCTGCCTTTGGCTTAGGTCATGATCACGGGGTTCTGGGATCAATCCCCGTGCTGGGCTCCCTGCTCAGAAGCATGCTTCTCCTTCTCCCTCTGCCCCTCTCCCTGCCTGTGCTCTTTTTCTCTCTCATTAAATAAATAAAATCTTTAAATAAATTAATTAAATAATTAAAAAATAAATCTGGAAACGGAAGAACACAGTCTCATATAAATCTCTCTCAAATCAGTATATAGTTGAAACCATATTGAATTTTTCTATTTTTTTCTAAATCATTACAACAATTACAGAGCAAAACTTAAAAATTATTACTTACACCATCATAAAACCCTTTCAGATATAACTTCTCCTTTGCTTCTGCAAGTTTTTCTCGGTCATTCTGGCTTTGAACTTTCAAAGCATCACAAATGGTTACGGCAGAAAGATTTCCAAAACCTGGAATTTCAATGATTGGCACCTGCCAAGAACAGCATGTCAGGAACTTATTCACACTGAATGAACACAAAAACAGCCCCATGGGGCATAATCCTTTTGCCTCTACGGTGTAATGAAGTCATTTCAGATTTTATATATCATTACAGAAGCACCACACATCAGGTAATCACAGTGACTAACACCCAGTTGTGAATTTGTCCTCCTACCCTCCTCCATAGGAACTACCCAAATTCTCTGCACCAAGCCCCGAATTGTCCTTCCTGCACTACAGAACACACCTTCTCCAGCTCACAACCCTACACTGGCATATAATTAACTAAATTATAAATTCTGAAACTAGGAAAATGATGTAAACAACTAAATTTAAGGATGGTCTTATTCCTGGTTTATGATGTCTTCCAGATTCTTCATGAAAGTTATTTGCTAGTGATTAAAATGTTTTTGCTCTCCAGGCATTAATATGAAAACATAGCCATTCATGACTAATACGGCAAAAATTTTGTCTTTAGAAGCTTGAAAATTGGCCATACTAGCAAAATAAGTGATTATAAAATTGGTGATGCTAAGAAAGTCATTTATTCCAGAATTACAGGTGCTAGATGCTAAGAAAATGCTTATCGTTGGTCTTTTTCTCACTCCTAACTGCCACAGCAGATATCAAATTAAAATAAGTAAACTCTTACACAAACTCCCTCTCATTTTTATATTTACCAACCATAAAATTTTGTTACAAGGAAAATGTTAGCCCTTTTTTCACTGATAAAGAGAGGAGTATAACTATTCTGAATCTTCCATGTACTCACCGGCTCAAATGGCAAGACCATGTCATCTCTAATTCCATATTTTGTTCGTAAGGCCTAGAAAAAATTTTGCAAATTAACACAATGATCAGCACTTTACAGCACTTAAAATCATTGCTCAAATGGCAAGACCATGTCATCTCTAATTCCATACTTTGTTCGTAAGGCCTAGAAAAAATTTTGCAAATTAACACAATGATCAGCACTTTACAGCACTTAAAATCATTGAGAGAACCAACACCAAAACTTTTTAAAATTATTTGTTCTCTTCTCCACACAGAGAATTTTAAAAATTTTGCCAAATATCTCAAGAACGGACCTATGACTTTCAAAAACTCAACTGTTTAAGTTCGAACGAATGGCTTAAATGAAAAAATAGTAAGTCAAAAGCAAAAATTCACACACACACACACACACACGAAAATGAGGTTCATACCCTAGGCTGCAATGAAAATGTGAATATCAGAAAACTTTTTTTGAAGTTTTATGAAACCCATCAAAACAGATTAAAAAAGAAAAATCACATGATCCTACCACGATATGCAAGTAAAGCTTTCGACAAAATCTAATACCCATTCATGATAAAAACTCCTAATAAACAGGAACAGATGCAGACCTTCTGAACTTCATAAAGACTATCTACAAAAAATTTACAACTCATATCATACTTAATGATGAGAAACTCAAAGCTTTCCCACTAAGATCAGGTATGAGGCAAAGATGTCCCCTCTCACCGCTTCTTTTCAATTATCATTCCGAATGTCCTTGCCAAAAGAAATCAATAGAATAAACTCCTGGAACTAATAAACAATTATAGCAGGTTGCAGGATACACAGTTAATTATACAAAAGTATACTAAGAATGTATTAAGAATGAACAAGTGGAATTCAAAATTTAAAACATAGTATCATTAATATTAGCACCCCCCCAAAATTAAATTCTTAGGTACAAAAATAACAACACATACATAAGATCTATGTAAGAAAAACTATGAAACTCTGTGAACAGAATAAAAAACTGACTAAATGGACAGATACATCATGTTCATGGACTGGAAGATTCAGTATTGTCAAGATGTCAATTCTTCCCAACTTACCTACAGATTCAATACAATCTCAACCAAAATCCCATCAAGTTATTTTATGAATATCAACAAACTTATTGCAAAATTTGCAAAAGGCCAAAAATTATCAAATCAATACTGAAGAACACAGTTGGCTTCTGGCTTCAAGACTTCCTATAAAGTTACAGTAATAAATACAGTGCGGTACTAACAAAAGAAAATTGTTCAGTGGAACAACAAAGAGGACAGAAACAGACCCCAAAAATATAAGCAACTGATCTTTGACAAAGGAGCAAAGGGAATACAATAATTCAAAGACAGTCTTTTCAACAAATGTTACTGAAGAACTAGACATTCACAAGCAAAAAAAAAAAAAAGAATCTAGACACAGACCTTACACCGTCATAAAAATTAACTCAAAATGGATCACAGACCTAGATGTAAAACCAAAACTATAAAATTCCTATGAGATAACGTAGGTGAAAACTTAAATGACCACAGGTATGGTAATGCCTTTTCATATACATCAAAGACACAATCCATGAAAGAAATAATAAGTTGCGCATTATTAAAATCAAAAACTGCTCTGCAAAAGACAGGTTCAGAAATTAAAAGACAAGCCAAAGATCAGGAAAAAATATTTACAAAAGACACATCTGATAAAGGACTACTATCCAAAATATACAAAGAATTCTCAAAACTGAATAAGAAAACAAACAATCCGGGTCACCTGGGTGACTCAGCTGGTTAAGCAGCTGTCTGCCTTTGGCTCAGGTCATGATCTCAGAGTTCTGGGAGGGAGCCCCACATCAGGCTCCCTGCTCAGTGGAGAATGTGGTTCTCCCTCACCCTCTGCCCCTCCCGCCCAACTCGTGTGTGCACACCCACGTGCGTATTTGCACTCTCTCAAAGAAATAAATAAAATCTTAAAAAAGAAATCTGATTTTTGAATGAGCCAAAGACTTTGACACACCTCAACAAAAGAAAATACATAGCTGGCAAATAAGCGTATGAAAAGACCACATCATGTCATCAGGAAAGTGCAGATTAAAAGACACAGAGAAACCTCAGATGCACATGAGTAGCTGAAAGAAGCCAATCTGAGAAGGCTACATACTGTATGATTCTAACTATATGACATTCCAGAATAGGTAAAACTGTGGAGACACTAAAAAGATCAGTGATTGCCAAAGGTCGCAGCGGAGAAAGATGAACAGAAAGAGCACATGGGATTTTTAGGGCAATGAAAATACTCTATGATATTATAATGATGAATCTGTGTCATTATACAGTTGTCCAAACCCAAAGAATAACACCACCAAGAGTGATCCCTAAGGTAAACTATGGACTTCGAAGTATTCTGAGGTGTCAATGCAGGTTCATCATGGTAACAAATGTACCTCTCTGGTGAAAATTTGACAATGGAGGAGCCTGTGCATGTGTGGGGGCAGGGAGTAAATGGGAAATCTCTACACCTTCCTCTCAATTTTACTGCAAACCTAAAAGTACTCTAAAAGTTTTTTAAAACAAGATTCTATGAAATATTATACTTAAAATTAAAACAAAGGAAAATACATAAACATCAAGAAACAAGGCAGAGATAATAGTTCAAAGATACATGATAACTTTTTAGCCTAATTTCATAGTTCAGTGGTACTTAATTAGATGATTTAAGAAATAAGAACATAAAACTCAGATACTCACTTGCTTTTTCTTCAGATCTCTGAGGGCAGCGAAATCATCAGGGGAGTCAGAAGGAACACTTGTGACCACACCAGTGCCTTACATAAGGAAGTGTGGAATTAGTACAATCAGAATGCAATTTCCAAAGTACATCTAGAAAGAAAGAAACTCTTTACCTTTATCTTCCTTGATGGTGAGCATTGGAAGAACATAGATCACCTTATTAGATGCTAAAGGTGCAGAAAGTGATGCACCAAGAATTTCCTGTGGAACAAAAAAATCAACACAGAGGTGAAAAAATGTATTTTAACCATTAAAATTTCAAACAGTGTTAATATTTTTAAGCCCTGAGAAGTTAGTATTCAAAAATAAATGAAGTAAAACAAAACACATTTTATACATACTAGACTATAAATCATTATAAATAATGTGGTGTGGTAAGGTTGTCAGGAAATTAGTACACTAATATATTGTTTGTGACAGTGTATTCCTTGAGGAAAACAATACAAGAACCATAGGAAGAGATAGAAAATGTTCACATAACCTGGACCCAGCAATCCAATCCTAGGAATTTAGCTCAGAGAAAAAAAATAACTTTTCCTCTTTGAGCCCGCCCAATGTTGTGTTAACTATAACAGCAAACCTGGAGACAGCTACAACTTTAAAAAAGAGAAAAATCATTTAACAAAATGAGATAGCAACAAAATAAAATACTGTATAGCCATTTAAAACAATGATTACAAAGACCAATTTAACAAAAAGAATATAACCAGTTTCTCTTTAAAAAAAAAAAAATCCAAAGATTCAACAATACGGAGCCCACACGCTCAGAATGGCAACAAAGAGCTTGCAGCTGCTTGTTGAGCCAAGGAATGCGCTGTCTCAGTTTCACACAGTTCCCACCCATCCACTGTATTCATAAAGCAGCTACTTAGAGTCACATGGATGAAGGCTAAATATCATGACAGTTGTAAGGGCTGAAAACTATTTTTTAATTATACCACACACTCCAGAATCTGCTCAAGTTTACATGCAAAGAAACTGTGTTAGGAACAGAAAAAAATCTGTGTTATTCACACAATTCCAAAAAATATCTCAGACAGAACTCAAACATCAGTAACTAATGAGATGCAGCAGCACAGCTTATACAGAAAAAGACAGGAACCTATTGCAATATCCATGATAGAGAATGGCTAGATAAACTGTGATAGAGCCCAACAATGGAATACCATGCAACGGTGAAACAGAAGATACAAGGAAGCTCTGTGCTGTTAAGGCAAATACCAAGACATAATTAAGTAAAAAAGAAAGCAAGACGAAGAACAATGTGACGAAGTATACTGCCTTTTGTATACGAAAAAGAGGGTGGGGTGCCCGGGTGTCTCAATTGGTTAAGCATCTGTCTTTTGATTTTGACTCAGATCATGATGTTAGGGTGGTGGGATTGAGCCCTGAGTCAGGCTCTGCACTCAGTGGGATATGTGCCTGAGATTCTCTCTCTCTCTCTCTCCCTCTCCCTCTGCCCCCTGCTTATGCCCGTGCGCTCTTTCTCAATCTCAAGTGAATAAATAAAATCTTTTTAAAAATAAATAAATTGGGGTGCCTGGGTGGCTCAGTCATTAAGCATCTGCCTTTGGCTCAGGTCGTGATCCCAGGGTCCTGCGATCAAGCCCCACATCAGGCTCCCTGCTCAGCGGGAAGCCTGCTTCTCCCTTTCCCAGTTGCCCTGCTTGTGTTCCTTCTCTCACTGTGTCTCTCTCTGTCAAATAAATAAATAAAATCTTAATAAATAAATAAGTAATAAGGGGAAGAAAGAATATATACATAAGCATTTGCTTGTAGCTATGTGAAATATTTCTGGAAGGATATGTAAAACAGTGATTTTAGTGACTGCCTATGGAAGGGGAAACTGAGTGATCAGTGATGTACTTTCTATTTTGTCTTTTGAATTTTGAGTCCTGCTAATGTGTAACAATCCAGTCCAAAAGTAAGTTGGTTTACAAAATATGCAAGAAATAAAAGGTCAATTCAAAAAAGAACTAAGATAGTATTCTACTCATCTTGTTCTTTTAAAATGTTATTTATTGGGCTGCCTGGGTGGCTCAGTTGGTTAAGCATCTGACTCTTGGGTTTTGGTTCATGTCATGATCTCAGGGTTATGAGATTGAGCCCCACATTGGGCTGTGCTCAGCACAGAGTCTGCTCGGGATTCTCTCTCCCTCCTTCTCCCTCTGCCTCTCCTGCTCATGATCTCTCTCTTTAATAAATAAATAAAATCTTTAAAAATAAATAAATAAATGTTAATTATTAAGACACCTAAGATCAGCATTTACCAAAGGGAATAAAATATACTCTTAAGTACTGATAAGTAAATAAACTGTAAAGATAAAAGCTACATAATCATCCAGATTTAGTTACTATCAACCAAGGTTCTTCAGGAAAAAAATGGCTGCAATTCTATACCAGGAATGCAGGTAGTCATCTTCTACTGCAGCCATTAAATCTCTTGGGGGAGGGGCGCCTGGGTGGCTCAGTGGGTTAAAGCCTCTGCCTTCGGCTCAGGTCATGATCCTAGGGTCCTGGGATTGAGCCCCACATCGGGGGTCTCTGCTCAGCAGGGAGCCTGCTTCCTCCTCTCTCTCTGCCTGCCTCTCTGCCTACTTGTGATCTCTGTCTGTCAAATAAATAAAGAATCTTTAAAAAAAAAAAAAAATCTCTTGGGGGAGGACAGTCTGTGTTTTTCAACCAGGTACTTACTGAACTGAAACATAAGACTCGAAAATGCTATGGTGATATGGTCACGCAATGAATACTCCACTGCAGTAAGAAAGAACAAAACCACTCCTACACACAACATGTATGAATCTCAAAGACCTAATTCAAGCAAAAGAAGCCAGACACAAAAGAGTAAAGATTATATAAGTCTGTCTATGCCATACTTGAATGAAAAGTTCAAGAACAGCAACTAATCTTTGGTCTTAAATCAGAGCAGTGGTTACCTTTGCAGGAGAGGGGTGAGTACTGACTCAAGATGGCCAAGAGTGCACTTTCTAGACTACTAGAACTGTCCTATATCTTGATTTGGGTGGTGCTTGCATGAGTGTACGCACATATAAAAATGCACCAAAATACAAAAGATAGAATTTACACACTGCGTTGTATATGTACCTTAATTTAAAAGATTTTTTTCAATGTCCTTTCCTCAAGTGTTACGGCTGTAATTTTCCTCTCAGTTTAAGCACTAAATTAAAAAATCTCCTACCCAACTCACCTCTCCCATTAATTCCTTAACAACAGGCACCACCCCGTTGTGTCTGGTAAAGCCCTGGTATGACATATTCCTGGCAGCTCTCTGGGTGCAGATGAATATATCACCATTCACCGTCTCAAACCCAATGTACTTCATATCAGGGCGAACCCAACAGTTGGTCTGTCCAAACATGGTCTCAGGTCTGAGAGTAGCAGCGACCAAGAAAATATTTTTCCCTTTCAGGCCACTAAGGAGAAAAAAATACATGTTTATGCAAAAAAATGTTGTGGATTCTATCACATTTATCTGTTATTTCAAAAAAGAGCAATAACTGTCTGGTAACCTACCTTAATTTGGATGGGTATGGATCAAGCACTTTTAACTTGATTAAAGTATATTCCTGAGGTCCCACACCCTAAACAAATAAACAAAACAAAAATTTGAGGAAAAAAAGACTTGGATTAAACCCACTAATCTACATGAGAGATCTGAGTTAATTTTTTTAGATGGATTCTCACATTGTTAGAATAATTCTTTCTTCCAATGAGGAAACTGCCAGTCAGGAGATAACTATATTCACACAGAAGTCTAATGCGGGGGCGCCTGGGTGATTCAGATCATTAAGCGTCTGCCTTTGGCTCAGGTCATAACCTCCGGATCCTGGGATAAAGTCCCATCGGAAGGGCCCCCAGCTCAGTGGAAGTCTGCTTGTCCCTCTGCCTCTCCCCCCTGCTCGTGCTCTCTCTCTCTCAAATGAATAAATAAATCTTTAAAATAAAAAATAAATAAAGGTCTAATGTGAAAGAAGTAACTTGAAAGAGGTGCCTGGGTGGCTCAGTCAGTTAAGCAACTACCTTCAGCTCAGGTCATGATCCCTCTGCTTCTCCCTCTCACTCTGCACCGCAATCCCCTCCAGCTCATCCTCTTTCTCTCAAATAAATAAAAATCTTTGGGGAAAAAAGGGACTTGAAAGACCACCTTCCCACCCCACACCAGCTTAGAACCCGTAAAGGAAGCCCAGACACTACTAAGTAAAAACACAGTTGGCTAAGAGCTCACTTAAGAATGGAAGACGGAGGAAAAATTTAGAGTAATCACCCAAAATGGTGTTTACCAAAATGGGAGTCAGAATATGTAATTGAACAATCCCAAAGAACAGGCAGGAATCAAAGAAATACCCTGGACCTGAGGTTCAGATGATGTGCATTCAAAACCTAACCAAGGCTATTACTAATGGCTTCACCCAAGGGAGTCAGAATCTCTCTGAGCCTTCATTTCTTCATCTGTAAAATAACTGTCCTGTGACTCACATGGGATTGTCCTGAGGAACACATAAGACAATGAACAAGAAAATGCTTTGAAAAACTATGACATACTATTGGAATTTAGGATACTGCTGTGGTGTTGACTACATTAAAACTTAACAGAGTCAGTAAACTGGGTCTTCCAAATTCAAAATTCTGATCAACACTCACTTCTATTAGACAAGTTGCATCATAATTGAAAGCTGTCTTTGAAAAGTAGTCACTAGACTACAAACGCATTCAGAGATGGCAATAGAGAAAGATGCAGCATAGGGAATCCTAAGGTCAGATTCTGTCACTATTACTGATTCACTGTGCTAGGGCTTTAGGTAAATCACCCTGGCTTCACTCAAGTATTACAAGGAAGAATGCTACTAACGTGTCTCACAGGAATGTAGAGTGACCTGATGTCATGCATGGCTACAAGTACTTTGGAAAGAGGCAAGTAGGCACATGATCAGAACAAGTATAAACAGAATCTGTGTACATCAGTTAGCCACATATCTCATTACCTTGCCCCATGCTCTCTTATTTTAGAACAGCGTATTCTCCAAGCAGTGCTTCACAAACATTAGTCTGCATGTGAATCTTACTGAGAGCATATTAGAGACAGATTTCTGGGCTCCACCCCAGACCTTCTGAAACAGCAATTTGGGGGAAAGGCTCAAGAATGTGCTTCTGTATCACAAGCATATACAGCTGGTCGTTAGCACCGCTCTTGGAGTAACAAGGTGGTACACGAGACGCAGACACCTACAGTGTCATTTTGCCTCCCTCTTGATAGTCACCAGAATACACCTCAGCAATGGAATATTTTAAAATTATTTTTGGGTTTCTGGGGCACCTGGGTGGCTCAGTGCGTTAAGCCTCTGCCTTCGGCTCAGGTCATGATCTCAGGTGCCTAGGATTGAGCCCTGTGTCGGGCTCTCTGCATAGCAGGGAGTCTGCTTCCCCCTCCCTCTCTGCTGCCTCTCTGACTACTTGTGACCTCTGTCCGCCAAATAAATAAATAAATAAAATCTCTTTTAAAAAAATTATTTTTAGGTTTCTGATCTACTCTGTTAACTCTATGGCTATATTATGAATTATTATAATAGCTACTCTATGTCACAAATAATTACCTCTCCAGTTTGTCTGTCATGATCCATGCAAGGCTGTCCGTCTTTTGGAGAGTAAATGGTATACCTAAAAAATAAATAATAAGTGACAAATATTATTATAATATACAAGTTTTACCCTAACATACTTGCCTTTGTTGCTAATATCTTTCAGTACTTCTTCTAACTAAAACTTTTAACTGAACAAATGTCTGTATCAATTATTTATGCTTTTATGAGTAGTTGCCAGCCTAGTTATTTAATGAAACTTTTCTGCCTTCAACAAAGGTACCTCTGAAAAATATGCACTAAACTTGGCTTTGTGGTATGAAACAAGATTATGAAATATAATCTCAATTATGAAATACAAGTAGCTTTTAATTAATCCACAGAATCAAGGAAGAATCTTTTTTTTTTTTTTAAGATTTATTTATTTATTTGTCAGAGAGAGAGAGCAAGCGAGCACAGGCAGACAGAGTGGCAGGTAGAGACAGAGAGAGAAGCAGGCTCTCTGCCGAGCAAGGAGCCCGATACGGAACTCGATCCCAGAACACTGGGATCATGACCTGAGCCGAAGGCAGCTGCTTAACCAACTGAGCCACCCTGGCGTCCCAGAATCAAGGAAGAATCTTAAACAATTTATAGAAAAAAAAGGACAAACTAACACATAAATAAAATTATTTTTGAACGTGGCTGGAAATACTGAACAGCATCTTTAGGGAGATCAAAAAAGCCAACACTCTGAGAGGAAGATAAACCATAGGAGACTCTTAATCACAGGAAAAAAACAGGGTTGCTGGAGAGGAGAGGGGTATAAGGATGGGGTAACTAGGTAATGAACATTAAGGAGGGCATGTGATATAATGAACACTGGGTATTATATTTTTAAAAAAAGCCAAAACTTCCATTCTCCCTGTTTTTATTTGTCCTAACAGTGAGCAGCTCAAAGGCATTAAAATACTGTTAAGACAAAAAGGGAAACAAATGAGACATGAGAACAAAAAGGAAAAATGTATAACGGGAAAAAGAAGGCTATCTATCAAGCAGTGAAATACAATGCAAGAATTATAATTCTTGCTTTATTATATCAAAAGATAACAAACTTACCGCTTCCCAAATTTTATTTTGCTTCTTTCTCTTAATGTTAAAAACTGCCACCTGACAAATGAATCATAGTAAGGATTAACATCAGTGGTGATGAAGGAACGACGCCAATCTACCTATAGAAAAGATAAAAGGTAATTTTTGAGAAATTTATAGAGTTTCTATGAATAAGAATTCCCATGAACCAATTATTTACTCTTTCGCTCTTTATGTTCCAACCTATAATCATATCAAACATTAAAAAGAAAACAACTTTCAGGTTCTATTAAATATATAATTATATTAACTTGTGTTTAATTTGTCAATTTTGAAACACACATAGTCATATAATAAGCATATAGGGATTACAACAAATTAGGAAAGAACACTTAAATAATACCTTTATGTATTCCTAAATATGTAAGCTAAACTTTGGCTTCTTCATATTCTTTGAATGGAATTCCCTTCTACTAATTGCTATTAACAAATATTCCAATACAACAAATATTAAAGTACTTCACTGCTTACATCAAGGTCCATAACAATAACGGTACCAACTCATTAGTGCAATATAGATGGAATATATTATTCTAAATTAAGAGGTGGTCCAAGTCTCATATAATCATAAACACAATGTATTCTTCACATTTTCTTAAACTATGGGGGTGATGGACATACCTTCAAACCCATTCTCTTCAGATCCTGAATAGCCAGTGGTGGGAAATAATCAAGCCAATGTTCTGCTTCAGAAAATTTGACTATCTCTTCATCAGACAAACCAAGGGATTTCATAATGCCCCACTGATATTTAGAAGATCCAGCTTTAGCAGCAGCTTTACTCTGAAAATAACCAGTAAAAGCAAACTCCATTAAGATCAACCAAAAATTGGTTAGCAAATTCTAGGACTGCAATAATTTTAAGTGAATAATTTGATTTGGCAATTTTTTACATTCCAAAACATGCTGTTGGTATGTCAGAATACTAATGAATTTAGATGTACAGTTTTTACAAATTTTACAGTCTAAAACTAAGACTCTGATATGAGAAATAACTAAATCACTGGAACAATAAAGAATTATCATCAAAGATAAGATGTCAGCACCAATCTCTATTTCCTTTTTCTAATACCACATGTATTATTTTTTAGTTACAAATAAGCTACTAAGAGTTTTCTCTTTTTCTAACATTTACCAGTATCAAAAAGGCAACCAAAGATAGAAGAGATTAAGGAGACATACAAAGGAGACATGACAAGTAAATGCAATATGGAAACTTGGATTGGACCTACAAACAGAATAAGGATGTCAATGAAAATCCGTTGTAAGTCAAATGAAGTTTGTAGTTTAGTGAATAGTATTGTTCAAATGTTAATATCTCAGTTCTGAGGACTATACATGGTTAAATAAGGGGAACTGGGTGAAGATTATGAGGGAACTCTGCTCTACCTTGCAATCCTTCTCTAAATCTAAATTACTTCAAAATAAAGTAAAAAGGGGGAAAAGGCCATCAAAACACCAGATAATTTTTGACTTTGTTACTTTTTAAAAATTACTGAATACTAAAAAAAAATAATAATAAAAATAAATAAAATAAAAATAAAATTACTGAGTACTTTTTATGTGTCAGGTACTGGGAATACAAAATATAAATTAAACAAATGTAAGTTTGAAATTTCAACCAAAATAAACACTAGTAACCACCAAACCTTTTTTCCTTTAGCTTTATCCTTAATTATTACATCTTCTATTTTAACATTGATTTCTTCCTCCTCCTCTTCTTCATCTGGAAAATCAGGGGGGCAACCATAAAGCTCTATTTCTCTTTTCAGCTTATCAGCACATGCCTATAACAAACACAACATTAGAGTGAAGTTCAACATTCAAGGTAGAAACAATTTTTTTGGTATTTCTTTGGCTAACTACAATTGACAGATTTTCTACAACACATCTATACACATGTGATTCATTACAGAAAACTCAAATGATATAATTTATGTGTGTAAAAATTCACTAATTTATAAATTAGTATTTTTACTTCATTTATTCAGCAAGTATTTATTCAGCATTCAAAGTACTCAATGTAGTATACTGTATGTTAGGCATCAGAGGCACCAAGATATATAAGATATAGTGTTATCATTTTGAATAACATGAATAATAGTATTTCTCAATTTAAAGATGACTGTCTTATATCTTCTCTCATCATCTCAAGCCTCCAAGGTAGACAGGAGGCATTAGGTTAGAAAACACGCAGAACGCCTGGGTAGCTCAGTCGGTTATGTCTCTGCCTTCAGTTCAGGTCATGATTCCAGGGTCCTGAGATCGAGTCCTGTGTGGGGCTCCCTGCTCAGCAAGGAGCCTGCTTCTCCCTCTCCCTCTGCCCTTCCCCCTGCTCATGCTCCCTCTCTCTCTCTCTGACAAATAAACAAAATCTTATAAAAAATTAAAAAATAAATAAGTTAGAAAATGCACACTTAGAGACGAAGGGGTTTATCCAAGGTTATACAAACTGTCAAAATATGCCTTTCGATATGGTACAGCAGAAGATTTATACCTCACAATATAGTATTCTTGTCAGAATATTTCATTCAAATCTCATCATGAAAAAACAATCGGAAAACTCAGATGATGGGGCATTCTACAAAATAACTGGCCTAAACCCTCAAACAATATCAATGTCATGACAAACTAAAAGAAACCAAGAAGAACTGATAACAAAATCCAACGTGTGATCCACAGCACACAAAGTAAAAAACCGCCAGAAAGAACATTCTGGAACAACTAGAAACATCTGACTAGAGATTAGATGAAGATAGTAATATTATATGAATGTTAAATTTCTTGGATGGGACATGAGACAAAGATACATACTAAAGTACTTGGAGGTGGCACAACATGATGGGTGCAACCTATTTTCAGTGAGTTTATAGACAGAGAAAAAAGTGTGCACGTATTACGTGTGTGAACTAAAGCAGTTATGGCAAATGGTAACAGTTGGTAATGACGTGTGAAAGGCATATGGTGTTCATTCTCCCAACATTTGCATCTTTTCTGCAGGTATGACATTTTTCAAAATAAAAGGATGGAGAAGCAAAAGAAATGGCAGTTACATTTCCCAACCCTCTTGCATTTCGGAAATCCTTTCAACTCTAATTGTCTGGCCCCATCTTTATTTAGAATTATTTCTAATACACATTTATGACAAATGAAGACCTTTGTAAACAGGATGAAAATATGATATGACAAAAACCAAAAGCTAATACACATTAAAAAAACTACTTGATGCTGATATGCTATATATCACAAGTGCATAAAACATCATGCTATTTTACTTAATAGTTACAATCTAACTTGAAATATTAATACGTAAGGTCACCAACAGAGATATCAAAATTACTTAGCAATCACTTAGACCTTAATGTGTGTCTTCTATGCACTTCTTCAAGTATCTTCTAAAAATTAATTTTTACAATAGTAAATTCAACTAATTTCAAAAAACACTGCAATATCGGGACGCCTGGGTGGCTCAGTTGGTTAAGCAGCTGCCTTCGGCTCGGGTCATGATCCCGGCGTCCTGGGATCGAGTCCCACATCGGGCTCCTTGTTCTGTGGGGAGCCTGCTTCTCCCTCTGCCTCTGCCTGCCACTCTGTCTGCCTGTGCTCGCTCTCTCTCTCTCTGACAAATAAATAAATAAAATCTTTAAAAAAAAAAAAAAAACTGCAATATAAAAATAAGGAATTTAAAATCCTAATAATAAAATAAAAAAAAAGAACACTGCAATATGATCCATAAGTATTTGAAAATCCTATTTCAATCCTATGTAAATTGGACATTACATTTGCTTTAAGCTAAAAAGAGTAGAAACCAATCCCAAAAGCAATCTTACCTTAATAGGCATTCCAGTACAGTGTAAACCAAAGGGAAACAGACAAGTTTTTCCTTTCAGTCTCTGGTATCCTACAGCAAACTACAGAAAGCAAACTAAATTTAAATTACAAATTCAAATGCTAGACAAATACATAATGTTGACATTTCACAAAGATTATCAGCTTAGTTTTCCTCTTCCTCTCCTTCTTTAGAAGGAAGTCATTCCAAAATTCTGCCCACTATTCCTTTTTTGTCTTCTCACCATCCTAGGAATTACTTATTACATACCACATATGCAAATTAAAGAATATTTAATAGAAGTAAAATACTAAAATTATGTTTAAATAAGGAATTCTAAGTTCTCTTAACAGGAAATAAATTCTACATATGCCATTTTCTTCAAAATAGTATTTATCAAAGACCTTCCACCCCATTATATTAAACACAGAGGAAACTTTACCTCACATTTGGATAAAGAAAATGTGTGTCCCAAATGAAGGCGCCCATTCATATACGGATATGGGAAGGTTACAAAGTACTTGCCCTTGCTGCAAAACAATCATGTAAAAAACAAAGTACAGAGAAAAAAAATGTTAAGTTCCTTTTACAGTGAAGGGGTGGGGTGAAGGGAATGCAAACTACAAACAACTTGTTTAAATTTTATTATTTAAGAGGCATGTGGTGGTTACGCATCTGCCCTGGAATCTGGTCATGATCCTGGGATCCTGGGATGGATCGAGCCCCTCATGGGGCCCCCTGCTCAGCGAGGAGTCTGGTCCTCCCTCTCCTTCCGCCCCCTCCCCTGATTTTGCTCTTTCTCTCTCTCTCTCAAATAAATAAATACAATCTTCAAAACTAAAGAATTAAAAATTAAATTAAATTAAATGTATAAGTCTGGAAATTAAAAGTCCTCTTAAATTGAAACTTACTTTTGATTTAGAAAGAATAATATATTTATAGGTAGGTATTAAAGAAATAAATATCCTTGCAGCAAATAATGGAGGTTTAACTTAAGCCAAAATGCTGAGTAAAGATAATTTACTGAAGATAATCTTAAAACTCTTAGGAAACTGGATTAATTTAATGTTTTAGTGAATGAACAAGATTTGCCTTCATTAGACATATATATAAAGCAAGTCAAAGTCCGTCAGGTAAAATAAAATACCCTTTTGGGGCGCCTGGGTAGCTCAATGGGTTAAAGCCTCTGCTTTCGGCTCAGGTCATGATCCCGAGGTCCTGGAATCGAGCCCCACATTGGGTTCTCTGCTCTGCTTCCCTAACCGCCCCCCCACTGCTTCTCTCTGCCTGCCTCTCTGCCTACTTGTGATCTCTGTCTGTCAAATAAATAAATAAAATCTTTAAAAAAATAAATTTAAAAAAATAGTAAAATACCCTCAATATTACAAGATACATATGTATCTTACCTAAAATCGTCCAAAATTCTAAAACCAACAAAAGCTTCAAACAATAGCTTAAATAATATCAAGACTTTACATTACAACACTCTTAATTTCCTTTAAAAAAAAAAAAAAAAAGGAAAAAGAAAAGAAAAAGAAAAAATTCACTAGAGCATTGCTGCATAACAAGGAGAAAATTAGAAAGTCCTGAAAAGTAGTCCAGACCCTGTCAATGCCTAGTTATGCAACCTTGAATTGGTTACTTAGCCTCCCTGTACCTCAGTCTCCTCATCTACAACATAAGGATAAAGTATTGCTAATCTTAACGGATTAAAAATATTAAATGAGAATATGTTAAAAATGTCATATTTCCTAATTTCTTTGCATACTAAACAATAACTTTTCAAGATTAGCTACCACTATAATTGTTGTCAATGTATTTTCTCATTATAAGACATTCTTCTACATCTCAACATACCTGAAATTGAGATACATCTTATAAAAGATGCATATATTTATTACAGTACTGTTTTGCAGCAGTTATTTTTGCTTTTCCCAGTATCATAATCATTATCTGTGGACTGTCTTAAAACTGATGCTTAACATCAAGGCAATATAGTATTTTTGAACTAAGACCTTCAAATAGAGAAACCCTTCAAAATTTATACTTTGTGTCTCTGGAGATAATCATCACTAGAATATGAATCTCTAATAGAATGATTTCATCAGTCATCAAAGACAAAACTTGAAAACACTCTCCTTTGTCTAAACACAAAAAATATAAGTTAAAAAAAAAAAACTTTATGTAGAAAAAGTCCTTTAAGAATTCTGTGGGAGGGGCGCCTGGGTGGCTCAGTGGGTTAAGCCTCTGCCTTCAGCTCAGGTCATGATCTCAGGGTCTTGGGATCGAGCCTCACATCAGGCTCTCTGCTCAGCAGGGAGCCTGCTTCCCCCTCTCTCTCTCTGCCTGCCTCTCTGCCTACTTGTGATCTCTATTAAGTAAATAAATAAAATCTTAAAAAAAAAAAAAAAAAAAAAGAATTCTAGGGAAGGGGCACCTGCCTGGCTCAACTGGTAGAGCACGTGGACACTTGATCTCCGGGTTGTGAGTTCAAGTCCCACAATGGGCACAGAACTCACTTTATTTTTTTTTCTAAATATTTCATTCATTCATTCGTTCATTCATTTGAGAGAGATATAGAGCACAAGCACAGAGGGAGGGGCAGAAGAGAGGGAAAGAGAGGATCTTAAGCAGACTCTGAGGAAGACCAATGTGGAGCTCAATTTCACAACTCTGAGATCATGACCCGAACTGAAATCAAGAGTTGGACGCTTAACCAAGTGCACCAACCACGTGCCCCATGCTCACTTTCAAAATAAAAAAATTAAAAATGGATTTAAAAAAAGAATTCCAGGGATGCCTGGGTGGCTCAGTGGGTTAAACCTCTGCCTTCCGCCCAGGTCATGATCTCAGGATCCTGGGATCAAGTCCTGCATAGGGCTCCCTGCTCAGCGCAGAGCCTGCTTCCCTTCCTCTCTCTTTGCCTGCCTCTCTGCCTGCCTCTCTGCCTGCCTCTCTGCCTACTCGTGATCTCTCTGTCAAATAAATTAAATTAATTAATTAATTAATAAAATAAAATAAAATAAAATAAAGAAAGAAAGAAAGAATTCCAGGGGCATCTGGGTGGCTCAGGGGGTAGAGGCCTCTGCCTTCCACTCAGCTCATGATTCCAGGGTTCTGGGATCGAGCCCCACATCAGGCTCTCTGCTCAGCGGGGAGCCTGTTTCCTCCTCTCATTCTCTGTCTGCCTCTCTGCCTGCTTGTGATCTCTGTCAAATAAATAAATAAAATCTTTAAAAAAAAAATTAAAAAAATAAAAAAAGAATTCCAAAGGAAAGAGGATCCTCATTTCAAATGCAGACGTAGAAGTTACCTCCTTCAGCCTGTTTCAGACATTATAAATACAATCTGCCTTATCCTTTCCACAAAGTGGTTTCTGCAGCCAATGGTTTTGGAAACACAAGGTGCAGAACTTCACAAAGTATTACTCACCTAGTCTGGTTCTCTACATTAGATGTATTGACCTCAAACACTTTCTCAGTATCCCATTTCTGTTGGATTTCTTTCTCAATCTTCTTCAAAAAGTCTACTTTGGCTGTTCCTTTTCTTTCCTGTTGGACACAAAAGAGAAAGAATTATTCACTCTATACTTTGACAGGCTTGCTTTAAAAAAAAGTGGGCTCACACAGAACTGAGCTGTTTACTGAGAGGCAATTTTTCCACGGTTATCTTGAATTTTAAACATGATTAAAAATTAGGGTTATCACTATCTGTCCACACTAAACCACAAAGGGATGGTTAATGAATTACTTAAATATATAAAAAGCTCTGAAACACTTTTTAAAAATCAGATTACTCAAACAGAGTCGAAAAATCAGATGCGAAAAGAGTCGGGTGTCAAACAGATACTGCTCCTATTTAGTTAAAATGTATAAATACTTAGAAAAGTACAGGATGGAGCAGTACACGCTGGCAAGCTGCAATTATGCCCACCAAAGAAGGATGCTGAGACCCAGTGGGAAGATGCTAAGGGAGGATTAGTCATCTATATGTCTTTTTTTCCCCCTCAAGGAAACTGATGAAGAACTTCTCTCCAAATGGTTAATAGACTATTAATGTGAAGTTAAAATGAAACAGAGAATAGCAAGCATATCTCTACTAATATCAGATCCACACAGCAACACTGATATCATCATCCCAGTTTCAACGGAAACCAAAAGCAAAGTACATGCATGATCACCCTATCTCTGAAAAAAAGGAAGGTTAGAGCTTCTTTCTCAGTTTTGATTCTAGGGGGAAAAATTAGCTGTTAAAACCAAGTACGCCAAAGCTGGAGTGGAATAAACATTCACAGAACAGGCAAGTGTGAAAGCCGAATACCAATGGACCATCCACAAATCTAATTCTGTTTTGAAACATATTTCGTTTCCAAAATTTTATTTTATGGCATAAAGTTACTTTGAGCGAAATCAGGTTTTCTTCCCCTTCTTATATGCTAACATTTCCAGATTCTGCAGCATTTCCTTTTTTTTTTTAAGATTTTATTTATTTATTTATTTGACAGACAGAGATCACAGGTAGGCAGAGAGGCAGCCAGAGAGAGAGGAAGGGAAGCAGGCTCCCTGCTGAGCAGAGAGCCTGATGCGGGGCTCGATCCCAGGACCCTGGGACCATGGGACCATGACCTGAGCCGAAGGCAGAGGCTTTCACCCCCTGAGCCACCCAGGCGCTCCTCTGCAGCATTTTCAAATGAGAAAATATCTGGGTTCTACTCGTACTTTTATTTAGAGGTTTTATTTATCTATTTGATAGAGGCAGCAAGAGAGGGAACACAAGCAGGGGTAGTAGGAGAGGGAGAAGCGGGCTTCCCACAGAGCAGGGAGCCCGATGAAGGGCTCAATCCCAGGACCCTGGGATCATGACCTGACCCAAAGGCAGTTGCTTAATGACTGAGCCACCCAGGCGCCCCTACTCATTTTTTTTTTTTAAGTTTGGGGTTTTTTTGTTGTTTTCTTTCTGAAAAATCTCTACACCCAACATGGAGTTCAAACTTACAACCCCGAGATAAGAGTCGCATGCTCCACTCACTGGGCCAGCCAGGCGCCCCTGGACTCTACTCATACTTTTACAACCTACTCAACAGGTGACCTTGCCAAGTCCCTTAATACCTACAACTCAGTCTCCTTTAATCGTGCCTCCCTCTCTCCTTTCAAACAATTTAAAAAATGTTTCCCAATGGGGTGCCTGGCTGGCTCAATCAGTAGAGCATGCAACTCTTGATCTTAAGAGTTGTGAGTTCAAGCCCCACACTGGACAGAGAGCTTACTTAAATATATATTTATACATATATTTTAATTACTTAAAAAAAAGTGGGGCATCTGGCTGGCTCAGTCAGTAGAGCATGTGACTCTCGATCTAGGGGTCATGCATTCAAGCCCCACACTGGATGTAGCGTTTACTTAAAAAACAAAATGCTTTCTAGTCATATCACAGATATACTGGATTCCTGGTTGTTTTCTAAATGGTTACACAATTTGAGCACTTTGCAAAAAGGAATTCTGTGCAGTCAAAAAAAACCCCAACCTTAACACTATTTCTCCAATAACAATCTTAAATATACTTTGTGTATTATGTAATAAAAATAACTAACAGTACTAAAATTTAAATTTAGTAGTAATCTACTATAAAGTTGTCAGCTGTTTTACTATTTTCAGTTCCCTACATTTTTTTAAAAGCTGTTGAATTTTTCTTAAAGATTTTATTTATTTATTTGACAGAAAGAAAGAGTGCATACCCAAATAGGGAGCAAAAGAGGGAGAGGAGGAAGCAGGCTCCCCGCCGAGCAGGGAGCCCCATAGAGGGGCTCTATCCCAGGATCCCAGAATCATGAACTGAGCCAAAGGCAGACACTTAACCAACTGAGCCACCCAAGTGCCCCAGGTCCCTACATTTTAAACCAAAGAATGATTTACTATTTTTTAAGCATGTTTAAGATAGAGGACAAGGACAAGCAACAGAAAGATGAAAAGTCAGCTTATAAGGAGGTGAAGGGACGCTGCTACAAAGGTAGAGAGGAAATGAGAAAGAATTCCATACTTGCAAAGTCGTGGGGGTACCTGGCTGGCTCAGTCAGTGGCGCATGCAACTCCTGATCTTGGAGTTGTGAGTTCAAGCCCTCCATTGGGTGTAGAGTTTAATTAAAAAAAAAAAAAAAAAAAAAAAAAAAATCTTAAAAAAAAATATATCAGGGACATAACAAGTTTCTCCAGTAACCAAAGGAAAATGAAAGTGACAAGGAAATTTTTTGTTTCTATAAATCCTGACCAGATCATAATTGCTGTAAGTGGAAATGTTATCAAAACACAAATCTGATCAAGTCAATTCCCTTTCAGAGATTCTCTGCAGCTGTCAGGATAGTCTAGTCTGTAAAATCTGGCACTCCAGGCCCTTCTTGTCTAATCTCTGCCAGATCCCACCCTCCTCCCCTTTCTTTTATTCCCCCACTGCAGGCCCATCAAGGCATCTGCATTTTCCCAAAAGTGCCAAGCTCCTTCCTTCACCTGAGCCTCTCTGTTCATAGTATTTTCTCTGCCCTCATGCCTCACCAATCATTTTAGCTCGCTCTCTCATCCTTCAGGTCTCAGCTAATCACCTGCACTGGTCACCAAGAGGTCATGATATGCCCTTCTTAATATGTTCCTACCTACCAATATTTCCCCTATGCTAGCACGAATCACACAGTGGTACTGGTATCTGTCTGTCTTCCTCACAGGACTACTAGAGCTTGGTCATGCTGGGGACTAGTAACTTGTATCTCATTATACCCTCAAGGTCTAGCTTATAGCAGGTTCTCAACAAATATCTGTTGAATATTTAAATTTTAAAAGAGAAGTGAATAATAATACACTGCCCACTTTTGCATATTATGGCCATAAAAAAAAATAACAGACTAGGAACTAGGTGCACATGTGAATCAAGGTACTTAGCAATTTGGACTCTTTCCCAAGAATTTCCACAGAAGTAAGTGTGGTTGCATATGGTGATTTCCTTTTCCAGGAAAGAATAAGGGCCTTCATCTACTCACTCCTTTCAATTTTTGTGGCTAGCCACCTTCATTCAGACCCTCATCCTTTGCTCCTTCTTACTACAAAACCCTCCTCCTAATAAGTAACCTGTAAGTTACAAGCCTCTCTACTTCTATACAGGCAAACCGGTTGGTTTTCAATAATAATATACAAAGACTACCATCTGAAAAGAAGCTATGGCAGAGACAGCAGATCACCTACCCAATACCTGTTCCTTCTCTTTCTTCCTCAACAGCAAATGCCCAGTCTTATTTAAGGTAGTGCATTAGGTACTCTTCTGTTTCCAGATTAATTACCGGGTAGATTGGACCTATGTTCCAGCAAAGGAGTTTTGGGCAGAAGATTCCACCTAGCCCTTACAACAACAGCCTGCCAACTCCAGGGTGGTGGGGTGGCTCAGCCTGTAGGGCATGTGACTCTTGACCACGGGGTCGGGAGTTCAAGCCCTATGTTGGGTGTAAAGATTACTTAAAAATAAAATCTTAAAATTAAAAATTAAAAAAAAATAAAAAACAGCCTGTACAACTCCTAACAGTTGACTTAACCTGTAAATAAAGTGCCTAGGTTGCCTACAGAATCCTTTGTCTATAGGTTTCCCATAGAACCCTAGACAAATTCCTTAAACTCTCTAGGCTATAGGGACTCACAAAAATATTTTAATTTATTTTAAAATCAGAAATAAAAAGCAAACTTTAAGGTTGAAGAAACTTTAATACATTTAATATTATTTTTATTATTTCAGATTAATGTTAATATTAATATATTAATAAAACTTTAACATATTTAATATATGTATTTAGCAAATACATATACTATTATAAATATAATATTAACATACTTGCCTTTATACCAACGCAGCCTAGCTCGCGAAGCCTAGTTGTACCTTCCACCCTATAGTCATGAATGACATGAAATCCTACTATATCGTTACTAAATTCCTCTTTAACCAACCTGAGTTGGCTTCCACTGCATGCAACCAAATGATTCCTAAGACATTTACCCAGTTGACAGCAGACAGCGACTTCCAGAACTTTCATGGTCACCTCAGCATCAAGTACAATGCCACAGACAAAGAAGTTACAGGACAAATATTTTCTCCTTAAAAATGACCATGTTGGGACACCTGGGTGGCTCAGTTGATTGGGCAGCTGCCTCCGGCTCGGGTCATGATCCCGGCGTCCTGGGATCGAGTCCCACATCGGGCTCCTTGCTCAGCGGGGAGCCTGCTTCTCCCTCTGCCTCTGCCTGCCACTCTGTCTGCCTGTGCTCGCTCTCTCTCCCTCTCTCTCTCTGACAAATAAATAAAATATTAAAAAAAAAATGACCATGTTACCCACTTTAAAGAAAAACATGAAAGCAAAAGTCTTCACAAATTTTATTTAGAACTACATGTTTCTGGGGCGCCTGGGTGGTTCAGTGGGTTAAAGCCTCTGCCTTCGGCTCAGGTCATGATCGCAGGGTCCTGGGATCAAGCCCCACATCGGGCTTTCTACTCAGCAGGGAGCCTGCTTCCCTCTCTCTCTGCCTTCCTCTTTGCCTGCTTGTGAGCTCTGTCAAATAAATAAATAAAATCTTTAAAAAAAAAAAAAAGAACTACATGTTTCTTTTCATTGTTTTGATCACACTAAATACACAAAAACTCTTCTTTGAGGTTTCTGCTTCTCAGAAAAAAAGTTGCTCCTCAAAACATCAAAGTCAATTGTAATGAAATCTGATTTTGGCCCCAGCACCAATTTGTTGTATAACCTTGGGAAATCCCTTTATCAATCTGAGCCTTAATTTCTTCAGTGGCTATTTAGCTAAACAATTGATTATAATAATTAGTTAAAAGGTTATTTGCCAAGATCAGTTTCTAAACATTGGCACTATTGACAGCTTAAGCTAAATAATTTTTTGTGTTTTTGTCTTGTGTACTGTAAGATTCTTAGAAGCACTCCTGGCTTCTAGCCACTAGATGCCAGCAGCACACCCACCGCTTGTGACAATCCAAACAGTCTCCAGACCAAACTTTCTCAGGGGGACAAAATCACCCCTAAACTAGGTAATAACTCTTTCCTATATTCATAGTATCCTGCAGCTTAAAACTTCAATGAACATTAACTTTTTTGATCTTAACAATAACCCTAAGAAGTGGGCAGACCAACAGCTATCATTTCAAAGATAATAAATCGGAAGCTCTGAGATCGTGGTGTCAGCAATTGATCAAGCAGGACAAAAACCCTCAACTTCTGACTTCTGTTTCTGCTTTCTCCTGGGACTCTGGCCATCTTCTAGCTCTTGTCTTGTGATCTCTGTCTGTCAAATAAATAAATAAAATCTTTAAAAAAAAAATACCACAAAGAGACATCTGGAGGGCCGCCTGGGTGGCTCAGTGGGTTAAAGCCTCTGCCTGCAGTGCAGATCATGGTCCCAGGGTCCTGGGATTGAGCCCCACATCAGGCTCTCTACTCAAAAGGGAGCCTGCTTCCCTTCCTCTCTCTCTGCCTACCTCTCTGCCTACTTGTGACCTCTGTCAAATAAATAAAATCTTAAAAAAGAGAGAGAGAGAGAGACATCTAAACCTCATGTGATTTTTATTAGGCATGAAAATGGCCTTGGGGGGCGCCTGGGTGGCTCAGTGGGTTAAGCCTCTGCCTTCAGTTCAGGTCATGATCTCGGGGTCCTGGGATCGAGCCCCATGTCAGGCTCTCTGCTCAGCAGGGAGCCTGCTTCCTCCTCTCTCTGCCTGCCTCTCTGTGTACTTGTGATCTCTCTCTGTCAAATAAATAAATAAACTCTTTAAAAAAAAAGAAAAGAAAAGAAAATAGCATTGGGGTTATGTTTTAAGGAAAGTTATCATTACATTAAAAAAACTAACTAAGGGGCGCCTTGGTGGCTCAGTGGGTTAAAGCCTCTGCCTTCGGCTCAGGTCATGATCCCAGGGTACTGGGATCGAGCCCCCCGTCGGGCTCTCTGCTCAGCGGGGAGCCTGCTTCCCTTCCTCTCTGTCTGCCTATTTGTGATCTCTCTGTCAAATAAATAAATAAAATCTTTAAAAAAAAAAAAACTAACTAAACTATATATTGATGTAAAAACCTTATACTAAAATATGTCAAACATGTACATATGATGCCTGGAACTTCCCTAAAAAATCCTGAGGGGTGCAGGGACAGGATACAAGGGAGGGATATATGACACAAGATGGCCCTGAACTGCCAATTATTGAAGTTGGGTGATGGGTATACGGAATACTTAGTACTATTATTATCTGTTTTGTTCACTATTTAAACTTTGCAGATGCAAGTTTAAAAACAGTATTTTTTTAAGTTGGCTATTATGTTTATTATCGCAACCCCTAGAAGTCTGATATATAATTAGAAGAATTAAAACTGTCAAAAGCTCTAAAAAATAAATACTATTCTGATATAAAGAAAATTATAGTTTGGTGTTTATATACCCAATTCTAAAATAAAAACTAATATTCTATCCATGCTATCACATGCTCTTTGTCTTACACACTTCAGTACTGGTAAGATTTCCACTGCAAAGAGAAAACTTTCTTTATGGGAGGGTTTGCAAAAGAAATTTTCCAATTAGCTTACAACTGGGGGTAGCACGATAGCACAAAGATTAAGAGAATGGGCTCCAGAATGGGATCAAATGAATTCTAATTCCTCCTCTGAGTAGATATGATGCCTTATTTTCCACACCAGTAAAACGGGGATAATAACAGCACCTATTTTACAGGGTTGTTTTGTTGAAAAATTATGTAAAACACTAATGCATGGCACAGAATAAGCAACCAGTACATTTTGTTATTTTTATTATTACTTATTCTTTCTAAAGGGAGTTCTTGTTGGATTCTTCCAATAAAACAAACTTTAATGTCTGTCCCGTATCATGACAGTGCAAAACCTGAATATTTTCAGAGGACAAGAAGTGAATAAAGTCAGGGTGCCTGGGTGGCTCAGGGGGTTAGGCCTCTGCCTTCGGCTCGAGTCATGACCTCGGGGTCCTGGGATCGAACCCCGCGTAGGGCTCTCTGTTCAGTGGGGAGCCTACTTCCCCCTCTCTCTCTGCCTGCCTCTCTGCCTACTTGTGATCTCTGTCAAATAAATAAATAAAAATCTTAAAAAAAATTTTAAAAAAGAAGTGAATAAAGTATAACAATCATATCTACCAGAAATGTTGCCAGTTTCCATATATAAAACTTAAAAAGAAGAAAAGAGTGTATTAAAATCTTTCAAACTGAAAAGCCATTCCCATTAACACCAAAAATAGAGAAAAACCTGCAAATTCCACATTAGCTAAGGATATCACCGTGGGGGAGTGGAGCTGGTGGGGAGTCATCAAGCAACACGTTACAGAAGAAAAAGCCCTGGACCAGGACTCAGAAGGCACATATTTTCCTGAAAAGCAGGGTAACATAGCGACTGAGAAGTAAGTCAATCTCTTTGACTTCTAATCCACTTTCTTCATGCCCTAGTTATGAGAAATTGGACCTGTTCATTAAGCAATCTAAGCCCGGGTCTCTTCATTTGTAAACTGCAAATAAGAGTGCCTAACTCAAGTAGATTAGTGTGAAGACTCAATGAGACAATTCCCAAAAAATGCTAAACACAAAGCATGACACATAAGAAATGTTACTTATTGATATTATTGGTCTTAACTCTGCTAGAATTCCAACTCCAATAATTCTTCAACCCCAACAGGACCTATTGATCATGACCTTTTTTCACTAATCCTTAGGTCCCTCCCACCCCAAATCCTTATTTCCATCCCTTAAATCCATCTATATAATCACTCCTTCACTATTCTCTTTACCATTCTTGCATGGCAAAATTCCAACCCTCCTAGGCACCTGCTCTTTTCCTTCAAGCAGGCAGCTGAAAGGGGCAGGAGATAAGAATTCAACCATGCTGACTGGCCTCAATTTAAATTCATGTCCACTAATGTCAAGTGTGCCCAGCAATACTACTTTCTGAAATCAACCTACTAACTCCTTCTAGACTAGTGCTTCTCAAGCTTTAATATGTATACTGTCCAATACAGTAGCCACTAGTCACATGTAACTTTTTAATTTTAAAGTTATATTAAAATTCAGTCCTTCGGTTGCACCAGCCACATTTTAAGTGCTCAAGAGCCATGTGGCTAGTGGCTACCAAATTAGTGCAGATACAGAACTTTTCATCACAGGAAGTTCTACTGACAGCAATGTCCCAAACAAGCCTCTCTCTCAAGCCTCCAACATTTCGTCTCCCATCCTTACTTGCAGCCGGTAATCTTGCCTCTTAATTCAATGAGAAAACAGAAGCGAACAGAAAATTTTCAGTCTTCCTCATCACATCTGCTTACCCACATGCATGTGTACCCAAACTGTCTTCTTTCCTGTTACACAGATGAGTGTAGTCCTGCTTAACCCCTCCACTGATGCATCTGATCTCAACCCCTCTACTCTATTCTGGAACAGCACATCAATTTTTCCTTTCTACAGGGTAATTCCCATAAACATACAAGCATTGTGTAATTTCTTCCACCATTAAAAAAGGGAGGGAAAGTCCCCTTCTTTCACCTATTACCCCACTCCTCTGCTCTCCTTTATAAAATTCCTCAAGAGTTGTCCATATTCTGGGAACCTAGGTGGCTCAGTCTGTTAGCTTTTCACTCATACTGTTGCTTCTGCCTGCAAATCTTTTCCTCCATATAGCTGCCTGGCTTGCTCCCTTACCTCCTTTTTGCCACAATACCACCTTCTTAGCAAAGGCTTTCTTGATCACCTTTTTAAAACTACAACCCTACCCCACCTCACACTCAGTGGTCTCCCTCTTCCTGTTCTGTTTTTGTTTTTGTTTTTTTCTCTATAGCACTTATGGGCACCTGACATATTTTAGTATGTTAACTCTCACACACACATGAAAACACCATGAATGTAGAGATCTGTGACTCTTTTACGGGGAAGCGCTCAATAATTTTTTGTTAAAAGGAGGAATAAGGTTACCTACTCTCTCTCCAAATAGGTTTTAGACACTTCGGTGAAATCAACACACATAAAATTAAGTAGGATGTAAAGTTGAAGACATCATTTCCTGGCTCAACAGCTAGGAAGAAAAGGCACAACCGCACAACATCCACATCCGCAGCGTGGGGTCAAGGCATTCCCGTTCTTCAGAGAAGGATTTTTCCCTTCAGGACAACGTCTACCACATGGAGCCCCTAGCTTCTGGAAAAAGCCGACAGCTCAGCCAGGTTCCACCGCCGGGCTGAGCCGACTCTCTTCCCGCCAGAACTCACCGCCATGGCACCGCCCAGCCAACTCTGCAAGCCCACGACAGTGACCTCGGTGATCCTGTCAAAGCAGAGATTACCACCTTTCCCTTCCGTTTGGGGGGCAAAAAGGCCTCCCACGACACTGAAGCACACACTTAACACCTGATGAGGCAATCGCCCACTCACTGAGAACTACCGCGTCGTGCATCTCGGAGGCCGCCGGGAATTGTAGTTTCCAGACCGCTAGACCCCAAGTCCAGCAGACATCTATTGACTACAATTCCCAGAGAGCAACAGGCTACCGGAAATTGTCGCAATGGGCCACGCTATGGTGACACACAGGTAGTGATGTCACTGGCATGTTGAACTACAAAGTCCATGAGGCTGTTCGGGATTGCAGGCTGCCGAGAGCGCGCCCTGGCTAAGGTTGAGTTCCCCGACCTTCAACCTTTTCACCCTGCGGCGCTGGGTTGGACGTCTGTCCGGATGCCAGAATGCAAGGTTTATTAGTCTTCAGTGACTGAGATGCTAATTATGGCTTGCCACTGTGCACAGATATTTACTACTCTTGGTGGCATTCAACAGCCCGGAATCCAGACATTTTATAACCATTTATTAACAATCTCTGTTTTTAAGTGCGGAAGCTTGAAACCTACCGAGTTTCGGTGCCAAGCTCACACTATTCAACTGTACTAGCATCTAAGACTGAGGGGTCCAAAACGTTATTCACGAGTCATATGTGGTTATTCACGTTTAAATTAAAATCCAGTAAAATTTAAAACTGAGTTCTTTAATCGCACTAGCCACTTTTCAAGTGCTGGATAGTCCGTGTGGCTAGTGGTTACGGTATCATTGGACAGCGCAGATGCAGAACATTTCCACCATAGGAAGAAAGAGGAATTGACAAGCAATGATCCAAAGTTTTTACTTTCTGAGGTAAGATTAGGTACGTGCATTTATTTATTAATTCAATAAACATTTATAAAACATTTACAAAGCCGTTACCGGGGACAGGTGCAGCGCCAAGCCCAGAAATGGGTCTTCCTAAAGGACTAAGGGAAAGAAAAAAAAAATTAAATAAAAACTTTAATAAATTTAATTACTTTAAAATTATATGTGTATATGTATATTTATATTTTTCAACAACTAATTATGAGACAAAAGTTTAATAATAGCTTAATAATGCCTGGCACATGGTATGGACTTGATAAAATTTGTTGCACGAGGGGCACTTGGGTGGCTCAGTCCATTAAGTGTCTGCCTTTGGCTCAGGTCATGATGTCAGGGTCCTGAGACTGAGTCCCCTATAGGGCTTCAAACTCAGCAGGGAGTCTTCTTCTCCCTCTCCCTCTGCCTCTCCCCCCTGCCCTGCATGTGCGTTCGTTCTCTCTCTCAAATAAATAAATAAAATCTTTCAAAAAAATAAAATTTTTTGCATGAAAGGATGTGAACAAGCAAACAGGCTATGGAGAAACTACCAGTAACTCTTTTGCCTTTGAGCTCTAACACACACACGTACTCTCCATCACTTTTCTCCATCATATCTTCTTACTTTAGCTCCTAACAATTTAGACATATACTTCCTAACAGCCCAAGTCTGGGTTAAATGTCCTCCCCTCTTAAATGTTCCCTGAAGCACACACTTCCTGCCTTCCCTTGGGAAGTTTCTCTACCGATTTTTTTTTTTTTAATACAAGTATTTATTTGAGAGACAGAGAGAGAGCATATGCACCTTCACAGGGGGCAGAAGAGGGGTGCAAAGGAAGAGAGAGAGAGAGAATCTGAAGCACCCTGCTGAGCTTGGGGCTGAGGCAGGGCTTGATCTCACCACCCTGAGTTCTTGACCTAAGCAAAAATCAAGAGTTGGACACTCAACCAACTGAGCCACCAAAGCATCCCTCATTGAATTTTAACTGCCTGTTTATTTATCACTAGACTGGAAGCTACATGACAGAAGAGGCTACCTAGCAGAGTCTGGCACATAGTAGGGGCCTTATGAACATTTATTGAATGAATAAAAGAATCCTCATCCTCCACAGCTCCCATAACTATGGTTATAGTTTCCTGTTCCAATTCTGCCTTTACCAGTACTGTCATCTTTGATTCATCAGCTTTCAATTCACACTGGTAATTGAAATTATTAATACAATAGATATTCATTGGTTACCTCCTGTGAGTCTGACGTAGAGCTAGGATACAGTAGGGAACAAGACAGACATGGTTCCTGTCCTTATGGAGCCTACAGGCTAAAGGGCATGAGACGTCAAAGAAAATAAACAGGCATTACGTGATTAAAAACTATGAAAAATCTATCCCCTATTTAAATGTCCCATCTCCATGAGGAACCTGGGTGGCTCAGTGGGTTAAGCCTCTGTCTTCGGCTCAAGTTATGATCTCAGGGTCCTGGGATTGAGTCCTGCATCGGGCTCTCTGCTCGGCAGGGAGCCTTCTTCCTCCTCTCTCTCTCTCTCTGCTTGCCTCTCTGCCTACTTGTGATCTCTCTCTGTCAAATAAATAAATAAATAAATAATCTTTTAAAAAAATAAATGTCCCGTCTCCTATCCCCTAATAACCCATTTCCTATGTAAATGAGTAATATTCTTTTTTTTTTAAAGGGTCATTTGGATTCCATTCTTTCAACAAAAATGTGTGTAGCTTCTACTATGTACAAGGCACTATGCTAGGGGCTGGAGATGCACTACTTTTTTTAAAGTTTATTAAGTAATCTCTACACCCAGCATGGGGCTTGAACCCACTATCCTGAGATCAGGAGTCGCTTGCTCCTCCAACTGCACTAGCCAGACACCCCTGGAAAGACAACACTTGAACAAGACAGGTGCAGTCACCTTCTTCACAGCGATTGCAGTCTAGCGGAAGAGGCAAACATTGAAGCAAACGGAGAGATGCAGGCCCATGGAAGTGTTTTAAGCAAGGAAGGGACATGGTCCCATGTATTATAGAGTTCATTCTGAAGAAGGATTGGAAGAAAGCAAAAGTGGAAGAAGGAGGCTTCTGCAATTGTCCAGCTAAGAGGTGAATACATTTTTTTTTTAAGATTTTTTTTTTTTTATTTGACAGACAGATCACAAGTAGGCAGAGGGGCAGGCAGAGAGAGACAGGAGGAGGAGGCAGGCTCCCTGCTGAGCAGAGAGCCCGATGCGGGACTCAATTCCAGGACCCTGAGATCATGACCTGAGCTGAAGGCAGAGGCTTTAACCACTGAGCCACCCAGGCGCCCCGGTGAATACATTTTAGATTATGGTGATGGCAGTCAACGTAGAGAAAGGTAAACAGATTCAAGATATTTAGAGAATGAAATTTATTACACCTTAGTAATACAGCTTTTTAATTGAGAATTGTCAATTCTTTGCTATGCCATATGGAATACCCTTTCTAGATAAATGAACTTAGAAAGGTAGCATAGTGGAAAAGAATTCAGGCTCTGAATCAGACCGGGTTCATCATTTTATTACCTGGGTGACCTCAGGTGATTCAATTAACCACTTTGTTAAACAAGAGTCATAAAAATAAGTACCTCATAGGATCGCTATGAGGCTTAAAGAAATAATATGTATATAATATGTATACATATAATAATATGTATATAAACCATATATACTTATATATGTATACACCTGGCATATAGTAAGAACTTTAAGATGTCAGCTATTTTATTATTATTTTAGGAAAATTGGTCTATACATATTAGTCTGATTAAAACCAGAAAAGCTTACTTGTTCTGTATATTAATCTCTTCCCTAACCTAACTGAGCTACTTATCACCATAGAGTAGTATGATACATCTTCTCCAACTGTCGGACCAATCTGCTCATTCTTCAAAACTCCACAACAGAACTCACCTCCTCTTGTTTTGTTTTTTAAATTTTTTTTGTCCAAACTCACCCCACCAGTCACTCTAGTAAATTCAACTGAATCACCACATCTCAATTTAGATCCATAAAACTATAATTACCTTTAGCTTGTCTCTGAGTCTCTTTGTGTTTGTTTTTCATGCATATGTACCTGACTTCCCTATCTTGAGATTACAGAGTCAGATGAAGTAATTGTGGGCACTTCTTTTAATACTTCTGTTCTACAAGTGTGCAGCATTCAACAAATACGGTTACTTCCCTATCCTATCAGACACCTTTTATTTTTAAAATGATTTTTCAAACTTTTTTTTTTTTTTTTGTTTAAAAATGGTTTTCAAGGGGCACCTGGGTAGCTCAGTGGGTTAAGCCTCTGCCTTCGGCTCAGGTCATGGTCTCAGGATCCTGGGATCAAGCCGGGCATCAGGCTATCTGCTCGGCAGGGAGCCTGCTTCCCCTCCCTTTCTGCCTGCCTCTCTGCCTACTTGTGATCTCACTCTCTCTGTCAAATAGATAAATAAAAATCTTTACCAAAAAAAAAAAAAAAATGTTTTAAAAAAAAAGCTTTTTTAAACCTCTATACTAGTATTCTATCTTAATTTTTATACTTTCTGAATGGTGAATGGACTTTTTTTTTTTTTGTAATGATAAAAGCAATCAGTATGAAGAGAAGAATGAAGAATCATTCTAGGACTTCTGGGATTAGCTGTTCCTGGAGTTGCTCTGTGTGCAACCTTTGACAGTGAATGGGCAGCAGAGGAAGAGTGTGTGGTGGTTGTGGTCAAAGGGCTTGGAGTAAGATGCCTGGGTCTAAATTGAGGCTCTGTCTCATGCTAGCTCTCTGCTCCTTCAACCCTGGGACTCTAGAACCTCAGGTGTATAATGTGGATAATGATAATACCTAGCTCTTGAGCTTGCTGTGAGAATAAAATGAGCTACACCAAGCAAGCTGATTAGTCCAGTGCCTGGTTCATAGCAAGAGAATGTTAAAGGATTTTAAGCTAAAGAGAAGGAAGGAAGGAAGAAATAGAAGTGGAGAATACTGGAAGCCAGTTTGATCAGTGCTGGGTCTGAATGTTTGTGTCAAACTTTATATGTTGAAATCCCCATGCCCAGTCTGAAGGTATTAAGAGGTAGAACCTTTGGGAAGTGCTTAGTTTGGGAGGATGGAGCCCTTATGAATGGGATTAGTGCTCTTATAAAAGAGAATCCAGGGGTGCCTGGGTGGCTCTGTTGCTTGAGCATCCGACTCATGGTTTCAGCTCAGGTCATGGTCTCAGGGTCCTAGGATCAAGCCCCACATCAGGCTCCAAGCTCGTCAGGGGATCTGTTTGAGATTTCCTCTCCCTCTTTCTCTGCCCCTCTCTCCACTCTCTGTCTAAAAGAAATAAATAAAATCTTTAAAAAAAAAAGAACCTGAACAAAATAAAACAAACGAAAAGATAACCCACAAGCTCAACACCCACTTCCACTTTGTGAGTAAACAAACAAAAATGTAGGACCCAGAAGAGGGCCTTCACCAGACATGCTGGCACCCTGATCTCACACCTAGTTTCTGAAACTATGAGAAATAAACTTCTATCGTTTATAAGACACCCAGCCTGTGGTATTTTGTTATAGCAGCTCAAAAGGAAATAATAAAGGGAAATTCTAAATCTGACTGACATGAGCTAAGAACATGTAGCCATGTTAATTAGGGAGACTTAGATATTAAGACAAATGTACCCGAATTAGAGAAGTTGCACTTCATAGGTACTAAAATTTTTATAAACTTCTGTTGCCTAGATTTCTCCTGAAGTGGTGATACCTGTAATTCTCAGGAATTAGCAATCACTCACTCGTGCTATACCAATCCAGACTCAGGAACCACAAGCTTCAGCCTGCCATCTTGTCAACATTCCACAAAGCATTGCCAGCTGTGTCATGGGCTCGTATGGGAAACGTGACACCTGAGTCATCAAAACACTGCTTGTAGTTCCTAAATAGCCTACCTATTCAAATTGTCACCACCTTCACCATCATCACTGTGGAGCAGTCCTAGGGCTCCTTAAGGAATGAAAGGAAGGAAGGAAGGAAGGAAGAAAGAAAAGGAGAAGAAAAAACAAAGGAACAATTATTAATTAATACAACCTAAATACAAATTAATAAAAAATTATTAATAAATACAAACAATTATTAATTAATGAGATTCCAATTTTGAGGACCACATATATTTATATATATACTTTTTTTTTGAAGAGAGCAAGAGAGCACGAGTGAGTTGGGGGGGGGCAGATGGAGACAGAGGGAGAGAATCTCAAGTAGACTCTATGCCCAGCAGTAGCCTGATGCAGGGCATCATCTCAGGAATAGGAGATCATGACCCAAGTGGAAATCAAGAGTCGGATGGTTAGCCAACTAAGCCACCCAGGTGCCCACGAAGGACTATGTTTTGAAAATTTGTTTTGCACATTTATGACATTTAAGATCCCTATTTTTACAGTATCAATGAAATGGGACTGCTCTGAACTATGTAAATTGGGGGCACAACCATAGGCCTGCTTTTTTTTTTTTTTTTTTTTGTCAAGCTCTCAACATCTTAGTGTCCAGAAGTCAGTATCTTTTTCTAGATGTTCTTCCATGTAGCATCTGAGAATGCAGGCTCTAGTGTTAGATTGGCTTTGAATCATGAACCCCTTCCATCACCTCTATTCCAAACTTGTTGTGTGACCCTGGGCCAATCATTTGACCCCTTTAGGATAGTACTTATTTGGTAATATTGCTGTAATGTTGTATTAGTCATTTATTAATATTTACTGAGGATTGGGACACCTGGGTGGCTCAGTTGGTTAAGCGTCTGCCTTCAGCTCAGGTCATGATCCCACGGTCTTAAATCGAGTCCCACATTGGGTCCTTGCTCAGCAGGGAGCCTGCTTCTTCCTCTGCTTCCTCTGTTTGCTGCTCCCCACACTTGTGCATGCTCTCTTTCCAACAAATACATTTTAAAAATCTTTAAACAAGGGGCGCCTGGGTGGCTCAGTGGGTTAAAGCCTCTGCCTTCAGCTCAGGTCATGATCCCAGGGTCCTGGGATCCTCTGGGATCGAGCCCCGAATTGGGCTCTCTGCTCAGTGGGGAGCCTGCTTCCCTTCCTGCCTCTCTGCCTACTTGTGGTCTCTGTCAAATAAATAAATAAAATCTTTAAAAAAATTTTTTAAATATTTACTGAGCATTTTTTACCTATCAGGTTTGTTTTCAGTGCTAAGGAAAAAGGAGGACAAAATTCTTGACTTAATGAAAATTTATATTCTAGTTAGGATGAGGTAGAGAAAATAAATAAATGAAAAATTTCAGACTATGAAAAATGCTCTGAGGAAGATCAAACAGAATTATGTGATAGAAAATAACCAGAGGAGGGAAGTGAGGTGTTATTTTATTTTATTTTTTTAAAGATTTTATTTATTTATTTGACACAGAGATCACAAGTAGGCAGAGAGTCAGGCAGAGAGAGAGGGCGAAGCAGGCTCTCCGCTCAGCAGGGATGCTGAGGCGGATGTGGGGCTCGAACCCAGGACCCTGAGACCATGACCTGAGCCAAAGGCAGAGGCTTAATCCACTGAGCCACCCAGGTGCCCCGTGAGGTGTCATTTTAGATGGGATGGTCTGGTTAGGCCTTCCTAAGGAGGTGGATTCCTAAGGAGGTGGTTAACAAGAAAAAGTTAACCATGCAAATATGTATGGAAAAGATTTCCAGGCAAAAGGACCAGAAAGGCCCTGAGGTGGGAAGGACCTTGAAACGGTTGAGAAACCAAAGATGCTTTGTCCTCACTCCTCTCTTCTCAAACATCCAGGATCCCCTCCTCACATTCAACTGATGATTTCTTCTTAATTCACTGAAAACACAGAAGCTATCAGTAAAGAACATCCATGATTTACATTTCCTACCTCCATCAACAGGTGTTCTTTTCTAGACATATTATGAACAATCAGAGCACCAATTAAGACCTACCGAACACTTGTACACTAAGTCCTGCTCTTTTTACCTACTAAAAGATTTTATTGTTGCAGTTGCTCACCTCGCCTCTCACATCATCAGATTTTCTTCCTTCATTACATCATACTCATCTGAATCCATACATATCATCTTACCTAATGCAAGCAAGCAGACAAAGAAGTGAAAGAAAAACAGAACAAAATGCAAGCTAACCCTATCTTCTCTATCTCACAATGCCATCTAGTACCACCATTGTTTCACTCCCTTTTACAATAAAACCCTTCATGAGAACTGTCTTACTATCTCTAATTCCTTTCCTGAACCTGTTCCAGTCAGGCGTTCATTTCCTCCACTCCATGGAACTATCCAGGACATCAATGATTTCCACGCTGCCAAATCCAGTGGTCAATTCCTTATCTTCATTTTCCTTGATCCAAGAACTATACGTATACATATGACACTGTTGAAAACTCCATCTTTTCTGAGACATATTCTTTTCTCTCTGTTCTCCTGTCTCATGGCCATGCCTTCTCAGTTGACTTTCTAAATAGGGGAATGCCCTAATGGCCTTTCTAGATATAGTCACTTCCTAGATGATCTTATCCAAGCCTATGGTTTTAAACAAAATATACATGCTGATGAATCCTCAATCTTTAACACCAGACCCAATCTTTCTTATGAACTCCAGACTCACAGATCAAACTGTCTACTTGACATCCCCACTTGGATTTTTATATTTTTTATCAATTATGCCTAAGAAGCTACCCCCAAACTTAGTGGCCTCAAACAATAACCATTTATTATTCCTCACAGTTTCTGTGGGCTAGGTGTATGGGAGCAACTTGACCAGGTGGTTCTAGCCAGTGGGGTCTTGAGATTACAGTCAAATGTTGGCCAAGGTTGCAGTCATCCAAAGGTTTGACTGGGGCTGGAAGATCTACTTTTTTTTTTTTTTTAAAGACTTTATTTATTCACTTTGACAGACAGAGAGAGATCACAAGTAGGCAGAGAGGCAGGTAAAGAGAGAAGGAAGAAGGCTCCCCGAGCAGAGAGCCTGATGCGGGGCTCGATCCCAGGATCTTGAAATCATGACCTGAGCCAAAGGCAGACGCTCAACCCACTGAGCCACCCAGGCGCCCCAAGGAAGATCTACTTTTTTTTTTTTTTAAAGATTTATTTATTTATTTACTTGACAGAGAGAGATCACAAGTAGGCAGAGAGGCAGGCAGAGAGAGAGGAAGGGAAGCAGGCTCCCTGCTAAGCAGAGAGCCTGAAGTGGGGCTCGATCCCAGGACCCCAGGATCATGACCTGAGCCGAAGGCAGAGGCTTTAACCCACTGAGCCACCCAGGCACCCCGAGGAAGATCTACTTTTAACATGGCTTACTCACAAGGCTAGAAAGTTAGTTGTGGCTATTGGTAAAGAGGTTTCAGCTCCTCAAATTGTGGGCTTGTTCACAGGGTTGATTGTCATGCAACATGGCAACTTACTTTCCCTAGAACAAGAGATCCCTGTAAAAGCTACAGTGCTTTTTATAAGCTAGACTCGGAAGTCAACGGCTGTTCCTTCTAGAGCATTCTGTTGCTTACAAAGATAAGCCCTGATCCAATATGGGAGAAAATACACATGGGTGTGAATACTAGAAGGTGAGCATCATTGGGGGCCATCTTGGAGGCTGGCTACCACAATGTATAATGTCTAAGAAAATACGTACTGTCTAATTTATGTCCAATACTGAATGTATGATCTACCAACCATTCTTTAAATCTGCTTCCCACTTGTTTTCCCCACCTCAGTCCAGTTACTCAAGTCAAACCCCTTGGTGTCATCCTTGATTCCTCTTTGTGTTTTATACCAACTAGTCTGTCAGTAAGACTCATTGATTCTACCTTCAAAATATATCCAGAATCCAACTTCTTACCATCTCTTTCACTGCTATTCTAGGCCAAACCACCATCATCCTATGCCTGAATTATTACTTCCTAACTGTTTTCCCTACCTCCACTTTTATCCCTTCCAGCCTGATTACCATAAGGGAGCCATTTCAATCCTATTTTTAAAAATTAAAAACTAGAATGGGTAATTTTATTCATCTGCTTAATACCTTCAGTGTCTTCCAGTCTCACTCAGAATAAGAACCTGAAGTCCTTACCATGACCAACAGAGTCCTCTGTGACTTGGCCTCTAACGACTTCTGTAAACTCTTTTACCATAACTTTCCTCCTGGCTCACTCCACTCCAGCCCCATTGCTCCCCACTTTCCTGAAATGTGCCGAACTAGTACCTGCCTCAAGTCTTTGCACGTCCCTGGAAAGCTCTTCTCCCAGATATCCATGTGACTAACACCTTTACTGCTTCCTGACCACTGCTCGGAGAGTGCTTTAAAGTTCCCCATCATGCTCTTTCCCCACACTTAATTTTTTTTCTTTATAGAATATATCCCACCTGACATATTATATAGCTGTTCATTTGGCATCATTCTCCTCCTGCTAAAATAGATCTCCAAGAGAATACCTATTTTCTTCACTGCTAGAACCCCAGGGACTGTATCGGTGCTTTGCATATTATAGGTTTTCAATAAGTGTTTCTTTTTAAGTAGGCTTCACGCCCAAAGGGGCTTGAACTCACCATCCTGAGATCAAGAGTTGCATGATCTATCAACTGAGCTAGCTAGGTGCTCCCGGTATTTCTTGAAAGAAAGGCTGGGATGCCTGGCTGGCTCAGCTGGGAAAAGCATATAACTCTTGATCTTGACGTTGTGAGTTTGAGCCTCATGATTGGTGTAAAGATAACTAAAAAATAAATAAATATACTAAAAAAAAAAGAAACGCTAAGCGCAGGAACCAAGGGGCACCTAGGTGAGTCAGTCAGTTAAGCATCTGTCTTTGGCTCACCAGGGAATCTGCTTCTCCCTTTCCCTCTTGCTGCTCCCCCTGCATGTTCTCTCTCTCTCTCTCTCATAAATAAATAAAATCTTTAACATAAACAAATAAACAAACAAACAAATAAACGTAGGAACTGAGGGCATATTGGCGGCTCAGTTGGTTAAGCATGGGACTCTTGATTTTGGCTCAGGTCATGACCTCAGGGTCATGAGATTAAGTCCTGTGTAAGGCTCTACATTAGGCATGGAGCCTGCTTGAAATTTTTTTCTCTCCCTCTCACTCTGCCCTTCCCCCCTCAAATAAATAAATAAATAAATGCAGGAACTGTTAGAAACTAACCCATGAAATGTTACTTGGTAGAGTGCCCAGCACAAAAGTATGAGGTATTATTATTTGATGTTTCCAAATCCGAAGGGGCTTATCTGATTTTTTTTTTAAAAAAAAAAAAGGATTTTATTTATTTATTTGACACAGAAAAAGAGACAGTGAGAGAGGGAACACAGCAGGAGGAGTGGGAGAGGGAGAAGCAGGCTTCCCACCCAGCGGGGAGCCCAATGTGGGGCTCAATCCCAGGACCTTAGGATCAACACCTGAGCCAAAGGCAGATGCTTTTTTTTTTTTTTTTTTAAAGATTTTATTTATTTATATGACAGACAGAGATCACAGGTAGGCAGAGAGGCAAGCAGAGAGAGGAAGGGAAGCAAGCTCTCCGCTGAGCAGAGAGCTCGATGTGGGGCTCGATCCCAGGACCCTGGGATCATGACCTGAGCCGAAGGCAGAGGCTTTAACCCACTGAGCCACCCAGGTGCCCCCAAAGGCAGATGCTTAATGAAGAAGCCACCCACGCGTCCCCCTAAGGGGCCATTTATATTAGCCATTCTTACAGTTACAGAGTGGGACAGAACTTTAAAAAAAAACTCTTATAACAGGGGCACCTGGGTAGCTCAGTCGTTAAGTGTCTGCCTTAGGGTCAAGTCATGACCCCAGGGTGCTGGGATCAAGCCCTGCACTGAGCCCTGCATCCGGCTCCCTGCTCAGCAAGAAGCCTGCTTCTCCTTCTCCCACTCCCTCTGCTTCGGTTCCCTCTCTTTCTGTCTCTCTCTGTCAAATAAATACATAAAATCTTAAAAACAAACAAGCAAACATGGACGCCTGGGTGGCTCAGTTGGTTAAGTGTCTGCCTTCAGCTCGGATCATGATCCCAGGGTCCTAGAATCCAGTCCTTCATGGGGCTTCTTGCTCAGCAGGGAGCCTGCTTCTCTCTTCTGCCTCTGCTGCCGCTCTGCCTGCTTGTGTTCTCTCTCTGATAAATAAATAAAACCTTTAAAAAAGTAAACCAAAAACAAACAAACCCTTAAACATATTCCTCTGAAGAAAACAAATCTATATTTCCGTAATGAAGAGAGACGATTCCAATCGTCTTGCTATATATCTGCTAACTCACCTTGCCTTTGCATAGCCAAGATTCAAATGACATATATTTATTTATTTATAAATAAAAGTAAGTTCTACATTCAATGTGGGACTTGAACTCAGGACCCCAAAATCAGGAGTTTCATGCTCCCCTGACTGAGTCAGCCGGTGCCCCGAAGTGACTCTTCTCTGAGTCAGATGGGCTGCTAGTGGTGACCCAGACTCAGCCGAGACTGATATTTTGATGGATATGTGTTTAATTAGATGATCATATATAAATGTAGAGGCATGAGAGGGTCTGTTTGTAACTATGAAGTTTCTGGTTTGAAATTCTACCAAAGCTTTGTCTAATTGCATTTTGGGAAGACAGATTGTGATTATACATTACGCAGAAATTTAAATCTGAAAAATTACTCTTAACCTCTCTTATATACCTGGGACAGCTCTCAGCCACAGGTTAAAGGAGAGGACAAAAAAAAAAAAAAATTGTGGGCAAATCCACTTTGATTATAGAAGGCCTATCCACCTCTAGCAACACTTGTGTGAAATTGCATAATTAATAGTTCTTCCTCGTTGAGGCCCAGTTACCCTAAAGCTGAGAAAGGGAACTTGGTTTGAATAAGGATGGTATAGATGTATATTCTTCCTATAGTCACTCTCTTTTTCCAAAGCCTTATATAAATAACCTCTCTCAGATCAACTGACATCTCTTTCTCTTCTTGTGAAGATAAAACTGAGAGAAAAGCCAATCTTTGTAAAGTATCCATTTTTAACATCCACCTTAATTAAGGAAAAAAACATTTATTTGATATTAGCCTTATTCTCTACTATCCCAAGAACAGTGTCTAATAGATGGTAACAGGCTTAATACATACTTGTTGGATGAATTTTGAATGAACCACATGGTTAATATTTCAGTGTTTGCTTGGAAGATATTTAAGTGACGGTTGTAGGTGTGGACTTTATGGTCAAACACAAAGAGAGGCTGGGCCTTTCCACTCATTAGTTTCATGATCTCTCTGAAATGCAATTTTCTCATCTGTGAATATTTTTTACTATATAGGGGGCCTGTGAAGGGGAGAAGCAACAATACATTGAAATATTTAGCAGAGGGCCAGCACAGAGTATGTACTCAAAAACTGTGGCTAGGATTATTATTACAATGCCTGACTGTTAGGCTCCCGGAATCTGAACTCCCAAAAGGCTGGATCGATATAAATGGATATAACTTTTCAAACTTTTGTGATAAAAGCAATTCCTATTCCATTTCTATCACACTACTATTAAGTTCTTTCCTAGCCTGAGGCCTAATCACATCACTCACATTTCTCTTTTTTTAATTTGTCATTTTTGGGTAACACTTCATCTCTGTAGTAGGAAGTAGTGAAGGAAACATGTGGATAAGCATAAGGAAAGGGAGGAGGAAAGAGGGAAGCGGCAACTGTTAGATATGAGAAAGCTATGGGCTTGCTAAGATCTAGATGCAAATTCTGCTCCACCTGCAAATATGTGTGATTCTGGGTAAACTACTCAGTCTCTGGCCTTTTCCCCTCATTTGCAATGTTGGGAAGAAGATGTCATGAAGGAAGTTCATTAGATGATTTCTAAGTGCTTTTTGCTTCTACTCTATTTAAGAGGCCCACAAACTGCAGGCAGCAAGCCAACCCTGGTTGGCCCCTGCTTCTGTTTACTTGCAAGGTAATGATAGCTTTTGCACTTTAAAATTTTTTTTTTAATCAAAAAAATATGTTGTGACATTTGAAAATTATCCAAAATTGAAAATCTTATATAAATTTTACGTGGATACAGTCTTAATCATTTGCTTACATATTACCTACGGCCAGCTTCATGCCAAGCAGGCAGAGCTGGGTGGGTGTCAGAGACCTCCTGGCCCACAAAACCCAAGATATTTACTATTTAGCCCTTTTAAGAAAAATTTGCTTTTTCCTGCTCTATGTATAGATAGCATACCTGTTTATTTTAGGCTGACTCATCTCTCTTATAGAAGGGGTGTGCTCATGAGGTATTTTTCAAAATATTATTATTGTAATGCATAATCCCATAAACTGTTCAGCTTTCTTTCTTTTTTTTTTTTTAAAGATTTTATTTATTTATTTGACAGACAGAGATCACAAGTAGGCAGAGAGGCAGGCAGAGAGAGAGGCGGAAGCAGGCTCCCTGCCGAGCAGAGAGCCCGATGCGGGGCTTGATCCCAGGTCCCTGGGATCATGACCTGAGCTGAAGGCAGAGGTTTTAACCCACTGAGCCACCCAGGCGCCCCTCTAGTCCCACTTATTGACAAGACTGTCTTTCCCACTGAATTTCAGTGGTGCCCTTGTTTTCCAATCAATTTCTACAAAAAATAATCTTCCTGGGATTTTGATTGGGATTGCAGTTAAGCATGTGTTCCATTTACTTACCCCCATAATCTCAGCAATATGAGACTTCCAATTCTATAACATGGTATATTACTTGATTGATATATATATCTTTAATTTCTCTTCTTGAATATATATATATATATATATATATTTTTTTTTTTTTTAATTTTATTTATTTATTTGACAGACAGAGATCACAAGTAGGCAGAGAG
>NW_019154134.1:4308951-4310478 GCF_002288905.1 Enhydra lutris kenyoni
GCAGGCAGAGAGAGAGGAAGGGAAGCAGGCTCCCTGCTGAGCAGAGAGCCCGATGCGGGACTGGATCCCAGGACCCTGGGATCAAGACCTGAGCTGAAGGCAGCGGCTTAACCCACTGAACCACCCAGGCGCCCACTGTTCAGCTTTCTAAGAGGAGAAACCATTTTGCTCACCTTTGGAATCCAAGTGCTAGTGCCTTACATTGTGCTGGCATATAGCAGGTGCTCAGTATCTGTTGTTGGATAAGCATTGTAAGACCAGTGCCAAGCTGGGAATTTCAAAACTTCAAAAGGAATTTCTCATTCAGTACAAACTAAGTTGCCTATTTTGGTAATTTCGATTGGAAAAAAATATTTCTAAAAACTTTTTTGCTGGCCAAAATTCTCCCTGCAAAAACAAAAACAAAACCAAAACAAAACCCTACTGAATTTTAGATATCTAGTGAAAAGAGAATTTTAAAAAATATTAGAATCGTTCTTCTTCCTAAATAAAGCATATGTTAAAAAGATTGGTAAAACTGAAATGGCCTCAGCCTTCTACAACTGTGCGCCACGTTTTAAAAATGACGATTATTGGAGTCCAGGACATGGTTGTCAGAAACATTCTGCGTAACTTAGGCATAGCGGCGAGAAATACAAGCATGTATGCTGAGCAAAATGATTGTGTAAGAAAAAAAAAAAAAAGTAAAATTTTGCGTTCTGTGCAATGTGTCGAACGTGAACGTATTGCACGTTGTGTTGCAGATTTACTACAGCTGAGTCATTTCGGGACACAAGTGTGTTTCCAGGAAAAAACGAGAGATAGGAATCAGGCTGAGGGGCTCGCTGGGTTCCCCCAAGCACTCCCAGAAGCAGACACCGGTATTCCGCGGCGGGCGGCGGCGTGGTCAAAAAAGGAGCCGCGGCCCCTTTAAGAGGCACAGCACCTTCTCCAAGATACCATCTTGCACCAGGAGTTCACGTAAGCTCTCCACCTACCTTGCTATATCCCCTCCTCCTTAACTGGGTACGGCCGGCCGGCGGGGCGAGCGAGCCTTTTCATTGGTTTTGCGCGCACGGCCTTCTTACTTCTATTGGTTCTTGCGCCCGCCACTCGGCGCTATCTCCCGCCCACCTGAGCCGTCGGGCTAGGTTGAGTGAGGGCTCTTGGGTTAGTTCCTGTTAGGCCCCGGCCGGGGGAGTAGGTTGAAGTCTCTTAAGATGCCCGGTGGGCTGGGGCACCGGGAGCTGTGAAGAGGGCGTGAGGAGGCGGCGAGGGGAGACCCGCGGCAGGCTTGAACAAGAGCGGCGGCCGAGCCCGCCTTCCCTGCACCATGCTCATAGAGGATGTGGATGCCCTCAAGTCCTGGCTGGCCAAGTTACTGGAGCCGATGTGAGTGAGCCAGCCTGGGCCAGGGCCGGCGAACGTGGGCGTTGGGGGCCCGCGGGGGTGTGGGGGGAGGGGAGGCGGCGTGGGGGAGGGCGGAGCGGAGGGGCCGCGATCGGGAGGTCCCGGCGACGTCTTGTATGTAGTACTATCACCATTGTG